>NW_024962267.1:9449215-9810659 GCF_019238085.1 Lagopus leucura
CACACACACACACACACACACACACACACACACACACACACACACCCCACCACATTCTTAAAATGAAGTTGTCACTCCTATTTTGCAGCATTTACTTTTCCATAATCCTACATAGTCAGGTGCCATGTTCATGGATACATTTAGAAGTCTCTCAGTAGAGTACACATCTTTCAATGTTACTGTTATAAAACGTTAATTTCTCCTTTCATGCAAAATGATTCATTTTGGTATTAGAAGTTTGAGTTTCAACAGTAGGGTTTTACATTTCAGCTTCCTTGAGAGGACCAAGCATTGCTCTTGCTAAGGAATATTTGGTAGAAGGACTTCGCTGCATCTCTAAATCTGAGAGCAACTGCATTTGCTGAAATCATTTTTCCTTTACAGAAGTTGTCAGCACGACAGTCAGTTTTAGAATGGAGTGGGGAAGGACTTCCACAAGGGAAGCCTGCCCATTGAATTAATAACAGCACTGAGGGGAAAAGCTTTAAGGTGCATACACCACTCAATTATGAACTTGCACAGTAAAGAAATAAGAGGCCATGTTATTTATATAAGTTTGCAATTCTGTTTTTCCTTATTGAGATAAGAAGCCATCATTTAGCAAGTAACAATGGTCTGCCCTACCTTTTACTGGGCACTTTGGTACGTTATTAAGCTCTTTGTGTTTTGTCTCTCTAAATTTACACATTAAATTCCATAGTTAAAGATAGCAGAATTAGAAATCTAACGTAATCTTGAGAAGAGCTTGAGAAGGTTGCCAAGTCAAGAAACTGATTTTTATCTATGCTTCTGCTAGTTACATTCCCTGCAGGTTCTAACCTGATAAAGCATTTGAATACACACAAATCTGTGTGCATGTGTTAAGATAACTTGTGTAGGGCCAGCACTGAGTGAATGAAAACAGCCCCCTAAAAAGCTTTAAAGCAAACCTGTGAAGGATGTTCATAACTTTCCAATCAGAACCAACTCCGCTCTTAGTCCTGGCATTTTGTGCAATGGTGGAAACTGCAGCATGGATAGCTGCTCCATCGTTGCGCTGCAGTGCTGCACTTCCTACCACCACCATTGGCTTTTTAGCTTGGTCGAGGACCTGTGTGAGGATGAAGACATGAATTCCAAGGCTCTGATGACTATTCTTAGTGCAGATAAAGTCATAGATGCAAAACTACAGTTCTGAAATAGTCTTTATTACTAAATGAAACTATTACAAGAGAAATGATGACAGTAGGTACCCTGTTAGCACAGAACTGTACTCCAGACTCTTAAGTGGAAACAGCAGTGGCTGATACAGCCTGTTTCACATCAAGAAGTATTTCAGGAGTTTCCTGCACCGGAAAGTTTTTACTTGACATATTAAACAGTTCACACATGCTTAGTGCACACCAATCACTACCTCATCTCTGCAGTTAATTAAATGCTAATAACCCTATACACAGTACTTCTAATCATATCGGTCTCTGTGAGGAATCCAGACTGTTATTCAATGTATCTGAACTTTGAATAGATTCAGAAGCAGTGTGTACCTTGCAGAATGCATGTTTCCCAGAAGCAATGTCCTGGAGTATCTGTGGGGATTCTCCCAGATGATCATATGTGTACGTCAAATTCACAGCAGAGCCAACGAGGGCCACATGCAAGTCATTGTGAAGCCAGCTGAAAACACAGCAAATGTTACATAAAAGAAGTACAGGATTTTAGTCAACCAAACCCACTGATATAACTTCCCAAAATAGGATGCAAGTTCTTTCAAAACAGCTTAAATATCAAATCACTGTTTTATTAAAATGTGGCTTAACATTATTATTTTGGGCAAGCTCATGGTTTTTAGAGCCATTTCTCTGTATGCGTTCTGGGATTAATGCAGCAGCACTCCTTATGAAAGAAGTTCAGACCTCAGTTCTCCATTCAAACTTTTGCCAATTTAATGGCAAATAAAACCATGCACAAAATGAGGTGTTGTACCTTTAAGGCATCTTTTACAGTGTTAGGGAAAAACAAGCAAAGAAAACAAAAAAAAACCTCATCTACTGCTAATATTAAGATTATTCTTGTGCTTAACTCTTGGTTACCTCAGAATTGAGATTAGAATATTCACAGTAAAGAGTTCTGAATTGGACAGTTTTAGAAATCCACTTGCTTATTTGATACAAAGAAAAACACTGCTGGTTAGAATTTTTTTTTTTTTTCAGTTCCTCACAGCACAGTCTTCCAAGAGATAAATGTTCCATAAATTTAACTGCATTTTTCTTCTCATCTCAACATTTTGAAGGTTGTCACTGTTTAAAATGATGCATTTTAGAAAATCTCCAACCATAAGGTAGGACGGGGCTTTTTAAACTTCAGTTATCACCCGCTGATGCATCTTGTTAAAGATGAATTAGCAATGTTCAAAAGAAATGGCTTCACTGCTTGTCAAAGACAACATGACATCTGAATTACTGTTACTAATCAGAAAGCCTAGTTTGTTAAAACAGATATAAGAAGGAGCAAACCGATGCTGAAAATTATTCTTTAAAGAATTATGCTTTAACAAGCAACTTTAAACAAAGTCTGAGGTGTCTGTGTTACATAAGAAAGGAATAAATGAGCATATGAATGTCTTTAAAACATTAAAGTGAGAATGAACAAAACACAGCCGTACACTACAGGAAGGAGAGACACCCCTTATCTACACATCCCCTCTTAGTAAAGGGTGAACTAAATCCACCAGGTCCACCTGGATGAGTGCCTTCAACTTACTGCCTGCAGCTCTAGTGGAGCACTGAGCCAAATCCAGATGCATTTGCATGCTTGTTCACCACCAAGGGATACAAACCTCTTCCTAATTCTAGCATTAAAAAGCGGTGCCTCAAAGCGTGGATTGGTGCCAACCAGAAGCAGGACATCTGCCTCCTCCACTCCAGCAATCTTGGTATTAAGCAGGTAGTTAGAGCGTAAATCTGTGCTATAACAGTGACAAAAAAAGAAAGAAGCAAGGCAGTGAACATTCAGGGAAGGAGTGAAGAAATAAATGTGAAAACGATACTGAATGCCCCAAATATATTTTTTAATCTCAGCAAAAGATGCTTTTTATTCTGAATTACTAATCCAAATAGAATCAGCAGCTTTCCTAAGTGTCAGAAACAGCATGAGAAGAACTACAACACAGACAAATAGAATGATTGAGTTATTAAGCTTACAACAAAATACAAAACTAACTCTCAGTAGCTCGCTGTCAAACTGCAGCAGACTCAGTAAGTGTGAAGCTGTACACAAACCTTGCTGTAGTGGAGACTTCTGCCTCTGCTCACAATCAATACTCTCTATAAACAAAACCTGCTAACACATCAGTAATTACTACCCTTGGTCATCTCAGATTCTTACCATAAAATGATTCACAGACTAGAGAGTTTATTAACATAATTATGAACTTTGCCTGGATTCTTACCCAGCTCCAGTAGTAGGAAAGATCTCTTCGGTGCAGAGCATATCGCAATTTACTCTATTCAGCAAGTCTTTTAGAGCTATTAGTGCTTCCGCATCCACCAGTCCTCCTACAATTGCTGCTACATCCTTACCTTGGACAGCCTTTAGCTGGAGGGACAGAAAGTATAAACATAAGCAAAAGAAACCACAGAATTGAATTCCCTTCAGGCCCAGGTAAATGTGTTACATTAGAACAAGCCAAAGACAGGCAGTCTACTAGCCTGGAGGAACACAAAAATCAGTACGAGACTTCCGCAAGGCAGCGATTCCAACTCCTTCAGACCTTGCAATGGAAGCAAAGAACAGCTCTATGCAGGGGTCTCTCATTTGAATTACCGTATCGACTGATTTTTATTCGGTGTGGTGAGGAAGACTACTTCATGCTTATATTTTAGTGAAGCTATAGCACAGACAGAAAACAAACTTCCATTGGACAAGCTCTGATAAACTTAATCCACAGGCATTATCTGAGAAGCAATGACTTTCATAACAAATCCTACTGCTGTACCACAGGGTGAAACATCCCCAAGGAAAGTTCAATTACAGTTATTCAATTCTACTTCAACCCACATAAAATTTTAATCAAAATCCAAAGCAGTCATGCAGCACTTCATTTGAGCACCAGAATCAATCACTGCACAAAGAGAGCAATGAGGCAAGCACAATTCAGATAAAGGTAATACAGAATTAATGGCTCCAGTGGCAAAAGTGTTGATAGCACAATTTCAGTAAATTTAAAGATTCAGACAGATCGGAGTGATTTAAGAAAGGCACTTGCTCTTGGGATTCTGAAGTAGTTTAGTTTGCTATTTAAATGCCCCAAATTATGCACTGCCTGTATATTCTTGAAATCATGATAAGGCAAAATTCTTCAGGTCATCTAATCCACAAAATACTGAATCATATTCAGAAGAGATTTAAGTGGAAGTACAATAGAAGTCAAATTCTCCCCACTAACCTTAGAGAAAAACATCCTTTCCTATATAGCTCTTTCCCTATTAATCACTTTAACTTGTCCAGCCCTAGGAATTAATTTTACATGCTATACATACTGAACATTGCTCTTACCACACCAGCAACACGAGTTAACACATCCTCCCATGAAGCATAAACAAAGAGTCCTTTCTCATTTTTGATCATGGGCTGAGTCAGCCTCTGACGCTTCAGACCATCATATGCAAACCTGAGCAAAAACACTGATGTTAGTAAAGAGCAAAGACAGTTGTGTATACTGAATACTTTGTAAGACTATATTTTTAAAAGCTGTGCAATTATTAGATTTTCCAATTATTCTCCAAACCATGCAAAAAAAAAAAAAAAAAGGGAAACACCACAAAAATGAAAATACCACAAACCCAATAGCTTTGGTTATCAGCAGTATGTTTTACCAATTACCCTTCATCGTATCTTTCCAATAGTAACAGCAAAAATCAGGAGTCAGAGTTACTGTGCAGGTTTCTGGTTTTTAAGTGTATTTATGTGTGCAAATACCTCCCACACACCTTGTTTTGTCAGATATCCATTCCTCATTGATATCTTCATGCAGCCTTGGCAATATTCTCATCACTTCTCCAGTCCTTGTGCTCACTACAATGTTGCTTCCAACTGCATCAAGAACATCAATGGACTCTACCTTCCTGTTCAGCAGAATAAACAAGCATTTGCAGTTTCCTAGAGACTAACAGCAGATAACTGCATAATAAATATTAAAAAATAATCAAGAGCTGTAGGGTAAGCTTTAGATTTACAGTAAAGAGATAACTCTAAAAACATATTTTAAATAATTTGAATTTAATTAGTTTCAATTTTTCTTCATACACATTTTTCTAATAAGTATAATCTCAAAGATTATGAGCATAATCTAAAAAGTTAGAACTAAGTATAGTTTGTTAACTATACCCAGAAACTCTGGCATTTTTCCTTTTCTTGAAAGATTTCTGAGTCAGCAACAGAATATCAGATTTAGTCAACTAAGGGTTCTACAATAAGAAAATCAGAAAAAACCCTATGATCCGGATGAGGGCATATTGTCAGATAAAGTATAATAGGAAAAACAGAGGAAGTTGCACAGTGAGCTAAGACACACCTTGTCTCCCATGGGCGTGCAGTAAAGGCATAAGGCTTGGAGGTAAGTGCACCAACGGGGCAGATGTCAATAATATTCCCTGATAACTCAGACATGAACATCTTTTCAACATAGGTACCAACTTGCATGTCGTTTCCTCTTCCAGTTGTTCCCAAGTCATCTACACCTGCGACCTCACTAGCAAATCTGGTAGACACAATAAGATTGAAAAAACAGATTTGGAATGCTTAACAGCAACACAGCACATTTTTTTCAACTCTTTCTGAATACGAATGTTAGCCTTTGTTCACATACCTCAAGACAGAGAACTACTACCTTGATACATTCATCTCATGCAGGACTGTACATATGTTGAAACTCATTTAGATGGGGCCACAAAAATTAGGTGTAGTTAAATCAAAACACCACAGTGGTTCAGTGGTCACTGAACTTCAGAGTTCAAGTCTAAGATTAGCTGTACCTAAGAACTTCTTTCTAGAAGTAGACAGATATGTTGTATTCTTTTTCCATCTGGCTCAAGCCAGTACTGCATCTCAGAACCAAGGAACAGCATAAATACAGCTACCAGAGGCTGTCAAGAATAAATCAATCTTACAGTTCTGGCCAAGGAAGTCACCAGTTCTGTCTAACAGAGTGCCAACTTCACTCCATTCTGGCCATCTCTCTCTGCTTCCTTTGACAGCTGTCTGGCAGCTCTGGGAAAACAGCCATCAGTCCCTTCCAGAAAGAGTTCTTAAGTACAATTAGAAAAGGGAAAAAAAAAAAAATGTTGGCTGCCTCTCACATTTCTTTTTACAAGTAACAAGTTTATATAGATATTGCTGCCGAAGTACTCTCTCCAGTGAAAAATAAAGGACATTACCTGATACACCGAGTGCACTGTATACACCGAGTCATGATTGTTTTGACTAATGGGCCAATGTTCTTGTCCTCAACAGCGCGTTTTCCCTCTCTAAATCTACTCCTATCACTGCCAAACATCATTGATTGATCCTAGAACAGACAATGAAAAAATATATGTATCCAGACTGCTGGACAGCACAGTGTCACCTAAGGCAAGACATTAATACATGTCTACACCATTTAAATGAATGTTGTACCTGTAGATCACATTCTCCACCCTGATCACAGATAGGACAGTCCAGTGGGTGATTTGCCAGCAGGAATTCCATTACACCCTCTCTGTTGGATTCAGGAATACAGTTAATGTTCACTCCATGCCCGTTAGCAGACAGTACAAGTAATCAGCCACAGGAGACTAAAACAAAGGTACCTTGCTTTCCTGGACTTCTCAGAATTTGTCAGAATGTTCCAGCCCTTCATAACTGGCATGGCACAAGCAGCTACTGGCTGCAATCATCATAAACAGCAAGCATGAGCACAACATATTTCTTCTCAGTATTGACTGAAATCCCAGCCTCCCTCCCCGAATTCTGACATAGGCACCTGTTATTAATTTAACACATTACAGAAATAAAAAGGTATCTGCACTAAAAAAGAAAAAAGGAAACCTAACCAGTAGTGTCACTAGAAGTCACTAATTTAATATTAGTTACTAATAACTTGCCGTAAAAAAAAAAAAAAGAGGTTTGCAATAATTTACCTCAATTATCTAAAACTTCTAGTACTGAAGTTGAAAGCACGTATCATTTAGCTACTGGGCACTTATTTGGACACAACATTTCCCAAGAGTCATGGAATAAAACTCTTCACAAGATGAACACAAAATTATCAAAAACTCCTTCTCAGAAAATGAATCCTTCCTGCCTTCCACTCACATTATGATACAGATCATAATTTCAATCCGCAATGATGCAATACTACTGGAGATACAAAGCTCAAACTGTTGAATTTGAGCTGACACGAGCTAGGGAGTTTCACAGGAGTACATAAATGTTTATTTAAGTGCCCAATCCAGAACTCCAAAAGAATGCCTTAAGTATCTAACTGGACTTGGTAGAATAATACTGCTGAAGGCAGAATTCAATCTGAGTTAATTACTATTTTACAGTGAACTTCAATGGTACACAATGCACTAAAATACAAAGTGGTAACTACAGTCCTTAGCTAGAGCAAACTAGTGCAAGTGCTAATCCTATGGCTGAGTCCAAGTGTTCTGCTTGTGTGCTATCAACTGAAAATCTGCAGGTGAAGCTTGAATTACATAAAAACATATCTGAAAATACACAGCTATCAAATGCTCATCTCACAGCAAGATAATACATAAGAAAAGGAGTGACCGCTCACAGGTCTAAAAATAGACAATCACAGCAGCCCAGCATAACTTGGCCTTAATGCACATATAACATAGAAATTAACTTAAAAGTGGGGAAAGGGAAAAACCTGCTTGAAGCAGCTGAATTACAGTAATTGCTGCACTTAAGATTGTACAAAACAAGTACAAAGCAAAAACTGTACTTCTTACAGAACACACACAGTACCTTTGGAGCTTTCTCTATTTCCACAAGACACATCCTACAGTTTCCAGCAACGGAGAGACGGTCATGGTAACAAAACCGCGGTATCTGAATTCCAGCCTTCTCACAGGCCTACACAGAATAAAGAACAAAGGGAAATTAAGTTTCAGTTACATCTTTCAGTAAGATCTTGTAACACATAGCACAGACAGCTAAAGTTTTTCTCTAAAGAGCAGTGGCTTTAGTGCCCAGAAATACAGAGCTTTCAACTTTTCAACTCAACTCTTAGCTTCTAGAGGAATAAGTTTTAAAAATCGTAAACAAGCAGCAATATGCAAAGGTTATTAATAATAAATATGATTATTTTCCAACACAATGCCTAGCTGACAAACTGAGAATGGGTCTTTCATTCTTTCTTTAAAGGTTGAGGAAGTCTGTTTATTAGACGGAACACCAGAAGCAAAAAATAAAGTTTTAAAGAAAGAAGACACTATTTGAAGAGAAGTATATAAAGAAAAACTTGAAAAATATGTAAGAAAGAATGGGCATTATGACATCAGAAAATCCAACAAAATTGGTACACAGCATGAATGCACAGGGGCACTGTCCATCTTTAATCTCAGCACAAATGTAAGCCCAAAGAAATAGTCTTCCACACTATGCCTGAAGAGGCAACACAACGGGTCAGACAAAAGATTTGCTGAGAATGAATGAACCTGCTTTTTGTCTACAACTCCCCCATATCACAGGATTTCTATGACAGCACTAGCTTCAGATGACACAAAAAACACTACAGAATTATTTGTGTATGTACCACCAGTCAGAAGTCATCAAAGAATTAGTGACTTGTATCTATAACAACTAGATAGATCAATAAGATAGGACAATACCTTATTATCAGCACAATATAAAGGTGTACCATTAGGGAAGGAAAAAAAAAATTGCTTACCCACATTAGAAGACATATTGGAAGAGTGCAGGTTCACAGAAGAAAGCTCCACCAGGGAGAGATCTCCAGAAAGAGATCCTTCCCCCATGGCAGTCAGCCCTTAAATGAGGTCTAAGAGAGGTGCAGCCAGGCTCCACCCCTTCCTGTCACACAGCTGAATTGCCTCCACCTGTGCTCCCAGGGCTGACCCAATCCTTTCCCTAGGAGCTCAATCAGTGGTTCAGGACGTGACTCAACAGTTCCCATACAATATCCAAAGAGCAGCTATGTTCTAATTCATTATACTGTACCCCCACTGAATGGCTGCTTGAAAAGATGCCAGACTGGAGAACGATCTACTTGACATTTTGGCCTGAAAAGCAGCAAAAATGAGCGTAAGCTGGGAGATCCAAAGTCTGCTATTCGCCACAGCAGAAAGAATGGAAGCAGTACAGGAGCAGCATTATGAGCTGTAAGAACTAGTAAACAAAAGCAATCCCTTGTTTGCCTGAGACACCATTTTAAGGAACAAAATCAGCAGATGATGACGCTCAGTTCAGTCATTAGACAGGTGCTATGGCTTCTAGAATCTAGAGCTAGAATTTGTAGCTTATGGAGTTTGCCATAGCTGACAGCATTCCGAGCTGGAACCAGAACTTATTTAAGCCTGTTCTTGTACGCCTTACTTCAGCCTTGCAGATTGGATTCAACGTGAAATCGGAGGCACACAAGGTCAGGCTGGACCGGCCGCGGGCAGCCTGACATGAGTGGCAGAGCCGCCCACAACAGGGAGGGGCTTTAAGGTCCCTTTCAAACCCAGGCAATCGGTAATTTTAAGATTTTAAAGGCTTCTGCAAGCGAGAACACAAACGCCGCAAAGAGCCGCGACGGAGCGCAGTAAAGCCTCGCCGTGCGGCGCCCGCACCTGCAGCACCGTGGTTCCGGGGTCCACCAGCACGGGCTGGCCGTCCACAAACACCTCGATCTGGTTGCCGGCTGCCGTGGCAGTCGTGCGGCCTGAAAGACAGGGGAAAGTTTTCGTAACAAGCCCTTCCCCGGCAGCCGGACGCGAACGGGCAGACCCCGCACCCGTCGCGGTCTCACGGCGCCGACACGACTCCGGTCCCGCTCACCTCCCGCCGGCAGCGGGCCGGCACCACTTACCGCGCAGCGCGGAGGCCGGCGCGGCCGCTGCGAGGGCCGTGCGGAGGGCGGGCAGGCGCAGCATGGCTGTGCGGCGTTCTGCGGAGAGAAGAGGCGCGGGGCTGCGGCGCTCGGAACGCCTCGCGGCACGTTACAAACGCGCCAAGTAAGGCGCGCGGCCAGGGGTCACCTTGCGGGCGGCTACGCCGGCAGCCCCGGCCCCCCTGACGGCACCTCGAGAGTGGCGGGAGGAAGGCGCCGAGCCCGCGGCTGCAGCCCAGCGCCCCTACCTCGAGGAGGAGCCGATCCCGTTACCGGCGGGTGCGGGACGGCCGGCGGAGATGGCCCGGCCTTACCCGTCCGCCACAGCCCCTATGGCGACCGCCTCGGCCCTTTCCGCCGCTCCTTCGGCAATCTCCGGGAACGAGCCGATCGGCAATTTTCGGAACGGAGCTCTTCGGATCGCTCCGCTAGGCTGCGCCCGTCGGCAATTTCCGCCTTCCCACGGAGCCCTCTCGGCCACCGTCAAACGCGCCGCTCCGGCAAGTTCCGCCTGTGCCGCTGCCGCTTTCGTCGGCCGACTGCCGCTACTTCCGCTGATGCAGCGAAGCGGGGGGAGGGTGGGACGAGGATCGGTGTAACACCGGCCCAGTACTGACAGGGCTCCTGAGCTCCACACGTTCCGCTACACATCTCACTCTAATCCACCTCCGCTCGTATGTCGCCCAGTTTGCAGCACGCCCTGCGCTTGAGCGGCGCCCACCCCGCCGGGAACTATTTCGGCGCTTTCCGGCGGAAGGATACGTGTTCGTGCAATGCCGCGGAGGGATCAGCCGCTATATAAGGGGAGCGCAGGGAGTGCTGGGCCTCTTTGCGCGGCGGCAGGGCTTTGGTGTGGGTGGCGTTGTGCGCCGCTGCCGCCATGGGCTTTGGGGACCTTAAGTCCGCTGCCGGCCTGCGGGTCCTCAACGACTTCCTGGCTGACAAGAGCTACATCGAGGGGTGAGGGGCGGCGGGAGGGAGGCGGGCCGGGCCGTGGCGAGGCCTGACGGGGGAGCGGCGGGGTGGCCCTGGGACACGCGTGTGCGTAACCCTCGTGTCGGGTGGGCGGGCGCTAGGCTGCCGCTGGGGCGCGGGCCGCCGTGTGCTCGGTGGAGGGCGCCTTGCGGGCGCTGAGCACGGGGCTGACCTCGGCTTTTTCCTGCAGGTATGTGCCCTCCCAGGCCGACATAGCGGTCTTTGAAGCTGTCGGTGCCCCGCCTCCTGCAGAGCTGTTCCATGCTCTTCGGTGGTACAATCACATTAAGTCCTACGAAAAGCAAAAGGCGAGGTATGCTTAAACTGCAAACTGAACACATGTGTGAACTGGTGTGTATACTGCTGTGTTTCTCTCTGAGCTCAGAGAGGAAGGGGCTTTTCCCTGCTGCTGTATGGCCTCTTGCAACAGAAACAAGGAACAGATGAGGAAGCTGAATCTGCCTTTGTGCAGATTCTACAATGTTTCTGTAGAAACTTATAAGAGAGCTTGGGTCTTGTTGCTGTCTCCTACTCAAGTGACTGTGCTGAAAGCTGGAAATTACTTAGCAGTGATCTACTCCATGAGGGTAGGATCAGAATTAGGAGCTGTGAGAGAAGGCTGAAGACAACAGGCAGAAATGAAGAAGGTGATTTGTTCAGACTTCTAATCCTGGAAGGTGACACTAAATTGAGGATTAACAATTAAGAAACACATGTGAAGAATGATGGCTGTAAAGGCAAAGGCTATTTCTTCTCTTTTAGTGATGTTAGTGTTCATGAAAGGTGCTGAATTGACATCCATGGTGACTGCAGACCTCTCTGGAAAGGTTCAACATGGGCAGTGTCAGCACTGCTACGCTGTCATCTTTTTGTGCCCCAGCCCTCTTCTGGAGAGGGCTGGTGTGAAGTTGGGTGGCTCAGCTCTCAAACCCAGACAGGACTGAGATGATAAAGTTTCCTCAGAAAGTCCACTCTGGAAACTTCAGTTAATTACTGAAAATTAAATCTTAACTTTATGACATTCATAGCAGCAGTTCACGGTAACAATAGGAAACTAATGGGATTTTGGTCCCTTGTGCACCGTCAACATGTTTTCTGTTACTACTAATTTAAACAAGTGAAAATATTTTTAGGGTAACAAATTGATAACTCCTGCTACTCAAAATATATTGCAGATTCCATTATGGAAATTTTTACTATCCATATAGTCACACACATAGGGCAGCAAAATAACATGGGATCCATCAGTGATTAGATAAGCAATCTTTGTAGCATTTGCTGTAGTTTCAATTAAGGTGTTTCCAGAAGCATTGTTTTGTGTTTTCAAGTAGCGAAACTAACTTTTCTTGTTCTTATCACAGTGTTATTGCTATGAATGTACATACGAATGGCAATCAAGTAGCATTTCTACAGATATTTGGATAGGTTCTTATTACTTGTTTTCCTTTAGTCTGCCAGGAATAAAGAAGGCTTTGGGGAAATATGGTCCTGCTGATGTTGAAGACACAACAGGTGCAGCCACAGATAGCAAAGATGATGATGACATTGATCTTTTTGGATCTGATGATGAAGAGGTATTGGTGACTTAGTTTTATACATATATATTTAAGAACCACCTGGATAGGCAAGTGTTTACCTTACTAGTTTTAATTTGTGACCTTAATAACAGATACTGTTCAGGATCTCTAAACTCCGATGTCTTTGTTGACTGTAACATAAAAACTCTCCATTAGAAAGAAATAGAATGGGTTGAAATGTCTGCTTTGACTGGTTACATGATGAATAAAACAAAAATCACCATCTTTCGGCTGACAGCTGTGATGATTTGTTTTTTCCTGAGTAGATGCCAGTCAATCTAATAATGCTTTAAGATCCAGGGCTTTGGTGCTTTTTTTTGTGACTTTGTATTTCCGTTTCAGGAAAGTGAAGAAGCGAAGAAACTGAGGGAAGAACGCCTGGCCCAGTATGAATCAAAGAAGTCCAAAAGTATGCCTTTGAATAATTTTGACCTCCTTATGAATTTGAACAGCATGATTAGAAATAGTGTTTGTAAAAGAGAAACTTCACTGGAATGAAGCAGAAGTAGTTTGCTTCACCTGAATGGTCTGTGAGCTTAGCCTTTCCTATAGCAAATCACTGAACTGTGTATGAACATATGAACTGCATGTGAACAGCATACTGTTTGTCCTGTCTATTATACCTTTGTTTATCTTTAATGAAGAAGCTAAGCTTTTTCTCTACGAAAAGAACTCTGGGATCTTATTTGAATAAAACAGATGCAAAGTAGTATAAAATGCATCTGCATAAGAACTCTGACTAGTCTAAGAAAGTCAATCAATAGTTAGCTTTGAAAAGAAAGGCTGTTGCGTGCAGGTTCCTCCACAGTTACTGGTCTGAAACTGTTTGGGATTGTAGCAGTTGCAGTATTCCCTCTGTGGAAGATAAACTGTTACGTAGTATTAAGCTCCTTCTCAGATCCCCTAAGAAGGACTTTCTATGTAACAAACAACGTTAGCTTATGTTACCTTTTTAGAGCATTTTTTGAAAACACGCATCTGCATCTTAAATATCAGGATATATATTTTCAGAACTCTTAAAGACGCATGTTGGTACAAAAGGCCTGAGTTATGAAGGCTTTTTTATTAAGCTGGGAGAGTTTGTCTTGTGAAGTTAGTTTTGCAGGTATATTCTTGAGCTTCCTGAAAATTTCCTGGCTGTTGATAGGAAGTTTCTTTTTTTTTTTCTTTCTTCAGAACCAGCTGTTGTTGCCAAATCATCAATCTTGCTTGATGTGAAACCTTGGGATGATGAGACAGACATGGCCAAATTAGAGGAGTGCGTTCGAAGCATTCAAGCAGATGGCCTGGTCTGGGGGTCTTGTAAGTAACATTCAAAGTGGGGAAAATGGTGATCATGTGGTCTGTGGGTGCTGTATATCTATCTGTAGGTAGCTAAAATAGAGAATTAACTGCCATGCTGCGCAGAGCCTGTGCAGCATGAGCTGTGCATGTGTGCTGCTTGGTGAACTAGCACCCAGTAAATAGCAAACTGATGTTTTTCTTTGCATAATCTCACAAGAGTGATAATGTAAAAGGGGTTAGTCAGAAAGCTGCTAGGGCAGCAGCAAGGTTTAAGATTCAAATAAGCACAACTTTCAGATTAACTTGTTGATTAATGCTGTCAGCCACTTACATCTTTGACTTGACTTTTCAAGCAAGGAGTGTTTAATGCTTTTTTTTTTTTTTTTTTGCAGCCAAGCTAGTACCAGTTGGCTATGGTATCAAAAAGCTTCAGATTCAGTGTGTTGTTGAAGATGATAAAGTTGGAACAGACATGCTGGAAGAAAGAATAACAGCTTTTGAAGATTATGTACAATCAATGGATGTAGCTGCTTTCAACAAGATCTAAGCCTTGATATATCTAGAATAAATATAATTGCAAAAATTGGGCCATCTCTGTCGTTAATTCAAAGTCATAGTGCAATCCAGTTTGTTAATGTAAAATTTGATTGATGGGTAAAGTAGAAGCTAATACATTGGATTTTAGGATTGTTCCAGCACCATAGTACCTAGTGCCAGAGCAAAGAGAGAGTTGCCAGTTGCCGTATGTCTAGGCTTAATATTCATGTGGCTTTAAATATCTGAAATGCCCTTTATTTTAGGCGGTTACATATTTGGATACTTGTATTTAATCTGGAAGGAGAGATTGCTTTCAGGGAGAAGCACAGGGCTGTAGCACTTTTTTCAAAAGGAATATGAATTTTGTATAGGAAGGGTGGTGTTTAACCAAATAGTTGTATGGTGGCCTTTGCCTTTTCCTTTTGAAAGCTATAGTTTAACTGGCACTAAGGGAATGAAGACAAAGATACGGAAGTTTAAAGCAACGAGGACTGCAGTGCAGTGGAGGTTATGTGGTGAAATGTACTTTTTACCCTGGCAGTCTCAAGTCAAATTAACTTCTCACCATCTCCAATTGTGTAGATCTGAGATTTTTTTTTTTTTTTCTCCCGAAGTGCTTAAAAATAAAAAATAGAAATAACCTCAAATTTTCTGGGAGGGAGGGAGGGCGGGCTTAATTAGTACTGCATAATTCCTGCTTTAAGATCAAGGCCTTGGTGTGCCTTAAGCTGCAGGCCAGCATTGGTTTTTAACCTTGAGTAGTAGGATTGTGATCCTTGAGGTGCGATTAATGCACAGATAGCTAGGGGGCAGCGTGTCCCTTCAAGAGGACGGGGCATTGCCACGTGCTTGGAGGATTAATGGGGTGCAGTGGCTACATGCTACAGTTAATGCAGGTGGATAATATCTTATAATTTTGTTCAAGTACAGCTTACAACAGTGTGCCTCTGAAAAATCAGTATCTTAGACTGAATGAGACATTCCTGTTTCAAATGTAACCTGTAATGACAAGATCAATCATAAGTTTGAGATCTTAAATACAGTCATATAAAGTGACATGGGAGAACTGGTGCCTCTTTTTAAAAAGGGCTGCCAGTTACCACTGTTTTTTAAAGTAATAGAGTTTTAACAAAAGTGTCAGAAACACTTCCACACAATCTTCAAAAGAACAAACATTAAGAAGCAGTTAAGAATAGAACCTGCTGCTATTAAGTTTTGTTTTTTGTTTCTATGCAGTATCTCATAGCAAAATAAGACAGATTCCCTTCCTCTGCTTCTTTTTTCATCATAGAGCTTTGAATGAGCATTCTTCTGTCCAAGCAGTGTAGGAGAGTAATTGGACTTTCTTGTTATTCTTTGGAAACAGACCAAGAATGCTGTTTTGATTAAGTATCTTCCATTACTCTTGCAGAAATGAGTTGGAGGCAATTATGTAGCTGATCTTGGTATGAAGGAGGTAGCAATAACCTTGAGAAGTTGTTGGTCTATTTTTCTCCACAAACCGGGACTGATATTGGCCAGATTCTATACTATGTGGGGGAAGCTTTTGGTGAAGGTGGTGGTTAGATGTTGGTGATATGTTCTTTAATCCAGAGAGCCGGTCCAAGCAAAGCATTGTAAAACATTTTCTGATTACGTACACAAGACAAAGCAAATGTAAAAATTCTCTTGTTTTGAAAATCAAGTTCTTTGCTCATATATTTGTTCTCGTATACCTAATGTGCATGGAAAAAAAATGGAATAAACTTTAATTCCTGTAACATAAAAGGTCAGGGTTTTCTTTCATCTTCTAAAAACGTCAAGAAGGTGCTGTTCTGTGAACAGTCACTGTGTATTTGCTGCTGAGAAAAGCAAATGAACACATTCTTCAGAGCCAACAGAATTTTATTACTCCACTTGGAGTACAGTCAGGGAAGGAGCACTAAAACACATTCTTAGAAAGATGTCAAGGAATATGTGAAGAAAAACGGCAAACAGTTGATTTAGGCACGCTCAGCTGCATAGTGCCAGAATATTACGGGTGAGTCACTGTGTACCAGGCAGTGAATGACTCAAAGGAAAGAATGCTGCTTACCAACTTTCCAGCCCAAAGTTAAATACACCGAAATTCCATAGGTTCTGCCTCACTAAAACTCTGAGACCAGAGCCCAAAGAAACAGCTACAGACCGCAATCAGACAGTTGCTATTTATGCAGCTATCAGTACTGGATGTGCTTATGCATGAATGCAGATGCATAGTTTTACATACAAGGCCTCATTTACAATGTAAACGCGACTTACGTGTTAACATGTAGGTTACGTGAAAGCCAGTTTTACTCTAGATATGCAGGCCAGTAACAATAAAAAGCGAGTTACCTAAAGCTTTATGCTTTTATTCTTCGCAGTTTTATCTCACGTACAACTTCTCGATCAAGTGGTACTGCCTCAGAAATTGATCTGCTCCTCTTAGCGTGTATATTTGCATTGGTGTAGGTGTGATTCTACAGCAGGCAACATGTTGGAGCAGAAAATAGGACAACTGGGTCTACTGCCTATTTCTTATGCGAGTGAACATTGTATTTTGGCTGTACAATCTTGACTGCAGCTTGGTAGAGAGGTCTGAATTTGGCTACCTTCTTGTGAAAGAATATTGTTGAATTCACTCTACTCCTATTTGGACAGTAGGACAAAATGTTTTACTGCATCTTAACCTTTGTTTGCAAGACCAGCAGAAAACAGCTGATAATTGTGAAGTCTCTGAAACCTGAAAGTTTAAACACAGAAAAAGAACATGTGACAAGGGCTTTAAGTCTCAGATTCAGTGGGAAACATTTCCACTAATTCTTTGAATATTTCAAATGAGCCAAAATACTTTCTGAAACACCTGCTTAGTATTTTACAACCAGATGGCATTAAAACTAAAAAATGACAAGAAACCACAGTCCCCTGGCTCAGCTCAATATAAGACAAAACAACGGGAGAAAACATTTCCATGCTTCTTTAGAAGGAAAAGGCAGCAATTCAGTGTTCTCTGTATTGAGTTACTTTTCTGATTGCAGAGTGAAGCTAATGACAGCTTCTTTTGGCTGGGATATAGCTAGGTGACTCCTACTTTAAACAATAGTGGAATACTTGTGACACTCACAAACCACTGATGTCTGACATGATCTTTCACATGAGGATGCCTAGATCAAAAGTGTTATCAGTGGCGATCAGAGGAATGTTATGTGCTCTTTTGTGATCAGTGAAGTATTGTCAACAACAGGATTACAACAATATTCCTGATAGAAAACCCAGACGACTTTCTATTCAGGCCGTCCACGCTGCAACCACACCACACCCAAATGATGTATCCTTTAAAAACATTTAAAGGAAAGCAGCAAGCACAGTAAAGCCAGCCATTAATACAAAACTGTATATGCAAAGATGCACATCTCACTGGCAGATGTGAAGCCAACAACACCTCCAAATCTGTCAGTTATTTTATAGATGGATGGTGGTGAACAGTCACTGAGCAGTTTCGCAGTGGTGCACAGGCGTGTGAGTGTTTTCTGAGTTCCACAGCTGCTCACTGACGGTTCCTGAGCGGCTCACTTCCCACAGTGCCAATTTTAGCACCTCAGAGACTGTTGTCTTGACCTGAGCCTGAAACTTCTTGCTAATGAGAACATAGAGGATTGGATTGAGACAACTGTTGATGAAAGCAAGGCCTGTGGAGAGGGGAATGCCATCCTGCAATAAGTCGTGCAAATTTTCATCATGATGAGCAGAGAGCTCCACAATACTGAATATGTGATATGGTGTCCAGCAAAGAAAAAAAGCTACAACTACAGCAATGATGGTCCAGAAGAGCCTGCTAGAAGTCAACACTGTTCTCCTCTTTACTTTAACGATCAGCAATGAGTAACAGATAACCATGGTCAGTAGAGGAAAGAGGTAACCAAATACAAGCCTCACCCAAATCAGAATGTGATGTCTCAGCAAAACGAGTTCTCTGTCATGCACGTGGAAGTTGTTGTAGCAAATGGTGACATTGTTGAGAGCAGTAGCTGTGTCTCTAAAGTATAAGGCAGGGCCACCAATAATGGCAGCTGACATCCAAATGATCATACTAAGAATGAGGGTGTTCTTTATAGTCCGGTACTTGTAGGAAAAAACTGGGTGCACAAGGCGGATGTAGCGGTCAAGGCTGATGAATGTCAGGAAGAAAACACTGGCAAACATATTCAGTAGTGCAATGAATGAGTTCATTTTACAGAGCCACTTCCCAAAAGGCCAGTGGAAGCCCATTGCCACGTATGTGATATAAAGGGGCAGAAAGAGAACAAAAATGAAATCTGCAATGGCCAAATTGAGGAACCAGAGCGTAGAGACAGATTTATCCCACTTGAAGCCCATAAACCAGATGACGATGGCATTACCCGGCACTCCCAGAAGAAATGCCACACTGTAAAATGAAAGGGAAATCATATGGGCAATGCTGAGGGTGGACTGGGGTGATTCTTCTTCCTCAGGCAGGTCATAGAAATAAGAGTAGTTCTCAAAATCTTCAAATGACATGTTGCACAGCTGCTTTCTAGGGAAGAAAAGAAATGGAACAATCAAAGGGAAACTGTTTTATTGGGTTGTACATAGTAACCTCAACTCCTTTCAGTTTAGTTTCATATTATCATTTGCTAACTATCAACCTCTATGACAAAGCTTGTGGAGTATTTGGCTGTAGACATTAAAAAAAAAAAAAAACTCCAGACAAGCAGTCCAGGAACTGTTTTCCTTGCTTTTATTTCTTAAGAGAGCACTGATCACAGCATCACTGGTGGATGATGTTGCAAAGTTCTACTGAAGTGTGATATGTATTCTTTTCTAGTTGGGTTTGGTATTTTATCACTGTAGTGGAAATGCTAAGTCACGGCCTGAAACAGTGATTGAACACCTGGCAGGAAGGCAGGGCCAAGCCAGGGGAGCTCAGGTGCATGCAATGAGATTCCCAGACCTCATTTAAGGGTTGGCAGTAGAGGCAACGGAGTCTTGTTGCAGATCCCTGCCTATGTGATACCTTCTGAAGGTAAGCAGCTTCTTTCCTTTATTTCTGTGCCTATGGCTGTTATGTTTGAGAAAACTCTCATTTGTTGTAGCCTAGGACCTTGTTGCTCTGCTGTCATCACTGTACTTTCCATTGCTTTACAACTGCTCTAATCCCATTTGAGGCAAGTTTTATGGACTGTGTCTGTATCAAAAATCAGAGTAGCACTGGGCATCTACAAAGGTAAGAAAGTGCCAGGGAGTCTTCTTTATAAAACAAAAACAACAACAAAAAACTGCATCCTCACACATTTCAAGTTATAGTTAACAAAATACAGACAGTGACTTTGCTAGCAAATGAAAGTTCATAGCTTTATTCCTGTCTATCACATATTTGATTTGCCCTCATATCAAGGAGTGCTGATTCTCAGACCCACTCAGTTCAGATTCCCTGGGGTACAGCCCAAACAAAATGCAGCAAAGGATATAGAGAAGGAAATATAAGGAAAACAGTTCAGTGGCAATGCATTCAACTGGTGTATTTTTCCACTAGTGATTGGAGAAACAGGTAATAGAGGAAAGAAAACAAAGTTTCCAGGAGAATAATACACACTGTAAGTGCTACAGCTGGAAATGCATTATGTTTGTTTTGTTTTGTTTACTTGGTTGTTTTGTTTGTCTTTAAAAACGTCTCCATTTTCTTCTGTTACAAAAGCTTCTGGAACTTGCAAGTACAATGTGATTTTTCAAATAGGAATTTTCCTCTAAAGCTAAAGAGGAAGAGTGTAGGAGGGACAGGAGGAGTAAAAAGGAAAACATAAACCAATAGAAAAATCCAGAAGAAAGAAGAAATGCACAGGAAAACATCAAATGACAGTTGAGCAGGAAAAAGCACTTAGAGGTCCTGTATTCATTCCAAAGTACAGAGAAAGAGTAGCATAGATGACCCCAGTCTGACAAAAGTATCTTCCACATTCAAAAGAAATATTCTGCTTATTTCTGTCATCATTTAAAGCAGTGTTTTTTGGCTGCACTCAGCTGCACTGAGAGCAGGATGTGACCAGCCCACTGTCTGTACCATGGATGAGCTCCATGGTACATTTGAGTGCTAGTTCTGTTCAGAAACTGAGAATCAGCCTGCACTTTTGGAATCCAGCTATGCATTCCTGCAATTCCATTAATTCTGGTATGCTAAAAGACAACAGAAACAGGACGTCAGGAAAAAACTGCCTGCAGAAGCACGTCTGCAAGCCTGTATTTATATAAGTAACTCTCCTTGCATAAGTGAAGCTATGTATGTGCACGCATTGGCAGGATTTGAATTCTCATTTGTAGATGGATGGGACAAGGTTAGAACAACAAAGCTGTGTAACTTCACATCTCTTGTTTTGTTTTTTTTTTTTAAAAAAAAAGTAATAAAAGTCACTGGAGTCTCATCTATCAAGAGGCCATGATAACATTTGCCCCTTGCAATTTGCATCAAGCTAAAGGAATGTTATTTGCTTTGCGGCCCTGATAAAATGATACATATTGGGCTGTATTCATGTAATTACATGCCCCACGGGGATAGGCTCTGCATCAAATTCTGGTACCACCCATCTGAGTAATTTTTTCAAATAGCACAACATCTGCTGAGAAATGGTATAAACAAGAAGCAGTGCCACTAACATCTGGAACAACCCTACGTTTGGATAGTTTCAGAGAATACTGAAGTTAACTGTGCTTTTAACTGTCCTTGCCTGTATATGGAGTTATACCTTCAAGTTGAATTTATGCAATTAAATAAATCAGTGTAGTTTTCCAGTATCTTGATGATTAATATCCTGTATCTTAGTCATTAGCCAAGTTTGCATCTAAGTTTCTCAATAGCTAGCACAATACAACACTTGGATTCAAGCATTTTCTCCCTTAAAGTGTAACCCCTGAACTATCTCTTCCTAACTGGGCTAAAAACGACAACAATAACAGATGTTTGCCTACTGCCCAGCAGGGTTCTTTTAATATTTAGAACTTCATGGATGACATACAGCAGAAAGAAAAGTTAAATACTGAATACTTACAAGCCTCCACCCAAAGAGCATGCATCTAGAATGCAATGTACTTTGAGGAAATATTTTTCCAAGGCTACCCTTTCACTTATCTCTAACTGCCAGTCTTCCAGTACAGTATCAGCAGTGAGGTAAAAAAGTGGGAGAAACATTGTTTACCATTGCTCTCAGGGCACAGATGATGAAAGCAGACTATATGGCTGAGACTTAGCAAGACTGCCAATTCAATTTGCAAAGCCCAGAAGCTGCTGCATCCCATATATACAAAACACTTCTGTGACAAGATTCATGGCATTAGGTGCTGCTCTGGAAAAGATAAGCAGCAGGGGATTTTCAGTGGAGCTATGCTGTTTTAAAGCAGTAAGGATGCAGATTTTTTTTTTTTTTCCCCTCCTGGGACAACTGTTAACCATCATTCACAGCAGATATTTCTTTGTGTTACACAGTCCCAAACATATGAGTTAATTTATTCTTAATCTTTAAGAAGCAGAAACTATCTTGAAGTTCAAGTTCAGATCTTGAAAGTGAAGAAATTAAGTTCTATTCCTTATTTTGTTTCTGATTTCCTGCACAATCTTTGCCACGTGGCCTAATTTCCAGACTGAGAAGACTCTTCCATGAACTTCTCTGCAAAAAGAGGTCCAGTAGGAAAGACTTTTTTTTTCCATTTGGCTCTCAGGCTTATTGTTAGAAAGAGAGAGAGAGATGATGCTGTTCAATGTCTCACACTCTACTGGTCCAGGGCTGCGAAAATGGGCCACAGGGAGGAAAGTATTTCTTAATAAACAGGAAAATGTGGTCAGAGACCTGGCAATAGGACCTGGGGGCAGCTACAGGTTACAGAACAGTGTCATATTGCATTTGGATGAATATAACCAAGTTTAGACTACATCCTGTCTTTCTAAATAGTACACAGTCTGTGTAAAATGTATGCTTAGCAGTTGTCCTTTGACTGGTGTCTGTTCCTGTTTGCTGAGGTAACAAGCAGCTATGGAAACTGAGTTTCCTTGATTCAGTGGTTTAATTATGTATATAGTTGTTAAATGTTAAGCAAATAGGTTTCAGAATGTTTGATTAGGAGGCTTCATTTCCTGTCCCCTTCTGTAAAACTGAAGTCACTTAAGAAATGACTTCATAGAAGTATCACAGGATGATGCTCAGTGTTAATGCATTTCAGATCCTAGGACAGAACGTTCAAAGAAAGAAAGATTGTTAATAAAATGTATCTAAAACACAAATGTATCTAAAAAAGCCTAAAAGCTGCTGGGAAGAAATTTTACCATGTGTCACATGCAGTGCCTTTCTCTGCATTTCAGGGAGGAAATGCAGAATAAGATCTGAATTGACAGGTTTGCAGTTTCTTATTACAAGTGTCTGAAATTTGTATTCTCTGCCACTGTTATAGTATTCTAGGAAGGTGAACCAAAGTGACAGCTCAGACAAATGGTTGAACCTGCTCACAACAGAACAACTTTTGTCACAGTAAGAAGGGCCTTACAGTTCTATGAGACATATTCTATGACTCTATTCCTGGCTGTGCCACATGCATCCTCTTTGGCCAAGGGAAGTCATTGACCTTGCCATGCCTCAGCCCTGAGGCTTTGGAATGAAATTAGGCTGGGTTTTCAGTCTAAAATAGGAGAAGACAAACAAAACAGTCACTATTTCCTTCCACCTCACGCAGTGTGTGAACACAGTGTGTGAACACTTCATAGGAATTCAAAATTCTCTGAGCAACATGCAAGTTAGGGTCCAATTTAATTGCACCAGTAACTTATGCCATGTGTTTGGGCTGCAGCCCATGCAGTCTCTCCCTCACCTAAAATTTTAGGAATTTACAAATATGTCCAAGGAAAGAGCTTATTATTGTCTGTGTCGGTTAGAAGATAACAAATATTTGAGTGGCCACCCCAACTCTATTTGTTCAGTGTGATAAACAGTTGAAACAGCCTTTAAAAGGCTGAGAGCCTTTGGGCAGGTAAATTGATTTCAGTGGTCTCAATGGCTGGCACTGATTTAATAGGAAAATTATAGTACATGGAGTTGGCTGTCTCAGTAGTTACTTTCATAGAGGGCATATAATGCAAACTCCCTCCTTTTAATGTCCTCACTAATAATTCTGAGCATATCATATTCTGCATGTATGATCTATGGCTACAAGAAAGCCTCTTTGATTGATTCACTTCAATGTATGTCATCTGTAAGAATTACATGTTGGAGAACAGTGAGCTTTCCAAAAGGCCACTCAAAGCCTGCTTGTCCTGCTGTGTCTTCACAGCTTGGACACAGAATTCATTTGAAAGGAAAAAAAAAAATCTGAAAAATCTTCAAGCTTTTGAGGTGCCGAATCTTGAATTTATGTAGCTTCAAATACATAAACATGAAGTTCACCTAGTGGTTGATCTGTGAAGTTCAAAACACAGCAAGTTTTTAGAAGAATATATAGAGATATTTCTGGAAAGTGTTGTACAAAGGCATAAATAAAGATCCTAAAGTTAACAGACAATACTGGTGAGATCACAAACTGGCAGCGAACTATGTACACAAGATGACCACTTGCCTCCTTGTGGAAACATGCTTATAGCAAGAAGTGTCTGGTACACCCATATTACAAGATTAAATTATAGCTATGGTATAATTTAAGCTTAAATCTGACCCTCCTAGAAGCTAGACAAAGCTTTTAGGAAACTGGCTGTTGAATCAGGTACACAGAAAAGCAGAATCAAGGCTTGTGTGCATATTTTCTCTTCCATGAAAATGCACTATTGTTCTCATGGTCAGAAGACACACAGTAACAAAGTTACTTTGTATACTGTTGTGAATTCAACAACTCGAATGCATCATGATAGGTATGATACAAACTGGAAATGCTTTCTAGACACAATACAGGTATAGATTTGCTCTAGCAGATAAGACAGGAGTATAAATCATCATTCTCCATTGTGTCTCTCACTGAAACAGCATTAGAAATGCATATGCCGTGTCCTAGCTAGACATCTTCTAAAACTTATGCCAAAAGCAACTATCTTTAAGCAAGGCCGAACATGATACTGTTAGTCATAACACACCACTTCATCTGTGGTAATGAAGTCATCTGACCAGATAATAGTCTCATAACATTTTGTACTGACTAAGTGACTCTTGCAGTGAGATTAACTTATACAACAGACACAGTTAATACTGGTAAAACAATAATTTCAGACACAGACTTCTGCTGCCACAGAAATGTTAGACAACAAATGGAAAACCCAACTCTGTATCTAAAAAATACTTCTGTAATAGGAAAAATATCTACAGTAACTCTGGTTTGAATACGACAAATCATCCAAACAACTGCTGCAATTGAGCAGCTTATCATTTTCATAAACTCAAAGGTAACTCAAAAGTCTCTAGAACCAGCAACTCCATTGTGTAGAAACTGACTTATTTTCACACAGACCCCTACAATGCACTAAGATTTCCATCTCTAAAGAAAACATGGGAACTTGAATGTCCTTGGGATATGCACTGGGGGGAGACAACCTTGTATCTGTGCAGTCAGCTCTTGCTCTCATTCCCCTCTGCTAATACAGCTAAAAGTAGAAATAACTCTTTTGGTATTCTTTTGAGTGTAAAGCGTGACTGTAATCTCTGCAAGTCTAATGTGTGGCCATAAACATATTAAAAGGTCAAGCAGAGTCAATAAAATGACAAAAGATTAGATTAACAGTGTATCTCAATATTTAAAATATGGTCTTATATCCTATATGTCAGAGCTGTCTGACTATTTACATAACAGCTAAGTATGCAGAGGTTGTAGTGAAACTGGACTCAATGGGAAGTATCATCAGAAGATTTACAGGCAAAGAAGGTTGAAAATGAACTACAGGAAGTCTCTGATAAACCAGGTGCTAAACATAGAATCCTTGCTTGGTTCTTCAAACACAGTCTGACCTTCCTTTCTTAAAAATAATGCCATCCTTTCACTCACAATGGAGTGGAGAAACCAAGCTTCACCTCTTGGATACCTTCTCTTTCCTAAAATAGGACTCTGTCCTGTGACATGATGCCCAATGTTCTGGTGGGAGCTGGCACCTGCTTGGGCAGCTCTGCAGATTTTAGTTGGTTTTCTCTACTGTGAAAAGGAGCCTGGATCTCTGCCCATGCTTATTTTTATCAGTAAGGTCTGAGTTTTGTACGTATTCTGTTCTTCAAATGCTGTCATTACTTTCTTTAGCTATGAGCCATCATGGTAACTACGTATGTAGGATAATGGAGATATCCAGTTTAAAAATTCTGAGGTGTTTCAGCTTAACAGATGTCTATGATAATAGATGTCTGTATTTCTAATCAAGCATGACTTTCTACCGTTCTCATGCAAAAGTTATATGCAACTTCTACATTGCAACTGTTGCACATTTGTGATGGAAGAATATGTTGATTGACTTTCATACGATCATTACATGGTCATGCAACTTTGACAAGCGTTCCTAAGAGGCTGTTCTGCTTCAGCAAAAATATGCATTAATTACACCTCTTTCCTAACAGGAAGGAGCAAATGAGAGCATAGAATACAGTGAATGCATTTCTTTCAGACCACTCATTGTTGTGTCCGCAGACTGATTAAAGCCAATTAAACATATGATAGAAAACAGCCATTATGAAAGTGAGAAGGTTCAACCTCTGATGCCATACCACCAACATCTGCTTCTGATGTTGTGGGCTGACTTAATAAAATAGGAGGCATTACTTTTTCAGCAGCACTTGTAATAGAATCACTGTGTACCACTAGTATTCGTACAAAGATTTTTATTTATTACTTTTTTTACTTAAAGCTTAAGTCTAAAATAAGCACTACCTGTATTCTCGAGGAATTGAAGAGGGGGGGGAAGCAACAACTAACCACGCCATAGTAGTAAAACAACTGCAGCAGGACTGGATATTTATACATTTCCCTAATATGGTACAGGGAACATTCCCTAGCAGTGATAAGAATAGATGGCATCTGATTCAGATGTTAAACTAGAAGCTTGGAAATACTGGTTTTACAGGTTTCCTATATTATCTGTGCAAATCACTTTTATGTCATATGGAATTAGACTCACCAGACAAGACACAATACACTCTAGTAAGAGTTTAAGGCACTGAGAAACATCTTACTTAGCTTTCTTAAAAGGACAATGGTTCTTAACAATTATGAAACTTCTCACTTGAACAATATGAGTCTGAGCTCTTTGAAAGATGACCAGAAAGAAGAAATGGGAGTGCTGCAAATGGTATTACATTGATGCTTCAGGGACTTTCTACTCACAGTTTTCTTGCCTCTCTCAACCAGGTAGCTTCAAAAGAGATCAAAACTTGCTGTGCCAGGCTCACACTTGCTGAAAGAGGTGAGTATTTTATGTTGTCCATAGGCTTTGGAGATCAAAGCCTCACTGCATCTAGGTGCAGTAAGCACATAATAAGAGACAATTCCTGCCTTGTTTATAATCCAAACAGAATAAACAGTCACAAGAGAAATAGGGGAAGGATCAGAAGTAACTTGCCTAAAGCCAAACAGCAGATTCAAAGGAAGAGATGAAGGTAGAATCCAGACCTTGCCAAAGCACTGAACAGGCAAATCTTGTGGATAAAGGGAAAAGATGCTGGTTCTTATAGTTCTTGAAATATTTCTTCTGAGAAGTGTCAGAAAGGTACAGGAGAGATATTAGGGAAGGGAAGAAAGAAACAGGAAAAGTTTGGGAGAAAACAAATGAAGTTAACAGAGGTGGGAATACATTGTTCCCTGTCCTCCTGGAAGATGTTTCTGTGATTTATGTGATCTAATCAAGAATTCTAAAACTGAAATTATAAATGAGACTGTGCATGTTTTTCTGCTTTCTCTGCATGTGATGACCTGATTTATATTAAAAAAAAAATTAGGCTGTGGAAAATTTGTTTGGCTTCCACTTTTATACAAGTATACCTGGATACTAGATGGCCTATGGCTATAAATGTGTTAAAACTTAATGATTTTAGGGTTAGAAAAGCATAAGAGTAACAGTAGGTATTGGAAACTAGATACTCTTTGGGAGCTAATGTACTTGGCAAAGTCAGGAGTCTTCTGGAGTGTTGGCCTTTGTTGATACCCTTGAAAACAAACCTGTCTTATAGAAATGGGTTTGGTTAATTTGTCATTGGGCCCACCAACGAAAAGAATACTCTTAAGAAATGTAATGCAGTAAAGCAGTGGGCAGGTGAAAAAGATCTGTAACAAGGCAGCAAAAATTATCTTTGCAAGAGAGCAGTGATAGCCTGATGTGCTTTTTTTGTTTGTTTTTTAATCTCAAGTCTCCAAGCCCATGGCATCTGGAACACACTGCAAATAAGAGCATAGAAGCAAATGCTTTGAGGATAATCTTTCTTTTTGTGTCAGGAGCTTCAAACACACTGTAAAAGTGTGCAAATCCATGCATGATATCTTCCTTTCTAAAACCGAATGTCTCTTGGGTACCGCCCACCCCAATCTCAGCAGTTCCTTCTGGTAACGTGCCATGAGAAACTGCTCCTCCAACTCAGTTCTTTTCAGCAAAGCCAGCAACAATGCAGATCTGCTCTCTTATGGAACTTATAGCTTCAGATTGAATGAACACAAATCAAACCATTATTAGAAATAATGAGTGAAAATTAGCCAGACAACCAGCAACTGTATTGAGAGAAATATCGGAACTGTTGGTACATTCCACAAGATAAAATGAATAGAAAAGCCAGTAATGAAAGCATTTTGCAGAACACTGTAGTCTGTTGAACTGTCTGTCTACTGTTTGGAATAGTGGAATTCACATTTTCAAACACAAAAATATCTAACAACAGATCACAGACTGGAAAATTCAAATGTGATGTTATTCAGGAAGAAAAATTTATTCAGCTAGAATGCAAATGTGTCTTAATTCCTCCTGAATCCATGCATCCTTTATAAAGCTACAAAAAGAGCTCTGGTATTTTGTTTGATTTTGCAAGGTAGCATTTAAAAAGTCTAGAGGGGAAAATGACATGGCCATCACTAGGGCTGAACAGGAGGTGGAATTCAGTCTTGCTTATTATACGCTCATACAGAAAGCTTCAAATCTTGTTTTCTAGATAACCCCTTATTCCACACACTGAGTGACAGCTAGATTCACATCATTTCACCTTACTTCATGATGGTAGGGGAAACACACACCTTCCAGATCAGATCATAAGGAACTCTTTATAATTCTGCATGACTGTAACTATTCAGAATAATGACGTTCTTATTCTGTTAATAATTACAGGTTTGTCAGCTGTTAACAATCAATTTGTTACCTGAAGTTGAAATGATAACCAATTCCTGTTCTGGAATCCAGATCAGAATCAATGTACTTATTTTTCATGTTACTGGAATTTGTGATAGCTGTAGGAGATGTACTGTTCCTAAGCATTAAAGCAAACAAAGCTAATGCAGGGTGTGGGGATATATTTCAGCTAAGGTCAGCTGGCATTCTTTGGCTGGCTAAAATACTTCTTGAACAGCCTATAAACGCATTTGAAAGTTATTAAAAATTAAATTCACACTTATTTTCACATCCCTCTTGCCTCAGGGTTGGTTCAAAATAGCCTTTGAAACAAATGAGTATTACATTCTTTAAATTAAGAAACTCTTTTAACCACTATACTGCCTTACAGAATTTGCCTGTGATTGCTGTTTTGTTTGTAGATGCATGTTATTCTGAAGGAAGGGAGAGAAAGATGTAATTCTTAATAGAAAGATTGACCTACCTTCTTAAGTTCTTCAGAAGAAAGCACACTGTAAGTCAGGGATGTGCTCTCTGTAGCAGAAAGAAGAACGAAGTGATCTGTAGAGTTCAGAGTGACTTCAGTGTGATTCCAGCTGCTTCACTTGGCTACTGCCTTCCTCTTAATAAAGCTGCAGAATGATATAACACTGTTTGTTTTCAGCTGTGAGGAAGTTGTTTCCAACTTCCCTTGGTTTGCTAAACCCAGTTTTGAAATATTGCCCTTCTGTATAATCCCAGTATTTCACCAAAATAAATGTTAGACATGTGAATGAATCATTCTGGCCGGTGTCCAAGCAAGCAACAGATGTGGTGGCTGATGAATGGAAATGGACTTTACAGTTGCAGGCTGCTTTTTGTTATGTAGAGGAGGATTTCAACAGTACTACTTTGTTTCTGACCACTCTGGTTTATAGAAAATAATGTTGAATGAGCAGAAAGATGCTTAAGAAGCTACACTGAAAGCATCGTTTGTTAACTGTATGGTGAGATACCTTCAGTTTGTGTTTATGATTATTAATCTCTTTTTGTATGCAAGAGAAAAGTGAACTTTTCAAAGTGTGAGTTACTAGCCCTCTTGCCCACCAGTCAGTGTAATTCTATGGTCAGACACTTGAACTGGGCTTTGGGAGACTTGGCTTGCATTCCAGCTCTGTCAAGAGGCTGCTTAGTGTTTGTGGTCAGCACTCATGCTCTCCATATACCTCAGCCTCTCAGCCAGTAAAATGGGAATATTATTCTCCTGGTATTTTCATACCATAGCTTCACCTGACTTTGATGGTACTGCGTTCATCATACCATTTTAAATCAGCTCTTGGTCTGTCAGTCTGCCTTTATCAAAAACTAAATGTTCTAGAGGAAGGAATAATCTTAACAGCTGTACTCATTTGTGACTAATGCAAGACACCTAAAATGTTCAACTGACTGAATTCAATCAATTGCAAATCTTCCAGGTATCAACTCTATTAATTCCAGTAAAAACAAATAAAAAATGAAAAGAGGGAATTACGTAGTGAGAAGAAGCAAGACTGAAATTTCAGTCGATAAGATTATCAATTTTAAGCACTACTGTTATGGCTCACAAGTTACAGAATCTATCAGGAGCCAGAAATTCCTTCCAGCAAAACAATCAGCTTTGTCTTTCTTCCACATCAGCTCTTCTTGTTCTGCCAGTATAACATAAAATGCTGATAGCTTGTATGAAGAGGAAAAAGCTACGGGTGAAAGAAGGATGGAGATTCTGTTACAGCAGGACAGAGTCTGGACCTGGAGAAAATGATGGTGGTGGGACATAATACCTGCAAATGTCTGACAGATAGCTGGGTTACCCGAAGAGAGCAGGAAGATTTCAGAAGACCTCATGATTTGGCACCTCATTTGTGTATTTCTTGATGTTTAAATTTCTTATTTCTTCTAGGTAACTGATAGGTGAATCTTAGCTGATAAAGAGCTCTTTTCATAGCAGTTCTTTTGTAAATATTGGGATAGGGTGCATACAGGCACCATTTAACTGCAGATCTGCAGAGTATTTTGCTTGTAATAGTATGAGTCAATCTCTGTAGGTACTTTTTCAGATCCAGTTATTATGAGGCAATTAATTCATAGGACTCCAAAGCACTATTTGAGTAAGACGAGAGAAAATTGCTGGGTAGAAACGTTCACATACAATCTGCGCTGAAAGACAAACCTCAGCAAGCAAAGTAGAATTACATACACGTCAATTGCTCTTCACCTTCTTGGTGCAGGGAGTATTCTGATGAGTGCAATGGTTTCTATTAGTTTGAGATGGTGAACGGTTGTCTATAAGAGGCTGTTTCCTTCACCATAAACTGAAGCTGATGGGGACTGCTCTAACATGTACTGAGTAGACAGTTCAACTGTTTCATCCTTCTGAAGCATGGGAGGATTAAAATCCACACAGCAATTTTCTTCACCCTGCTTGTCATAGTGGAAAACATGAAATCACAGCTGCAAAGGATCCAGAAGAAATTTTGTGGAGACAATTTTTCATGGAAAAGGAGGGCTTTTTTTCCTCACTAGGAAGAGCAAGTCACAGCATTTCAAAGACATTTTTTCTGCCAGTATGTTTTACCTACTTTTTCTCCTTTTAAATTGAAAAGGACTTTTGCACTGATGAACAATTACCAAATTTGCACTGTATGACCTGCACACGCAATGTGTCTGTGAGCAAAAAAATAGAGAATAGGATTTTGCAGACAAACTTCCACTTAATTTGAAAAGATTTTGTTTTGTTTGTTTTCTGTTTGGAGCTAAATATATCACTTCATTCTTCTACAGTTTTGATCTACCACAGAGGGAATCTTACATCCCTGAGGAATGTAAGCTTGGTTCCTGCAACCACCTATGTTTAAATTCCTTCTGTGCTGAGTAAAAATTGGAATGGTGAGTCCAACACTTTTGCATATGCAACACATTAGCCATCAATATCGTTTCACCAGTGTGATCTTTTCAAATAATTTTTGAATGCTGTATGCTGGGAAGAAAGTAAGTGAAAAAAAATTACCCCTTGTTTGCATTATTTTCCAACATGGAAGTTGTTTCTATTTCGTTGTGTCAGTTTTGCCTTTTCAACAGGGTAAGTTAATGAAGTTTGGAGTTTTTATGCTACATTTGGATAAGTGTAGGACTTCATGAAGGACTTTCAGAGCATAGAACTAGTAATTTAAATCTGATAAAAAAGAATAAGGGAGAACATTTTCATACGAGTAACAGATTTGGAGTTGAACAGCTGTGCAAAAAAAAAAAAAGCAAATGCATCTTAAAACACTTCAGAATTTTTCTTTAAAAACAAACAGACAAAAAAAAGCAGTGTGTAGAACAAAAACAGCATGTATGGAAGAAAAAAAACGTGGAGAAGCCTTCGAAAGTGCCTTACCAATATTAACCAAAGTACAAATTAACAAAACCAAAACAGCTTTAATTTACTAGACTTACAAATAACTGCCTGATAGTTGTGACTACTTTCACTTTGTGACTACTATTCCCACCCCCAGGACCACCAGTTATCAAGCTGTATATTAATATGAGCAGATAATATCAGCACTGAAGAACACATCAGACTAAATCCAAAGTGTATAAAATCAGTTGCATTAATCGTGAATTTGTAAATTCAGTCTAACAAAAGATATTTGTTTTTCCCAGAGTTAATTTAAGCTGAACAACAAGAAATAAGCTACTTACTTTTTAAGGATTGAGATATTTGGAGTTCAGTTTGTTTCATTTTTAATTATTCACTATTCCTTTGTGCTCATTGTTTGAATTAACACCTCACCAATACAAATCCACTCTGGAAAGACTGAAATTAACCACCTGACAATCAGGAAAAGAGTAATTTCCTTCCTTTCTGTGAAACTAATGACTATTCATGCCTATCCTTTCCGTGAAGGTGCAATGTTTGCTTGTAGCATAATTGCCCACTATGTACCATAGTCAGTAACTACAACAACATTCTCCAGCATTTAGACCAAACAACCTGATGGAGGGAGGTTTGGCTTTTAGCAGATCCACATCCTCTTTATATGCAGATATTGGAATCTGAAGACTTTCATGTATAAAGTGTTGGAAAAAAAGCACACAATGCGCAAAAAAACACACAAGCACAGAAACAAATGAGACTATGTATGAATATATATCTATATGCATGCAAGTTTGAACAAGATCTTTAAAAGCAGCACTTTATGCAACTCCTGCAAACAAAACAAACAAAGATTTATGATGAATATTGGACACTCATTTACAAGGAAGTGAAAGAAAAGCACAGAGAGGAACCTGAGCCATACTTCTTCAGGATTTTAGCTACCTCTATCCACTTGGATCCAAGCCACCAGTATGAATGCCTACACCTACTCTTTCAAATAAGTCTTTTTTTCTGTTTAAAGCCTAAGTTCTGAGGGTTCAGTCATCCATCTTTTATACACCAGCCCTTTGATTAAGCTCCCAAATCCACAGTTCTGCTGGGATTATATCCTGGTGTTGCACACAACAGACATAACTCTGACCCAGGAGGTCATTTAAGTTTCGTCTTCTGCAATCATCCATAACAATTCACAGCTAAATTGTTAAAATTTGTCACGATGATTAACAATGCAGAAATCAAGCAGGATCATAAGGAGGAGAGGATGAGTGCCAGTTCCTCATTAGCCTCCCATTAGGCTATTTCTCTCAGCTACTGCAATAGATGTGACAGAGCTGCTCTGAAACACAAGCAAACTGCAATTGGTAATTAAAAAGTAGTTCTCATCACATGCAGAATACAGATAGCAAAGCTGAGGTTTGATAGAAAATTAAGGACAGCTCCCTGAAAATAGAACAGGCAAGGTGCCTATATAGGACATACAGGTTATCACTGCTGCTTTGTGGCATTACTCCTCAAAATCTTAACAAAGAGAAATACGTAGGCACGTGTGGAACAGAGAAGGTTACTCTCTACAGCTGTTGACATTCCTTAGGACTTATGGACACACAAAGGCTTTAAACTGGACAGTAGAACCTTATATATAAATGGAGAATGGATCCTGAACACCAGTGCAAAGCCATGGCAAATATAGTCCAAACCAAGCCCCAGTAAAGCCTAATCACAACTGTGGATCCTCTCAGACGCTGCCGTCGGTGTATTCAGCACACACACATTTGTATATTTAAAGTTGCTTTTTCCATTTGTCAGATTGTTTTTCTGCATGGTGGATGTAAATACTTTTTGTGAAAGGTGCCAGCTGCCCTTGACTTCATGGGTATCAAAGTTATTTTTCCACAGCAATGAACGTGAGACTTAAGAGAAGGAATGTAAGCTCTTGGTCGCTGTTCTGGATTTGCCCTCTCCTCTGATTGCTGTCAAAGGAGAGAGCGTAACTTCGCTTCTAAAGCCTACCCAGCTCTCCGCCTCTCTCAGGAAAAGGGAGCAGAGAAACCCGAGCTTGATACAAAATGGCAAGGCCATTACTGGTTGAATACTGCTCTGTCAGAACATTTCCGTGCTGTGTATTGCCTATCTCTCAAGTTTCCAGGAAAAGCATACTGGTGGTATGGCAGTGACGGTTCAGTCTTCCCACCAGTATTCTGTTCCTTTGTTGCAATGTGACAGATGGCAGCAGAGGGGCAGTCTGACAAAATGGCGTCTGACATGGAACTGCAGATGAAGCAAAGGGGTGGAATTGAATTGTTCCACACAGAAAAAAAATGGCACCCATTGACATTCATCGATGGTTGCTGAATGTTTCTGGACACCAAAGAGTGGATGTGAGCACAGTGAGGGCTGGGTGGTGCATTTCAGCAGTGCTGAGAACAGTGCAGAAGACAAGCTATGACCCACACAGCATGCAAGTTTTTACAAGCACAGCATGCAGCCTCTTTGTCATCACTGAGAAAAATGCGGAGGTAATGGTGGTGACTATGTTTTGTAGGTGAGAATTTGCTCTACCAAAAGGTGTTATTCTGTTCTTTGTGTCTTTTGTATTTTCCAAAGAAATAAATAGGAGAGACTTTTGGAGTGACCCACTTTCCATTTCTGTTACCCTTGCAGAGAGGGAAACTCCTTCTCTGCCACTTCACAGGAAACTGCCTCTTCTCCATTGCAAGAGGAGAACCGTCTGTCCCAGGCATCTTGAGCTGGTCTCCGTCAGCAAGGGGGCACCACACTAAGTGTATGTACCTCATATCCAAAGCAGAAACTGATTCCCTGTTACTTCTGTATGACACACACTGACCATCCACCAACACGTAAGAGACTTCTGGTTCTACTGATGGACCAGAAAACAAAGATGCTAAACTCTGATGCAGAGAACTACTAGTTACAGTAATAGCACACCAGATGCTGAACACCACAAATAAAAGTTTTTTTGTTCTTTTACTTACTCCATTTTCTGAATTTTCCATGAAATTGACTGCATATTTTCCAACTGGAAGAGAAAGAGGTTTCTTTCAAAGGCTGATGTTGTTGCTTATCAACTTTGCTAGACTAAAAGCGAGTTTTGTCCCTGGAGAAAAACAGAGCTTCTCTATTCCACGCTATTCAACTTCCTGCTTTTTCTTTTTCTTTTTTTTTTTTTTTCCTGAACAGCATAAAGAAATCTTTCTTTAAATGATTCCCAAAGTAAAACAACGTAGAGACTGCTTGCTCTCCGATGTAAGAAAATACTTTATGTGGTTTATTGTGGGAACATTAAAAAAATTAAATATAATTTGAAACAGCCAATGTGGAAGAAAAGAGCATTTATTTAACTTCCTTGGGAATACATTTTGACCCCACCTTAAACTGCCTGCAGAATATCAACTGACTCAAATAACAGCATATGTATTTGCAGCTCCTATAAATTACACTACATACGAAGAAGCTGCTGAGGTATTTTACACTCAGGGTCATCTTACATTCACACACATCCGTTTAAAACTGGATCTGTTCATTTGACATGTATACATATAAACATTCAATTTAGATATTCAAGGGAGTCAAGGTAGGTAGATAACTTTTGGGAGCCTGAACACTGAACAGCTCTTAAAAAACAGAATACATCTCCACTAAGCTTTGAGAAAAATCAGCTCTATTGGAAATACATTATTCTCTGCCTGAATAATAGGAATAAATATTTACTTTCTTGAAAAACCTCAGAGTTCCTACTATGATGGAAAGGGAGGTGAGCTAGAAGGGAATAATTGCCACTTGCAATTCCTATTTAAAATACTTCAAGGCTCACATTAGCTTCTCATATAAAACCTGTGTTAATTTTGTGACATATCTATACCATGAAAGAGAAGGATAGTTTAAAATCTGCCAATCAAATCATTCTGCCGTGCAGATGAGAATAACGCTGTTCTAAGTGTGAAACGCCTGTTATCTGTGGTTAATACTAGAACCTACTGTTCTTTCCATTTCCTTCATAGGGGGAGGATCTCAGGTCATAGAGCTCCCTTCAGCCCAAGCAAATGGAGTCATTTTACTGCTTTCTACTGCATTTGCTGGCATGTCCATTTCAGAAACTATTGTATATTTCAGAGTGATTCGGTAATGAACACCTACACTTGAAAATGTCAGTTCTCAAGGGCTGATCTGACTATATCAAACAGGCAAGTTTAAATGGTGCTATTTTTGAAAAGAAATATAAAACAAATAGGAAATGGAATTAAGAAATGTTAAGGGACTGTTATTTCTGAAGCTAAAAATAAAATCCATGCACAAGCTGAAGGTGAAAGAATATCCTGCAATTCATGACCAGTCACGACAAGCAACCCCCAACCTACTTCCTGATCCAGTCCTGTTCTTTGTGTCACGTTTCTGAAAACAGACACTGTTATTTCAGAGACATGAACTCGCTGAACAGTTATTAGCAGAGAGTAGAAATAACTGTGAATGCAACACCAAACTATTTAGCACTTATGATTAAAGATGCTTTCTCTGTAAGCAAACATTATTTCAAGTTTCAAATGGGAAAAGGATCTGGAGGCATTTCCCCTTTACTTTGAAAAGTCAAGCAAATTTTATTTTGCTCCACAAGAGGGCTATGTGGACACCAAGACATTTTCCCTACGCTGTCTTCAGCAGCATGGTTAGGCTTAGTCCAGTAAGAAAGCATTTCATGCAGTGCTAGATCAACACATACAAAGCACTCAACTGCTGCCTTCTTTGCAGAAAGTCTGTTCATGATTTCTGTTTTAGGACAAAGTGTCTCAAAAACATGTTGATTTAAGCTACTGGAAAGATTGAGATCAGTTGAGCAGTACTAGAGTAGGGATTTAAAGGGTAAACAAGAACAGAAGTAGCCCACCATACAGAAACTTCCTGGAAGCATTGAATTCTGATACTTTCTGTACATTTTCAGTGCTTAAGTGACACATTTTGAATTGTCTCATCAGCCCTTCCTTCTGGATGACTTGCCACAAATGAACAGCAACAGCAGCTGTACCAGCAACAACAGGCTCTGAAACGAGCGTGAATGTCACTGAATTTTGCTCAGCATTATCATAATAAAAATCTCTCTATTCTCTAACGTATGTGTGTACAAAAATCTATTATCCAGAGCAGTTACAGCAATAAATAGATAAATAAACAAATAATTGGGTGGAGGGAGTTAATATTATCATTTAACACATAAGGGTTTTTTTTGTTTGTTTTTGTTTTTTTTTTAAATCTGAAAACACTACTACTGGGTATAATTGGAGTGACCATACAGGGGAAAAAATACCACAGAATATCACATCATTCCTCCATTTAATCTGGTACCTCAGAACAGTGGCCCCCACAAAATTCTTGAAAAATACCAACATTCCCTTACGAGAATTCTACACTTCTTCATAATTAAAGCTTTTAATATAATACCACGTATCACGGAACTCATTCTCCTACAGAGTTGAAGAGATCCACCTTTCCCAAGTTCACTCAGAACTGAAGTGCTCTAAAATCTTCACACGTGCTTTGGACTGTTTTGAAATTTGCTGTCCTTGCAGCCCAGGCTAGGTCTTGCTATCCACCTCCAAGGCCATTTGGCTACAGTACTCTCTGCGCGCCTCAAAGCCCAGCCCTCAATGGATGTCAGTCATTCAACGCCCAGCTCAGACCCTTAAACAATTTTACCAAAACAGCAATTCAATGAGCATATAGGCATTCAAAATTTAAATGGAAAGAACATATGCAACAAACTGAAATTCTGAGCAACTTTTGCCCCAGATAATTTTATCAACCTTGATTTTCTTTTGTTACTCTTTCTCTACAACCTTAAGCCAACTACTGGAAAAATTTTGTCTCTTTTAAGAAAAATATATACTGTTTACATTTGTCAAAGGTATTTTTTTCTAAATATTTTTCATAGCTATAACTTTGCCATGGATTTGGCTAACAGGAGCAGAAAAGCATATCAAATTGAAGCAAAAGTAGAAAGCAAAGCAGTGCAAGTTGAATGAGACAGTATATGGAAACAACTGGCACAGATATCATCTGTGGGGGGAAAAAAAAGCTGGATGCTCGTATCAGAAGAGAGGAATTTTTAAAAGAGGGGAGAAAGTTTCTCAGCCCTGACTGATCATTCATGTACATACACACTAGGTTAGTTGCTAGGGTTAAGAGGAGACTAGAGGGAAGGGATCTCTGTCAGTACCTTACCTGAGCTTGAATCAAGATGCAACCTCAAGTTACACAGAAAGAGCTGGAAGCCATGAAATACCTGACAACACATACCTGAATTCTGCTACCTTTGATTGATAGTCCAAAAGATAGAAAAATCCTTCCTATCTTCACAAAAAAATATTCAGGAATATTCCAAGGACAGGCTAGATAGCATTGTAAGATGGATTCTGCAGTGTTCTTTGCTACGGATTTCTGTTTTACATGAGCTATTCTGGAACTGAAATGTCAGTACCTGAGCTATACTGAAACCTCAGATATGTAACTGAGCTTACTTTGTTCCAACAAGTTACACAGGGTTGGTAATCCACAGTAACTCACTAAGCGTGCTGCGAATCCATCATAAAGGTAAACTATTTTGGCATTAGATAGTATTTCAAAGTGTTTGCCACAGACAGAGCATACACCTTTAAACAATGCAGCTCTGCCCACATGAAATAATTTGGCCATGAGCCTGAGCTTTCACACGTGTAAATATTCTCCAAAGACATGCTGCATCTGCAAGATCTGCTTCTCACATATCTCCATTGCTACCCACAGGATGCATTCTAAAACTAGGTTTTCCCTTGTCCATCACTGAAATTGAGAATCATTTCCATGTTACTGAAGTGACTGATTCTCTCCACATGTTTGTATTGCAAACCCATAACTTCTGACCAGTCCATCTTATTCAGTTATGCCCAACAGAATAAACATAACAACTATTACACTGTTTCATGCATCTTGTCAGCCTTGAGAAGCACAACCCCTATGCAATACGCACCTAAAAGCAGTATTCCCCCTTCTTATTTCATCAGCTAAAAGTTTTGCCAAGTTCTGTATTAAACCAGGCAACAAAATGTCACCGGGCAACTTAAGTTCTGCATAAGCTAGCTACATTGGCAACGAAAACATATCTGCATCAAAGCAAAAGGAGTCAAACAATCCAACAGCAATTTGAGTAATTTCTCTCTTAAAGCAAAGCCTTCTCCCGCTGCTCTGCACAGTTTATCTGTGACTTTCTGTGCTCAATTACACATTCAGTGTGGGCAGACGTTTCCAAGACACGGTTTTACAATCACACAACAGCAGCCCGCTTTTACAGCAACCTCACTTTAAATGTTCCAGTCATTCCCCCCGCTACACAAGTCATGTCTGGTATCTGCACCTGTCTCTGCACGCCAGCGCTGGTCAACTGTGCCTCTGCTCCGGCTGCTTAAAACACGCTGCTTCCAGCAACCGCAACACGAGGGAAACACGCAATCTCTGCTTTCCCACGGGAGATTAGATCTACAGCGTTAAAAACCTACAGTTGAAAGCTAAAGGGAACTTGAACTATGCCCTATTCTTAACCTCACTCGTGAGAAAACCGAAAGCCTTTTTATTTCCACGGAACGCGAGCAAACCCAGCTCCACACCAGCCTTCCAGCCACCGCCCCCCGACAAGCTACGGCAACCGCCGCCCGAAGGGAGGAGCGCAGCGCCCGCCGCCCCGCCTACAGCGCGGCCCTCCAGACCGCCCTCCGCCGCGCCCCCCGCCCACAGCACCGCCCCGGAGCAGGAAGCCGGGATGGCGTCCCATGACCCCGGCGTGGCACGGAAGGACTTACTGGGAAGGGACGGAGGTGAGGCGGTGCCGGGGAGCGAGTCGGGCGGCACGCGGCAGCGGCGGGAGGGCGCTCCGTGGGGCGGGGGGCAGGCGGCGGGAGGGGCCGCGGAGGCCGTCGAGGCGAGCGAGCGCGCCCGCCCGCGCACGGAGAGGGGTGGGGTCCGCGCGCTGCCCAGCGGACCTGTGCGCGCGCGCGCGCTCGCGCTCACGGACATGGCGCCGGTAGCGCCCCCTCAGCCGCCGCCTCGCCCCGCAGCCCGGCATTGCGGCGGGCAGGGCTCGGCCGTGCCTGCCGGAGCTCTTGGAGCCCAGCGGCCCTGCCCGGCCCTCGGAGCTGCCCGCGGCCCCGCTCCGAGGGCCGTCGTTTTTGCTCTTTTCTCGTTTACCTGTTGCAGTACGAGAGCGGCACTAGAGTTTCTTCGGTGCTTTTTTTTTTTCGTTTTTCCCAGTGGTAGAATGTCTAAACTAATGCTAACACGGATGCGATTTACTTTTTAGTCCAGCAGCTTAAGACATTTACAGTCAGAAGGAGCCTAACAAAGCTGGAACTGTCCGTGCAAATCTGAGAAACCCTGCGTGGCTTTTCAGAGCTGATAAAGTGAGAGCACAGCTGGGTGTGCCTGATTTTGGCTGTGCTTTGTGCCTGACCTCAGGTAGCAAATGACTGTGTGTAGCTTCAGATCAGCTTTTTACTTCATCCTTCATGTTGATCTTCTCACAGAAGGCTGAGCTGAGGCAGTTTGTTACTCCTCTCCTGTCAGCTGCTGAAGTATCCCTGCAGGTTCTCCTCAGACGTTTGCCTCTGTTACTGGCAGCACATACATGTACAGGTCTGGCATTGTGTGCCCATCCTCTGTGAGGAAGTATGGTCCATTCAATCTCCTAAACAGTAGGAACTTGCTGAGGAGATGCACAGGCTGAAGTATCTCCATTCTTTTAATAGTTTTGCAGTTTTAAGTTGCGCCACTTGTGACTCAGTTTAATGCATGCAAATAAAGCCTTAGTAGAGCACAGCCACTGAAATTATTCCTTGAAATAAAAGAAGTGATGAATCCCTGTAGTGGTTACCCATCCATGTACTCCAGTTGCTGCTGTCTGGCATTTCTGAGTTGAAATGAGAGCCTTTAAGTTATGGTGCTATCATCTAGTTTGGAGGCAGGATAATTGTTTGTGGTGCCCCTGCTGACTCTGTATGAAGGTCCCACTTTCTTCTAAGTCCCGAGTTTTAAGATTGGGAAGACACTAATGACAGGGATTGTGGATGTTCTTGAGGTATTTCACTCTTATATGTTTGTAGTAAGGAAATCATAATACTTCACTGAGTATGTAATGGTGAGTTTATAAAAAGCTGTGAATATCTAGCATCTTGTGAAAGTTTCAGTTAATGTTTTATTGCAGTGTATGGTGAGTTTGCATAAATAAAGGAAAATGTTTTTCCTGAGTAGGTTGATGAGTGAAATTCATTTTGGTTAATACAGAGGTTTGGTTGTGTTGGTTTTTTTTTTGTTTTTTTTTCCCTTCTATTATTGTAGAAGCATATTTCATTTCCTGAATAACAGCATCAGCAGAATTTAATATGTAGAGAGTACATGGAAGAAAGAAGGAAGAAAGTTATTCTGGTAGGAACAGTTAACGTTTAGGAGGAAACACTACTGCAGTAATGGAAAAACAGATGTACTGCAGACATCAAAAATAGGTTTATTTGTTTTATTGTCTGACCTGTTTGCAAAGAATTACAGAAAATTTTGCATGCCTGAGGATAAGGAAAATATATTATTAGCTCTATTTTAAAAGGCACTTTAATTTTTTGACAGATGGGATGAGAAGGGACAAGTGTCCTGCACTGCAAATGGCCTCCTGTTTGACATTTGTCGTTTGCTAGCCTGGAATCATCTTTGATGGTGGAAGGCTGGCGAAGCTAAGGTTTGTACTAGAAAGTTTGACTTTATTTTTGTATTCTGTAACATAAAAGGATTATGTTATAAGTTGTTTATGTTTGGGCATCCTAAAGCATGTTACTGAAGTTATGTTTCAGTTAAAAATTATGGGTTTCAATACTGGTTTGCTGGTCTTCTGAATGATAAGTATTTCTTTCCAGCGTGTATGATTATTTTGTTTGGTCTAGTATATTTTTTTATTAGAGTATGTCTTTCATATTCATTGCAAAGATAACTTAAGAAATTAAGCAATTAAATGAATTTGATAAGGTTGTTGCTTAACAACCTAATGCGGTCTAAGCTGTATTCATAAATATAGCACTTATTACACTTACATTAATACACTTATGAATTTTTTTTTCATTAATTACACCAGAAATTGTCCTATTCCTATCAAAGGAAGTGTGCATTATTAAATGTAATATTGCGGTAACCTAGTAAAGCAAAAGTTGCTTTTTACAATGCAGATTAGTTTAAATCAAGTCATGGTCTACAGCTGAAACTATGTAGTGCATCCAACCAACTTGGACTGAAGGATGGACTAGAAGATGGGTTTGGGTTTGTTTATTTTTCTGTTATTTTAATTCTCAATTATTTCATTTTTAAATTAAAGATGTTTGACAGAATCAAACCATCTGATGAGGCTTCTGCTTCTTCAGCACAAGGTGAGACGTTTAAAGGAGATGGTTTTTAGTGCAGTTTTTTAACATAATAACCATCAGTATAGACAATCAGTTCACCTTATAGTTGTTTCATTTGATTTCCTAAATTTCCATATGGAGCTTAGATGGAAGATAAGTTATCCAAAGGTTTCTGTGCAAGCATGATTTTCTTTCCCTATGGTAAGCTGTTTAAGACATGCTGCATTTTAGCTCTCTGATTATGGATGGAATAGTCTTATGAACGTAGATTTCTTAATCTTGATCCCAGACAAATATGAAAAATACCTGCTCACTTCAACGATAAAAGAGTGAAGCTTATTTTATAAGCCTCAGAGAGGATCTTTGAGGATGAAATGATCTCTCTAAATGCTTATTTTAATGTTTAAACTTTCCTTAAAATACTATTTTTGACAAATACAGTGTAAAGGAACTAACTGACTGCAGGTAAAAATAAAAACTTTTTTTTTTTTTTTTGGAAATAGGAATGGAAAGGCATGGTGTTGAAGGCTCACTGCAACAGGACAGCAGTAGCAGGTAAGTAAGATGATAATCTAACTGACATCCAGTTTACTGCTTACACAAAGTAAAACAAGAATAATCTGTTTTTCAACCTTATATGTCATCTTGTGTAATGGTTGATAGTGATGCAACGTAGATAAGTGTATGATGGAGATCTTCTATGTTTACACATATTATAAACTGTGGAGGAAGGGCACTGTAGTGCCCAAAACCAATTATGCAGGTGTCAGAATTTCTTAGTTTTCAGTTTATTTGTTTTTCATTTCAAAAGGCTAAAAATACAACAATAAAAGAATGACTATCTTCTTCTGGACTGATAGATCTCTTCAGACTATATTTAACTCAAATTAAAATCTGTGCTAGTTGTGCCTTCAGCCTGTTATCTGTTGTTCTGCATTTAAGAAAAAGGTTTTTTGGGAATAGTATTTGCCATTGTTATTCTGAAACAGAAGTGTTAATTTTGCAGTAGCAAGGTGGGTATTCTGAGTGTCTATGTTAAGAATATAATTGACAAGCCAACATTTCTCATTTTCTTAATGAAATGTCTTGATAATATTACCTGCTTATTTCAGTTTACATTCAAGAAGGCAAGAACATCCTCGGCCTGGAGTATCCACCATGCAAAATAGACAAGGGTACTGTAACTGCTGTCATGTACACTACAGTAATCTGGAACAGGTAAGAAAGCTACTGCATAATTTGGCAGCAGATAACAAGAAGTGCCAATAGGCTTTGCCAATTTACAGAATATCATTTTCTGCACTGAATGACCAACTTGGAATGGAAATAAATAAATTTGTGAGTTCTGCTACTACTTTGTGCATACAAAGAAGAGGAAATCCTTCTTACCTGTTATAAAGAAGGCAGTAGTACGGCATGGTTACTGCAGTCTGCCTTTCTGAAGTGTTGCCCTACTGTGCTTTACACTCATTAGGTTTATTTCTGCAGCTTTAACCTTGAGAACGAGATATACTGTTAAACATTAGAGTTAATATGTTAGGTATCAAAGCTGAGCACTTTTGATCAACCAGTAACTTATTTGTTCTTAATCTGTTGGTTTCTTGTCTTCTAGACTTTTTTTTAACTAGAGAGTAAAAACCTATTTAATCTTGTGTGCTTACAGAAATTCTCCTTAGTTTGAGTAAATTATGAGCTGTTTGCTCAAATGAAGTTCAGAAATGTTCTTAATCATCATGCATCATTGACAGTATTTGTTCCCGTCACAAGAGATTTGTGAGCAGCAGAGTGGCTGATTTAGGTTCACTTCAGAAGGGATTTCAACACATTTCAGTATTATTTGTGTCTCCCTTTGCGTATTTAAAAATCTCATTGAATCCCAGCCTTAAAGTAGAAAAGGCTGAAGATTTTTCTTTTTGTTGAAACATTTTCATTGTGACAGTAATGTTTTACCTAGGAAGTAATTCTTCTGAATAGATCAGTATGCTAACAGTAATACTAAACTACTTATATGTTTTGTCTTTCTCCAGCATATTTTTAGCTCCCAGCACAGACATTTTACCACTTACTGCAGGAATCGTATGGGTACCAGTAGCTTGATGGAGCGTTTCCTGCAAGATGTTTTGCAGCATCATCCCCACAGATACCATGACAACAGGTATAATAATGTTTGTTTGCTTTTTAAATATTTGCTCGTAGTCTGCATGTATTGTGAGCTTTTTTTATACTGTTCTATCACCAAACATTTTGCCCATTTGAGGTTAAACGTTTATATTGAATGGAGTTTAGAAACGAATGTATTTAGATAACCATTGCCCAAGTGTATTCCTTTAGTGTTGTCTCTGTGCTTTCTAACTTTGTTTCACTGCTTATGAGTTTGATGCAGCAGCACTGAAAACAATTACATGTAAAGACCTAACAAAAAGTGCTAATATATTGGTCAGATAGTATATTAGCAGAGTGTACAATTGACATACATTTACAAATTCTTACAATAGAGGCATCCTGGGCTTAATATTAATCTATTTTGCAGTCTATTTTATGATATGTATTGCAGTCATAATTTTGGCTTGTGGAATGTGACAGTGGTTTGTGGATTATGTCAGGTGAGCGTTTATAAGTTTATTATGTTTATTTTTTCACTCTCCTTACAGTTTACACATTGAGTTACTATTTGTGGAAATTGCATTAAATGGCAGATTTGTTAATGCTCAGATTTCAAGAAGTGTTCCTTTTATTTATCACATGCATGTTTTAGCATAAGAGGGAGTATAAACATCTTTCTGTAGGAGGGTCAGCTGAAAGGAAATTAGTTAAGTCTCATCCCTTGTTATATTCTGCAAGACATTAAAAACTCCTGGTCTGAATTGAATGTATCTTGATAAATAACTTTTTTTTTTTTTTTTCTCCAATATTCTTTCTATATTTCTAATAGAGAAAATATTGTCTATGCTTTAAGCCCACATTCAAATGAAAAAAGGCCGATATCTCTTCAGGTATTGCTAGTACAAGGTTATTTCATTCAGTGAATAATACCTACTAATTAGGAAAGCCAAGCTATCCATGTTCCTTTAAGTTGCTGGAAGAAGGAGCAGAATAAGAAAAATAATGCACAAAATCTAGGTAAGGTTGGATGATCAGTGTGAGAGGAATAATCCAATATACATACAGAGTTTGGAAGAAGAAAACTGAAGATGGAAAAGCATGAATAGATTTTTGTTGTGATTCTGCTCTGAAAAATGACTGAGTCAAAGTATTAGGTTTTTAACTAACGTCTAAAATAAGAATTGATTCACTGGGAGTGATAAACAATTTCCCTCAGTTACTGAATACCCATACAAGTCATACGGTAACTGAAGTCACGCAAAGGATCTTAAGATTATCATTTAAAAGAATATTTGTGAAACTTGTTTTTGCAGAACCCGTATCTTCAGTAGTGGTGTGAAAGAAGAAAGCATGTTATCTGAACTTTACCTCTTTCTGAATTTCAGAGGAAATCCTTTCCTCTTTATGAGATGGGTTGTTTTGTTTTGTTTTGATTTCATTAAAGAAGTAATACGGAGCATTTAAGAAATCTTTACTCTGATTTTGGGAGTAATTTGTAGTAAAACTGCCAGAAGTACCTCACTTCAGAAGTGAAGTTCTGTTCCCTCTTTGGGCATTTGCTTATAAATTATTTTTGAAAATCACACATGGTCTGCTAAGTGAATGAAGAACCTGGGAACTTGCTATAGTTGAGCCATAACAAAATCCATTTATATTCAATCTTCTAGCAGCATCCAGAGAGTGTTTCACACAAAGATAGAAAAATAAAAGTGACAAAATTAAAAAAAATAAAAAAATTTAAAAAAAGGAAAATTCTACTTATTTTGGCCTTCTGTTTAGATCTAGTTCTGATTTATAAGATTTTGGAGTTAAGCCACAAATGCTTTACCTAAGAACTTAGGTGCATGTCTCAGTAGGGCACAGCAGTTCAGCTGGCTGGCATAATTCAGTCATCTGGTGTATTTGATTACATCACGTTCATATGATAATAATCTCCTTTTTTAATGTGTTACATGAGATTTCCTCTTGTGCTTAGTCAGTCCTAATAACCCTTATCTGTACTTTTATTCATTCTACTCCTTTTTTTCTTTTTGTCAAGAATTCCACTGTATTCTATGTGATTATACACCTTTGAGAAAAAATGTTTTATTTTTGGAGTTAGGGAAGGAATATTACACATTGTGCCATAATTCATTTCCTTTTAAAGTAACACTTGCATTTCAAGCAATGAGGAGTTGTGTACTGCTGTTGGTAAATTGATATGGCCAGTTAGGCTCAAGCAAAATGTGTATCAAGTTTTATTCCTTGCTGTTTACCAAAATTTAACTCAACCTTCCCACTGCATTCCTTTATATTCAGAGGGTAATTGTAATCATTTCTGTCATTCATTACAAAAATGGCAAGTGAGTCACAGAACAGCCTGAACCAGAGGGTATCTGTTTCTGATCTTTTGTAATGGGGAAGAGTGATTGTTCAACCTATTTAATATTAGCAATCAGTTTTTGGTCTTAGATTGCTTTTTCTCCCCCCTGAATAATTATTTGTTTATGTTTCTAACATACTCTCAGAGACTTTTATCACTGCCTATTGCATGGTTCAGAGATCAGTTGAAGACACAGTTCTTCCTTTTCAGAAACCATGAAGGTGGCAAGATCTTAGAATCTTCCAGCTATTTTATTCTACTGTACTAATTGCTGTGAAGTTTTTGGTTTACTACTTGCAACTACTTTGTGTAATTAAGCATCAACAGTGTGCTTGCTATATTCTTTAGTTCAAATCTCAAGTAGTGGCAGTCAATACATACATCACTCCATGAAGTAAAATACTCAGCAAATTACTTCATTCTAAATAGTATACTTTAGCATTTCTAAAGTATACTTAGCACTATACTTTCTGAATAGTATACTTTAGCATTTATTATGTAGCCTGTGAGATCTTTGTTACGAGTTTTGGAGCTGTTAGTAGTTTTGTTTTTTTTTTTTGGGAAGCCACAGAGAATGTTTCATAATGATGTTTTAGAAAAACTGGGAAACAAACAAATGTAGAGATTGCCAGTTATCAGTAGGGGCGGGGAAAGGACCTTCTGATTTACCTTGCCTCTTTGCTCAAGTTGTGCTGTTTCCCTGATAATTGCGTAAATGAACTCTTCATAAGGATTTAGAAGGCTGTGCATTGATGAGTGATGGTTTAGTCAAGAAAAATCACATCAGGCTACCTTTGACAGCATAAGAGACCTTGTGAACTGAGAAAAATCATCTATCTTGATAACATCTGTCATGTCACATCTATCAAAGCCTAGATTTTGGGCTGTTCCTCTTTGAGGCTTAATAAGCTAGCTAAGGAAAATGCGATTAGAGATTAAAAGGTGTTGAGTATGTATCTGGCTGGAAGCATTTATTCTTGATTACTTCTGGCTTAGGGGAAAAGCATGAAAAAACTGGAAGGGATCCAACAAAATCTAATGTTGGGCCATTTTTGAGCTCCATCTTGGGCTTGAAATCAGTGATTTCAAGTGTAGATTATTGGTGTGTGTTTTTTAAGTTTCTTTTGCTTTGTTTTTCTTTTCTGGTAGTAATTCACTGAAGTGCAGTTTTGTGTGTTGTTTTTTTTTTCCTACGCTAAGTCTTGTCAAATCTGTAGAGACCAAATGAAACTTTACTTTAAATAAAAATGAAAATGTTTTTTGAAACAGCTAAACCTATTATTTTTTCAACCATAAAACAGATCTTCTAACCTGAGAATTCTTTTGTCTGTCATTTCTCAATAAAAGACTGAGACATAGCTACCCTCATAAGATCTCCTGTCGTTGTTTCTCAGTATGAAGTATCTAGTTAGATACTTGGTATCATCTGGCTTTATTAATAACTTTATAAACTTGGACATAATTGGTACTTGTGAGTCCTTCAAGGACTTCTGCTTATGTTGACTACTAAATGCTTGCTTACAACCAAAGAAATTACTAGAGAGTGGAATTTATTCTCAGTACTTCCATTAGCAGATGAATGCACCACAAAAGGTGCATGGCTGTCTGCCGTGTATTCAAACAGCATCTGTTTGGGTCTCACGAGGTCTGATTATAATTGTCAGGTGAAGCATCATATTCTCTTTTTAGTTGTATTTACTACATATAAAAACAATTGTCACCTGCTACACGCATTTAAACCTTCGGTGTTCTAGAGATGCTTAAAAGAAATAGTCTGTATCCCTCTGTTCTGTTAATTCTGCAAGATGTAAAACACTCTTATCCAAGGCAATCCTGAAGACAGAACTGTCAGTTCTAGAATATCTGAAAGTCTTCTGTTGCCACAGTAAGCCTGGACAATCATAATTTAGCTTCTTAGAGAAGTTAGTTAGAGCTGTGGTATGTCTGTGAGAAGCAATGAACATGGAATTCCTTGGTAATGTGTGCACTGTTCCTATCAGGCAGCTGTGCTTTGCAGCAGGAAGCAGGCATTTATACTCCATAGTATTTTTATACTATGCCATATTATAACGCCCCATTTCCTTACAAAAGCTCATTATTTAACAAATCATAGTTTTACCAAAGAAATGACTTGTTTTTGAGCTCCCAACTTCCAACAAAGGAAAACTCTGTATCTCTAGCTTTCTTCTACTTTCAAAGTTATTGTAATGTAAGTTTGGCCATTCTTAATGTTTAGTTGCGTGAAGAGGGCTAACCAAGTAACTAAACTGGACTAAACTTGTCTTTAGCTTTGAGGAATGTTCCTTCACCCACGTTCTAGTGGAATGGTTTTGCTAAAGTAGCAAAGCTAGTGTCTTGAGTTTGTTCATTAGGTGCAATTAATTTAAAAAAAAAAAAAAAAAAAAAGTAAAAAAAAAAAAATATATTAATCATATTTACAGTGTTTATATAGGATTTTCTTTTAACCCCTCTTAGGCCAACCTATGATGATATGCCACTCCCTGTCACTCCAGTGTCTGCCAGGATTGCTTCTTCAGGAGAGGTGGAGAAAAAGAAGAATAGAGGCAGACAGGTGACTTCCAGCAAAGACCAGGAGTCCATCGACAGTGTGCGCTCTTCTGCTCCATACCTATCTCATGAGCACACAAAGGAAACTTCTGTAACGCAGACATTTACTCAAAAATTAGAAACTGAAAAGGAACGTGTTACAGCAACGTCCCGGGTGTCTATGGGCAATTGTAGCAATGAGAAATGCAATGTCCTCAAAGATGCGCAAATTGGAAATCATAGCCATGAAGGCCAGTTTACAGCTCTGAGCCCAGTACCTCAACATTTTTCTGTCAATACGTTAGTTCATAGTTCTCCTGTTAATCGTAAAATAGAGAAAAATATTAAGACTTCATCATCATCATCATCATCAAATCGTATTCTGCATAGTGGATGTGATAACACGGGAATGGGGGTGTGCACTAGGAATAAGTTGAAGCCTGCTCTGGCACTGGTTCACCCAAAATGCCCTTCAGTTTTGCATCAGAATCCTGTGTGCAGCCACAGGAGTACTTCACATGTTACCTCAGGTCAACCTCTTTTAACACAAGATGGTTTACAAACTCAGGATGAAACTTTGGTGTCTGATTTCCGTCTCAGGGATACTGTGGGGATCAGCAGCGCCCTAGGTCTTGGGACTTCCCCACCACTAGCAAGATGCAAAAATGTGAAGATGAACAGAGGGGATGCAAGTTCAGTGGATGAAACAATTGAAAATGTTATTCTGAAATATTGCCATGGAACTGCATATGAAGAACTTCATTTCAAAGAGGAGAACAATCTCTGTTTAACTTCTTCATCACTTCTGGATCATGCTGATTTAGAGGGCTCTGAAATGAGTTTTGACTGTGATGCACCTATTCAGTCAGGAACGGACTTACCCAAGGCAGCTATAAAAGATATAGAATTGCTAAAAGAGGTCCAAATAAGTCTGCAAGATAAAGACTATGGAACACAGCTCTCTTCTGTTTTAAAAACCGAGTCAAAGCAAATAGAGACAGTGAAACAGAATGTCGTAGTTCATCCTGAAGAAGCAGTTCTTCCAGCTCTCCCTCATGTGCCTCCTTCTTTTGTGGGAAAGACTTGGTCTCAGATAATGTACGAAGATGATATAAAAATAGAAGAACTTGTGCGTGATTTCAGGGAAGGTCGTTTTCGCTGCTACTTTGACAGTGAATCCTCAGCCAACTGTACAGGAAAGAGAATGAAGAAAAAAAAGCAGAAAGATGAAAAAAGGAACAATACTGCTGAGGGTAATAGAACAGAAACTGCTTCAGTTAAAGCACTACCAGAGTTTAATGATGCTTTAAGTGGTGGTTTTGATTTTGATAACCCATCTTTAGCTTCAGATAGGCTATGCAACCCACAAACTCTTAAAACGCCTAGGAAAAGGACATGGCGCCTAGCTTCAAGATGTCAGGTGGTGAAAGTCAGCCATGGCACCCAAACAAGTCTATTGAACTACCCTGTAATGAAAAGAAAAATGACAAGAAGAGAATCGGATCCATCTGATCAAAAAGCAAGCATTATATGGCCAGAAAATGAAAAGACTCCAAACATGAAAACTAGACTATGTGCCCTTAAGCTTCCTGAGTCCTATAGCAAGATTATGAGCCCTGTGCAGCCCAAGACAGTGGTGTATGTGCTTTCGTGTCCAGAGATGAAACAGTGTAAAGGTAAACCTGTAGATATTCCCCAAATGAGGAAAAATCGTAATTCTACAGATAGCAAGGACTCTATAAGGTATAAATACAAACAGTGTTCTTTCAAGTATTATGACCCACTGACAAACAGAATTCTGAAAATACCTCCTAAGGGTTCAGTTGGGGAAAAGGCCAAAAAGCCTTCTCACGTTCGACAGCTGTTCAGAAGTCTCAGCTTTGATGCAAACATGAGGAAATTAGCTGATGCACAGAGAGAAGACACACCAACAAAGTCCTTCAATCGGTCAGACTTCTATAGCTCATCTTCAGCAATTTGTCTGCCAGAGTCAGCTAAAGTGAATGATACACTCTCAAGTCAAAAAGCAGATGGATCTTCAGTTTCCACAGAAAGAACAGATTGTCTGGTATCTAGCCACTCTGAGAACTCTTTTAAACAGCTGGTCATTTCACCTTTGAGTTCTCACCAGTCTGTTGTTGAAGGAGATGGTAGATTAACTCCTTTTAACAGTAGAGTTACCAAAACTCCTTTGACCTCCATCAGGGGTGATCGATTAGAGAGAGATAATCCAAAAGCAATATGGAAGAGAAAAGAAAGCACTAATAAAGAACCTTTTTTTTCCAAAAAAGCTGCAGGAGCTATGTCTGTCAGATGCGCTGTTGCGAGGAGAGGAAACAGAGTAACAACAGGCAAACAAGCTTCCAGAACTAAAAAGCAACAAAAAGAGGGTATGAGACGGAAACTTTCTCCTTGTGCCCAGAGATCTTCAGCGTTCTCCATTCACAGGCACCAAACAAGGAAAAATACAGTGGGAAAACACCTTAAGAAAGAAAAACCCGATGCTAAAAAATTAAATGTGAGGAGAAAGTCAAAAAGGACTTTTCTGACCTCAACAGTCACAAGTATTCCTGACAAGAGACAGAAAGGCACATCAGGATCTTTTCCCAAGAAGCCAGAGCGAGCTTCTTCCAAAGTCAGAAGCTGGGAAGTAAGTGGAGATCGGGGTCACCCTAGCACTGTGAACCGACCCTCAAGAAGAACTTCTGCTGTACCGTTACTTAGAAACTGTATTGTTCTACCAGGTGAGAGCTAGCCACCAAAACAACTTTTTTTTTTTTTTTTTTTTCTTAAATAGCCAGCACCTGGAAAAGGAAAGGGAACAAATGGAGGCCATAGACAAAGCAATTGAAGTGCTAGAGCTGCAGAAAGTACAAAGCCAGTCTAATGTGAAACAGGTACAACTTTAAACTCTTGTTCCTGGTATATGGGACGTTAGATATTGCACTGTTCTACTGTGTAAAGCTGCAGAAGTTGTGCATTTGAGTTTAAAGCACTTAGATAGAACCCTATTTACTAGGCTTCACCTGTGCATCCAAACAAATGGGCTTGAATAGTATGTTATTTTAATGGATTATCAGTGCATAATAGTGCACTATAATCGGGTAAATTAGAAGCTGTATTAATTAATTGTGCCTACTCTCATTTTTTTCCACATAATTCTTAAAGTGCAAAAAAATAATTCTGTTATACTAGAAATTAAATTAAGATATATTAATCTGGGGTGAATTCTGTGTTTGTATTTTGTGTTTGTATATATGCAAATCTTGTTCAACACGTAATATGGTATATATTTGCCTAATGAGTGGTATTGAGATTAATATAGTATGATAGAACTCAGATCAGTGCTTTTTTTGAAATGAAATACAACCGAACTTGGTTTTATATTGATCCTTTTTCCTGAAATCATGTCCAAATTAGTTATTTTGGACAAAAAGTCACTGTGGGCTGTTGTCTAGCAATAATGGACCATCCTGGTAAGGAAGTATGTCTCTCCTGGTTACCGTGGTGGTGATTATAATGAATCCTCAAATTCTGAAAGAAATGTAAGTTTAGTGTTCTCTTTATTCTTTTTTGCTCTTTTTTTTTTTTTTTTAAGCAGCTTATTGGCAAAGTTCATAGGTTAATTTGACATTCCTTAGGGAGGAGATAGAAATGTTATAATACAGACAAGTAACAATTGAGTTCTTGTAGTGTTTCAACATTAAATTTGATACCATGTGCTTTCTTTGGATTTTAGTAGAGCGTACTGTTGGTTACGATTTTGTGTACTGTAGTTCAAACTTCATTTTAAGTAGTCACTACAGTATTGAAATAGAACAAACCCAAAGCAACATCCAATGTATTAAAGTTAAAATATCTGCTTAAAACAGATATTTTCATAAGCTGAATTTAAAAATAAAATATTCCAAGTAATTCTTATTAGGCAGTTGATGCTTTATGACTTTGTTGGGAAAGAAATCTGATATTCTGTGGTTTTGGTTGTATTTGTCTTTGAGTTTTTGTTTTGGTTTGGTTTCTTTGTTGTTTTTCTTTGGTTTTGTTTTGGTGTTTTTTTGTTTGCTTTCAGTTTTTATGATGACAGCTTATGTGATTAAAAAGTGTTTAGGAAGCAGAAACCCCAGTGCTGAAATTGTTTGTACACTATAAAATCAATTTCAATTGTTCATTTGTTTTAAGTTTTAAGCAGAGAATTAAGCTTCATCACTGTCTGGGCTCATTTGTACATCTGCAGTTCGATGCATTATATAATGTGTCTTATTGTAAAAGTCTTTGTAAATTCTATACTTGTACAGTATATATTTTTAGATAAATAAGAATAGCTTATGAAAGACCCTGCTGACTCTGCAATTGCACACTGTACCTCCTGTGCATTCCCTCCCTCCAAATCAAAACCTATTCTTGGTTAACTTTCTGAAGTGTCAAGGGTCACTAGTTTGTATTGAGATAAAGCTGCACTTTGAACTGTTGTATTTTTGAATAAAATGTCTGAAAGAAATGTAAAAGCTGTCATCATAAACTACTCATTGTTAAAAATATGTATCAAAAAACTCCCCAAAATATATATACATGCATATTTCCCAGCATAAATAAAAGACGTGCGTGTACTTAAGCCAGCTGGAAATTCTTCTGCAAGTGAAATACAGTCTGACTTCAAAAAATTTTTCTTTTAGTTTTGAAATAAAGGTTGATTTCTATGGGTGAATTTTCCTATGGTTGTCAGTTGACAAAGAATCTTATGACTGCATTACAAGTCACTGGAAAATAAAGGGTTATGAGTTTTTATAGTCCTCTGAACTAATTGTGCCTGGATAATTTAATATTTTGTCTAACATAAAACTGATTTTTTTAAAGCAAAATTTTAATGGAATGGTTTTTATAGAAAGGCTAATTTTTAGAATAAAGTTTTAAAGCTGAAAAAAGATTTATAAGAATAAGTTTGTTTTAAAGCAAAGCTTTAAATTAATTATATATAAGTCCTATTCTAACATATTTTTATGATTCAAGAATGTTTTCCTAGCTGACTTCGTCAGTCTCACTTTTCATGCTATTGTACTCATGAAAAATATGGATTGTTTTGTTTGTAAATAAGGTTTTATGCACATTCTACTTTAAGATTGCTAGTGTATGTTTGTTTACACTCAAAAATGCTGTTTTCCATACTCATTTATTGCAAGCTTGTGTTTGTCTAGCATGCAAATTTCCTTGAAACTTTGAGTAATAAAATACATTGAGGACTACAGAATGGCTAATTTTTTAGCATGACTTTTTTATTCCAAATAATATGCTCCTTTTCTAGGTGTGATCTAATTTTTTTTAATGTTATATGTGTAAGAAGATATATACTTAACTTTTTAAAACACCTATTCAATCTAACAATGTTTATTAAAGAAAACAAATCTGGTATAAATTTGGAAATACTTCTGTGGTTGACAGCGTAAAAAGATTTGTTATGTAGTTCAGATGTTTTTCTGTGCTTCACTTCTGTTTGAAAACCTCTTCTGTGAATGCTCAGTAGCTACTAGGGAAGAAGGGAAATTGTGGTATGAGAAGAAACTCTTCAAAGAAGCAATTTCTTCAAATATAGAAATTGCCTTGGAAAGAGAATTGATGAAGATGCACTCAAAATGTACAAGAAGGAAAAGAGGAGACATTTTTCTTAAGTCTTAAGGAATTATTTACTTAAAAAGGGAGTTTTTTGCTGGTATCGATTTTGCTACCATTATTGAATACCCACATTGTTCAGTAGCAGCATTGCTGAAACTTCAGAACGTGCTTGTGGAGATTTCAGCAATGGAAAATGCCTGCTGAAATACTTTCTCACTGAAACTGATGGGACAGGTTTTGGGTTTGGTGCTTTTATTAAAAGCATTATCAAATTAACATCAATGGATAAAGGATTTTGTCAGTATATTTGCGTATCTAGATGTAGAAAAGCAAGTAAAGGTGACTTGATGATGAGCAAAATCATATTAGAATCTAATGGATGGCAGTTAGATGCTGAATATTTTATGTTGGCTGAGAAAAGAAAGTTTGCATGTCATTTTGACCTACTATATGGTCATGCTTATTTTTAATACATTTCATAATCTTGAAACTATGAAAGCATTCAGTCAACTTTTTAGAACAATCTCATTCTAAGCAACTTGACTTTTACTTCTAGTATTGCACATCTCAACTGTGAACTTGGTTCTTACTGTACTAGGTAAACAGAGTATTGAGACTTCCCCCCCCAAAAAAATTTCAGTGTCTGATTCATGCACTTAGCAGCTCTTCAGTTGTTTTTCTGATTGACTGCAGGGCAATGGTTAGGGCAGGGCTTGAAGTGGTGATGGAGCACCTGGTGCAGGGCTGTGTCTGGCCCAGGGAGTACAGGCAGATGGTTTGCATCTGTGCTCCCCAGCTGACCAGGAGGGGTGGCACAGGTGGAGCCCCTGGGCTCATATAAGGGCCAGCCACTGGGATGAAGGGAGAGTGTCTCTTGGACCTGGGCTGTTGCTAAGGAGTGCTGCGCGGCCAGGAGCCCCTTCACCAGCTGGGTGAGTGCTGTTCTTTTTGTACAGGACTATTGGTCTATTTGTGAATACTTGGTCTGGTATCACCAAGAATCTGTCAGAAGCAATTTTGCTTCCTTGTGAGCAGAACATTGATGTCTTAGTTTTCTAGTTCTTTTTGTTGTTTGCACCTGATGTTTATGCAGTAGTATCAAAATGCATCTCTGGAACTTGGATGCAGATATTCAGTTGTGTTTGTAAGACTGACCTAGTGCGAAGTCGTGTTTAAGTTTCATGCTGAATTTGTGCCCAAGTAAGGACACATCTTTATGGGTTTCATGTTCTCACAATTGGTAACTTTTGAAATGTTCTTGCCTGATGTCTCTTTAATTTGCTTCTTTACTGCCTGTGCTTATTTGGTACAATGTGTTTTTGTTGTTTTGTATGTTGATGTAGAAGTATTTACAGTCATATTGTTAGATGTTCTTGCTCTGCATCCTCAACTTATTTGATGTCAGATTTATTATTTTCCTGTCTATTCTCAGTCATGCCTTTGGGTGTGTTTTGTTTTGTGTTTACATTGTGAAGAGCTAGACTATAAAACAGAGTATTTTATTTGGAAATAAATTAGTGAGAGGTAATGGGAGATAATGCTTATTAATGCTTATAATTCAGATAATGCTTATCTGAAGCATTGAGGACAGGTTCATCTTTGTGCTTCCCTGCTTGGTATTCTCCTTCCTTTACTGGGTAGTTTTAGAAGGGGGTGGTGTTATGAATCTTCTTCAGCTGTCTTCCTTTTTATTTCACCGAGGGTAAATCTAGGGTTTGAGAATTGAATAATCTGAATTCGTACTTAGGATTTGAAAGCATTTTCTATTTACAGGTTAATGTTTTGGGTATAGCTAAAAAAAACCTGAGGTTTACCTCATTCACTAATGTAATTAAAGTCCAGTTATTTTTATCACTAATGACTTCCTATTGTATGAAGCATTCCAGATAATACATTTTAGAGAACTTTGTAGTTGCATAAATCTGAGTGTGCGTGGAAGATTTTTGTTGTTCCTTGTTTGTTTAGGTTTAACAGTTACAAACTTATTCATTCCTTCACTAGAACAAATCCTATTTTTTCTTTCTTATTTAAATAAAGAGAAAATTTGTATGTGACGTAGTCTCTTTATTTTGGAAGTAGAATTTAGCTTGAAACAAGTTGCTATGATTTGTTATGGAGAGAACATTGCAAAATGCTTTGGAGGTCTTTATTTTGTTTTATTTTACTTTTTAAAAGTTTATTTTATTTAGTTGGCTTAATAAGCAAGGGAGGTAGTGGCCAAAAATATCATAATGTTGAGTAGTTTTGAGTTTTTGAGTACCTTAAATATGTTTCCTGTTGAATAAAACATCAGCATTGTATTCTGTTTCCACTGAACAGTGGAATACCTTGTGTTGTCATATGCTGTTTTGAAACAGTGATGCATGCATGTAGTTCAGTTTGAATTAATAAATGCTTGAAAAGCACAGGCATGTTGTTTCTTGAGGCCTTAAGTCATAGATTTCAGGATACACTTTGCTGTTTTCAATTCATTGTTAAAGATTGTCATGTGTTTTGTTCTTGGCTGAATTGTTACCTAGATGCATGCTATTGTGCTGTCAAATAGTGTTTCGTTACATATATAGGATGAGGTTTAACTATCTAAACATGGAGATACAACCATCATGCTAATTTTAAGTCTGGTGATTGCATCTTTCATGGGATGTGTGAGCAATTAATGAAATGCTTATAGAGCATCAAGTATGACAACGATCCACTTTGAAGGAATATTTGAGAATTATGATGAAGTTGGTCTTGGTTTCGTTGGAGTAATTAGTGGTTTAACATATGACATGATCACTCACTGTAGCATATATTAGTTGTCAGTGATTTTTTTTAAATTCAGGCTTTCTCTATAGAAGTTCCTCCCTTAAGGAATACTCAAAAGCAGTTCTTCCCAAATACTACCATTTGTGAATAGGCTTTTTTTAATCTCTTGTATCCTAAAGATATACTTTAACACATCAAAGCCAGTCAGGTTTCCATATTTACTGTGTCACACTGCATTGACATTGGCACTGCTGCACTGAAAATACTGGTTGTACTTTACCTTAGCCATTATTAATATTGACAAAGTAGTTGCAGAATCAAACTTAATCTTGCTATGTTGTGCATGGAGGTACCGGCTGGCCTGGAGATTGCTCTGTAAGAACAGCAAAGAGCACGGGCTTACAGTGCTCAGGACACATTTCATCCTTTGTGGATGTGATGTGCATGCATGACTTGCTTTTGTTGAGATTAGAGGTAAAAATGAGTAAAACAGTTGCAAGGGATGAGATAGGAATGAAACCAATGAATAATCAGGTTTTTTTTTTTAATTTTAATATTTATGTTTGTTTTGCCTGAACCTTTGCAAACAACTGTCAAAATCCATTCTCCTTCTGTGATAGTTCAGTTCATGTTCCCTCTTTCTTTCTCCTGGCACGTTACACTTATTTGCTTAAAACATGGATGGTATTTCTCTTTTTTTACTTCTGGTCCTTTGGGCAACTGTTTACAGGGGAGAAAGGAGTGTAACAAAGGTTGTACACCTGTTTCTTTTAGAAGAAAGCAGTTAATAAAGAAGTTCTAAGGCAGTATGTGGCCACTGGCAGGAATTTCCAAAACTCTGGAAACAGCTCTGTTAAAATCCTGAGTAGTGACTAATCCATCAGTTGACCAAAGGGTGACAGAAACTTGTGCTTTTCTTTACTTTTCAATAGCATTAGACTCAGCCTTCGTACAATTGAAAGTAAACATACTGAGCTTTTGCAACAGGTATTTCATGTCTGTAGATTTCTGAATGTCTAATATTTTCATTCTCCCTTTTTGTTTTAGCAAATTGTCGTTTCTTAAATTACTGCCGATGTATTGCAGTTCTGGGTTGAATTTGGGGCACGATAAAGTTGGAGTCAGTCTGTACTTTCACCTACTAGTTAGTTAACGTTCATACCACACAAGAACACATAAGTGTTCAATATTATCCAGAATTATCTTCAGTATTCTTTGTTTAATGTTGGAGTTCCATGTTTTTTGTGAAATGCGTTGGTAAGCACAGGTCCTTTTTTGTTTTTTAAGAGCTTAAGAGATAATACAGTAACAGAAAATAATACAGAACTGAAAATAACTTTTTTTTACTTCCAAGTTTACAGACAATTCTGTAACAAGGATTAGGTTAGTAGTCATTTTTTCCTGTGCTTTTTCTCCCTTACAGTCCTCCCTTTTTAAAAAAGAATTCCATCTGTGATGCAGAGTTGTTCATTTTTATTTTCTTAGAGATTAGGGTGTGATTAGTGTCATTTGTCTTTATCACATATATAGTAATTACACAATAAGCTATTGCTTATGTCTTCATATGTCTCTGCCTTTTCAAGAAAATTTTAGAAGAGGGCCAAGTATCCACATGTGCTTTTAGTGCTTGTGTCTTGTTCTGTTGGCTACTGCATCCTTTTCAGCTCTACTGTGCAGCCTGGGTCAACTTCTGTTTTCCCTTATTTCGTATAACTTCAGAGCATGTCAGAAAACAAAAACTTTAATTCGCAGAAAAGAATTGGTTAAAAATTCATATTCATTTTTTTCTTCATGAGATCCACGTTCTTAAAGGGGGAAGAAACGTGGACTGTGCTTTTTATATGTCAAAAACATTTGTCATTAAATTGGACAGCTGTATTTTGGCAAGCCTTCTGTTCCTATCATCTCCTTGAGATTCACAGAACCATTTGTTTTTGTCTGAGATTTTTGTTTTGGCTTGCTTTGCCTTATGTCTAATATTTTGTTCTAACTGGCTTTGTGTTAATTAAATTTAATGAAATTTTGCAAATGTAATGCTCAGGGTAACTCACTGTGGCTTCTTTCTTTGGGGCTTGTTTTGAGCTTTGAGAGCTTTTTAAATGATTTCTGTATTTAAAAAAAAGAAAACAGTCAATTTTTTACAGTCAATTTACAATTTCCTTTGAAATTATATTTTGACTTTCTACTAATCAGATTAAATAGCTTCTGATGAGAATGGGTTGTGGAAGGTGGTTTAAAACAATTCCTTCGCTGGCTTGTGCTGCCATTGCTTTCTTCAAACCATTCTGTACAGTGGTGCAAAAAGGCAAGCTGTGTTAAGTGGCACCAGTGATATCTACTTCAGCAGCTAGGGATGTAAGTAAAAGTGCTGTAGAACAGCTGTGCTAGTAATACTGGACAGAGCTTTTAAATCTGTTATGAGCAAAAACTAGATAAATTTCTACTGGGGAGCTGAATTTACATTCACAGCATGTAATTGTTTTGTCTGTCTTGTTATGTTTAAATTTACAATGGGGATTTGTTTTCATTTTCTTGTTTGTGTATGGTGCCATGTTGGTATCATTGGTTCAGGTTCTTGGTCTGTCCTTGGTAGGAGGATAGAGCTGTCCTTCTGCTTTGTAAATATGGTAATTTATCTCAACTTTATAATGGGAAAGAATTGACATTTTTCAAAAAGGTTGCTTGTGAATCCACTGTCATCATATTGTATGGTTCTTACCAAGTTCTTGAATTACATCTAGAGGGGGGGGAAGGACATCAGCTTCCAGCTCAGGCATACTCCTCTGGAAATCTTATGCAAACTATTGAAGTTGTGAGTTTGTCTTGTCAATCCAAATACTCAGTCTGTATGTGGATATGAAAGGACTGGGTGGTGAAATTCAGTGCAGGTTAATAACCTGATGTTTAACTTTGTTTCATGTTTCTAATTCTTCAGTGTGGCCTATCACTCATAACCATTTCTCACGTTTGTGCTTTCAAGAAAAGTGTGCATTTTTTTTCTAGATGATGAATTCCGGAGTATTTACATGCTAAATGTCATGCTTTTTGCTCAATTTTTACATTTTTGAGTGAACATTCAAACTTAACGCTGATGATGTAAGCAAAGGTTACATAAGATCTCAAACTGCTCGAGAAAACTTACTTAACAGTGCGTGGAAGTGTATCCGTTCTTTTTCAACCTTGTAATATTCTGTCAGCACACATGAAATGTTTCTTCTGTGATTGCAAAATATGTGTCTGTGTCTACTATGCTGAAGAAGAATGTTTGAAGAGATGTTAAGTAAAGGGGAAGGAAATATTTTTCTTGATAAAAAGAGATTTTTGAATATAGCACAAAAGGCCTTCATGATATTCACTGTGTGACATCAAGGCTTTATTCATTCAAATTTAAGCATGCGTTAGGCTTTAATTGTTGGCTAGAAACTGTTTCATTCAAAGATGGATCAACAAATTATTATGTTGAAGTAAGTGAGGTTTCTGAAACTTTGGATGTGGGTCCTGATTTTATACAAATTAAACTTCAGATTTGCTGTATCTGTTCTGTTCAGCAAAGGATTATAGAACAGGACTGCAGTAAGTTGGAGCTTAAATCAACTTAGAGATTACCAGCAGGTTTCCATTAGTTCTGGGAGTCCTGCTTCTAAGCTTCAACTGAAATCTTTGAAGCTTTTTACTGCTTTAGACTGTCAGACTGCTCCAGCTGTGGCACAATATTCATCCACGTGGTTGGTCTGAAATTAGCTGGTGTAAATGCAAAAACCTCCAGTTGCAGAAATATCTGGATCATTCCCCAAAGAGGATTTGTTATTCAATGGAGTACTCATTCCACTATTCAGATTCCAAAAATATTTCTGTTCATTTGATGCAACTGTGTAGCAAAATAAGCCATATATTTATCATTCTGAAAGCGCTTTGCAAATTCAGGAAAGTCACATTAATTTACCTGTCTCACATGAAGAAGGACAAAAATGTTTGTATTGTTACAGTTTATCTGCTGCTTCCAATTAGGAATCTAAATCGTTTGCTTTTGTTCAATGGTTTACATATTGGATAACATAAAAATCAAAGTTTGTTTCCTGTCACTCTGCCTTGAGCTGAAATGCTGATTCTTGCTGTATTCTTAACTGGTGTTTTGATAGCATGTATCACAACACAGGCGATAGCACAGATCGGCTGCCAGAGTACGCGCTTCTCCCAGCTGTACAGCTGCCTCAGGCTTGCTAACTGTAGCTTTATTTTTGTGACTGCTGTGTCAAAGCCATCTATTTATAAACCAAATCAGAAAATGCCCTGGAACCATAATTTTTCTTTCAGGCTTCACTGTGAGTTATCCACAAGCTCAGTATTCTGCATTCATAGATTGGGTTATAAAACTTCATTACCATTTAGGCAGGCTAAAACTTATTAAAAATCTCGGGACGTAAGTGCCAGTCACAACATTCAAAAATACTTGTGCTTTCAGCCCACAAGGTGAAATGTAGAGGATGTTGGGATGCTCTCACCAGACAACAAAAATGCATATATTTTTTTTTTCATTTTCCATTCCTATTTGGTTATTGTTCTTGACAATGTTTTCTCATGATAAACTAGTCTTGTGCTTGTTTTAAAGGTGGGGAAAGGGAGGTAAGAAGCTTAAAAGCAGTATTTTGAAAATGCTCACTAATTTTGACTTTAGTTTCAAATCAGTGTACGCACTCATTTATTCTTAGATGTTTGAATGGTCTGGAAACAGCTAGTCTTTATTAGCTATTTATTAGGATCAGGCCCTAGGTGACCTGAAACTAATACATAAAAATTGGCATTCAAAATAAATAGAGGTCCTTGATAATCTTCAAATCTTCCAGAATACACCAAAGAAACATAAAATCTCCAGTTTTTTCCTATTTTCAGATTAAGAAAAAAATAATTGCAGGGGGTGACTTTGGTAGAGCCTGGCTAATGTGATGGACTAAGACCTCAATTGCATGAATCAAACTGCATTAACCTTTAGTGGAGTCATAGTTCAGGCTGCAGGCAACCATTCTTTTCTCAGTGAAACAATTTTCTAATATGAGAGTGGTCAAGGAGTGAATAGCCAGCAGTCACCCACAGGCAAGTGATATTGGGAGCCAATGTAGATGGTTTGGAAGTGTTTGCATTACAAAATAATAGTCCTTTCTCACAGATTAATCTCCTATAACTAAGCACTTTCTTTAAATATAAATGGCCCTGTGCCATTTTTAGAACACTTGGATTACTTTGTTAAATTATTAACTAGTTTTTATCGTTGGGAGGAGAGGTTTTATAGAAATGAGAACAAGATCTTACTCATGAGTTATTTTTAAAATGTGTCAGTGTGAAGACTTGTTCTTGTGACATAAGTGCAGTAGAGCTGCTGTTGTATAGATATTAAAGGAATTACAGAAACGTCAGATAAGGAGAATTCTTTCTAGGTGTAAAGCTCTGTCCAGGTTTGGTCCCTACAATGTACTTCATGCTCTGATTCTGAAAACAGCTGTTCAGCAGTTCTTGGTAAAGTTTTCTGTTCTTTTTAGTCATTTTTTAGGATCCACCTAGTAGACTGTAAATACACTGAAGCAAGAGGAAAGCTGATCTTTGATGCTTAACTTACCAGTAAGCATTTTCTATCCTGATTTCGGACATAAAATGGTAGTAGGCTATATGTTATCTCCTCTCCTCAAGTTTCTTCTATTTGTTTTAGGAGATAGAGAAACACTAAGTTCCTGTTCAGCTTGAAGGCCTAGCAGGAGGGCTCACCTGCAGGGTACATGCATGAGGGTCACAGAGCTGGTGGACTGCTGTGGGGCTCACGTCCCAAGCTCTCCATGATTTCCTTGGCATATATAGATGTACCTGCTCCCAAGCAATTCCCAAGTCCAAGCAGGGTCAGGTGTAGTTACGTGTCTCAGTAATGATGTCTTACCTTGAGTAGCTCAGCGTCTGAAGAGGCATAATCTCATCTAGAGCTGGAACTCCAATCTCCTGGTAGGAAACTGAAAACAAGACAGGTGTGTTTGATTTCAGACTGCAATTAAACATAATGTAGGAATATTATCAAAATGCACTTGCAAATTTAATTATTCTTCTACAGAGTAGAACTTATCTGTTATCTTAACTGAAAATACTTTGGAAAAAATGGTGTGACAAATGGGAATTGAGGGGATCACTACTTCTCTTCCTCTTAGCCCCTAGAGCATTACTTTCTCCAAATAAATATCAAAGTCTTTTTTTCCCCATCTAACAAACCAGTTTAAATTTTCCTACTCAGATGGTTAATCACGTAAGGATTTGCTCAGCAAATATGAATGTCTTGAGGGTGACTTATGAAATCTGAACACTTGCATTATGCAGACATTTCCCCTGATGTCAGTATGCCCCAAGTTAAAACCTATGATTCAAAAACATAATTCTATCTTATCGTTCTGTGCTGAACTTGCACCTCTCCTTTTTGCACTAGGCAAAATCATACTTTTAATGGACAACTATGAAGTTACAATATTGTAAGTGGATATATTCTTGCAGTTTATCGAGTAAAACACTCATCTGACATTGGCAAAGCATACTCAGCAGATGGCTGGGGGAGGCCTAATCCTTTTCCTCCTGGCACGTAGTATGCTAATTACAATTTGCCCTGAGCAGAGAGCCTTCCAAATACTCAGTTAACTTTCATATTTGGACAGAAGTGTTTGTTGGGCAAGGTGGTGGGAAAATCCCTGTGCATAGCTGAAGACAAGTATACTTTAAACAAAATCTGAGAAATCTGTGCTATCTGTAGTCAATTGGAAAGGTAACATGACTTGTTGTCAGCATAATTCAAATCCCACCAGGATTTATGCTGGATGGAAGTTGAGTTTGGCATGATAAATAAGAAGAAATGGCAGCATCTTCCATCAAAATAGTGTTGATTTTCAGAGGAGGCAGCAAAGGATCTCTTGGTATCTCCTTGTGCTATCACACACAGCTATCTGAGTTCTGTGAAAGACATGCTATGGGGTTTGCTAAATGAGCATTTGGCACTTCTTGTCTCATTATTTTCACTTCTATTGAAGTGACAATGTAACATCACAGCAGAGGATCCAAAAAGAGGCCAGTAAAAAAAAGCTGCTTGACTAACGAGGGAAAACTGTGTGATGAAACCTAAGATGCTCCTTCACATGCCTGGAGAATTCCCTTTCTTCCATAGCAGTTCAGAGGGGTCATGCTTCCAATACAGTTCCAAAGTCCCCTTTTGCAGGTGCCTCAATTCCAACAGAGGCATGAGAGCAAGAAGCCCAGGGATGGTGAAGACAAAAGGATGCTTGTCCTGAAACCTGCAAGAGACAGCAGTTGTGTTCATGCAGCAGTAAGCCAGCTGGGAGGATTCTGAAGTGAATTGAGGACTGTGAACTGGCAGAGCTCAGACAACTGTGATCAGCTATGCGACAGTCTAGTTGGAGGCCTGTTATTAGTGGCATTCTCTATGAGTCGGTGCTGGGTCCATTCTTGTTCAGCATCTTCATCAGTTCCCTGGATGAAAGGGTTGAGTCCATCTTCAGCTAGTTTGCTGATGATACAAAGCTGGGAGAAGTGGCAGATGCAGCAGAAGGCTGTGCTGCCATTCAACAAGACCAGGATGACTGAAGAGTTGGGCAGAGAGGAACTTGGTGAGGTTCAACAAAGGCAAGTGTGAAGTCCTGCATCTGAGGAGGAATAACCACACGCATCAATACAGGTTAGGGGCTGACCTGCTGGGGAGTAACTCTGCTGGGAAAGGCCTGGGTGTTCTGGTGGACAGCAGGTTGACTATAAGCCAGCAATAGAACAAAGAGCAGTGGGCAGAAACTGGAACATAGGAAGTTCCATACTAATACAAAGAAGAATTTCTTTATTATAAGCATGACAGAGCATTGGAACAGGCTGCTCAGAGATGCTGTGAAGACTCCTTCTCTGGACATACTCAGAACCCATCTAGATGCCTGCCTATGTGACCTGCTATAGAGAACCTGCTTTAGCAGGGAGGTTGGTCTTGATGACTTTTAGAGGTCCCTTCCAACTTCTACAGTTCTGTGATTCTCTTTACCGTGGATTACCTGGACAACATTGACCCATTTTGGCTGATGCACTGATATCTCTCTGCTACACGCATATGTTAAAATGTGCTTTGCAACAGTGATGGTGAGAGGTCAGCTGGCTAAGTGCTTGGCACCTTTTGTCACAGTTCTCTTTCAGAGCATGCTCTTGGGCTGCAACTTATACCAAGGAAATAAACTTCTTTGAGACAAATACCTGAATTTTAGATTTTTCCTGTCTCCAAGAAAGTTACAGACACTGAATTTATGTTGCAATTGACTGGGCTAGCAGGAAAGAGAATTGTGGTCTATAACGACTTAGCATGAACCTTATCCTATGCATTGTTAACTTCATTTCAAAGGAAGTGGAAGGAAATGCATGTTTGGTTTGGCACGTCAAGTAATCCATTCATCCTGCTTACTTAAAGATTCAGCAAATGATCATAGAAGATAGCCTTTTCTCAGAGCAAAACGAGTATCACTTTAATGGTTCAAATTAGTAGTGAACTTGAAACCTTACTATAACACTCCTATCTCTAGTGAGTGAAAAATTCAAAAGCAAAAATTGCTTACCTGGACTTTGTAGGTGGTAACAACTTTAACTTCTGCTGTTTGCCTCTTTAGTAGTGTAACATGGTCACCTGCTAGAGCTTCTTTGTTGCCTCTTTTGTCCAGCACAGCTAGCAGGCTGCATTTCTTCTCATAGCAGTATTGATGGTGAAGTTGTTAAGAGTGCATTGCTCCTGTGCCTCTTTCTGTTGCTTGGAGTCCCATGAGGTCCATCACCAGAGCCATGGCGCGGAGAGGCAAGCAGGGCAGCCTGAACTGTGGTAGCAAGCTGGCAGTTATCGTACCTCCACCTTCAGAGTGTTCTTCTGCAGTTTAAATGCATCATTTCCTCAGTGGCATGGTACTGTGAATTAAAAACATTCATTCATAACTACAGAAAACAATAATTTTTATTAATATTTGAAGCTATAAAGGTTTCTGTTTCTTAATTTTACTAGGTTGCTTTTAAACCTTTAAAATCTTTATGTAAGTTAGGAAATAGCTTGCGATCAGCTGTCAGTTCTGTGTGCATGCTTCTAGAAATGACTCTGTAGGGATGACTCAAGCTTGGCAGCCCAACAAAAGATGTTCTCTCTGTAAAACAAATAGTTATATCTGAAAATGTGAGACTGTTTCTTCATTGCTCTCTTGGAGGGGAAGAAGAAAAAGAAGAGACTGCTAGCATGGTCATGAATATTTTAAGTTTGAGCTCTACAGTTCAGCTGTATGACAGCTCGTATAAACCGAATTCTATTTTATACCCTGACTGGGTAAGCACATTAATGCTTCCAGTAGAGATGCCAGTTTTGGCTCTGCAACTCACTACCTCTGCACGTGTGAGATGAAAGAGTTCCAGAAGCCAGCATTTAAATGCCACTTTAAGCCAATTTGTGTGCTTATCTAAGCCCAGACAGAAGGCTGTTGTCATATGGCCACATCTGTAAGGGCTGCTCTGACATTAGGAATTGCTAAATACAACTTCCCTGGTAGCCCAGCAGTGAAGAAGTACTCAGTAAGCTGTGGCCACCATTTTCCTCTCTAAAAGAGAACAAAACAGAAGTGAAGGCAAATTGAAGGTGGCCATGCTGCTGAGGATAGGTCCACAGAGAATTCAAGGTCACATGAAATGCATTGGCAGCTTTAACCTGTATTTATGCTTGGAAATCAGGGAGTACTCAAGCATGGTAGCTCCTGCACAGTGACCGCTGCAGTTCTCCACTGGTCTGGGCACTGTGCTACAGTGTAGAGTGGGAAAGGCAAGGGTAAAACTGTTGGGGTCAAGAAAATAGTGTGATTGTTTAGGTATTATAAAACAGGCTGTGATTTTGAACTGTACTGTTGAGTGGCCAATCTTCTAGAGCTGGATTAAAATTGCATGGTTTTTCTCTGATTGTTTCTTAGCAAAATAATGCAGAAGAGCTTACATAACTCAGCTATGCTTTCATTCTCAATATCATTTCATTTTCTTTACGTACACTGATACTTCATGCCCATGTTAGTTCAGCCATTGTCATTTCCTCCATAAAAATGGTAAGTGGCATAATATTATGAAAGACTGCTGTATTGCTTAAAAAGCAGCTAAATCAATAGATGGCTGTGGCTGTTAAGATGCAGTTTTCTATAAGAAAACTCAATTTATCAGTTGCCAGAATAAGGAAAAAGACGTCTTGTGCTCAGTAGGCTCTCTTTGGTAAATGGAAGTTTCATTGATTATGCAGCAGTGTTGGAGAGCAGCATAAATTCTGGGATGAGGCCAATTTAATGTAAAAGCAGGAAAGTACTGTCCAGTGGGAAAAACCTTGGTCTGCAGAGGTCAGATTGTACTTCTAACTGTGCAATTAATCTGCTTTGTGTCTTTAGTCATGTTTCCCTACAGGTTTATGCTTTAATCTCTACCATTTGGAGTTTATCTATTTAAAAAGTCCTTCTGCACTTCAAGCTCAATGTGCAGCATCAGCACATATGAACAGAAATAAAAACTAAAAGTAATTTAGTTTCTGTAACTAAGCTCTTGACTTCTGCAGCCATACAATGCAAGTTTCAGGCACGCCTTTGTCGTGAGAAGAGGGTTTGGTCTGAATCCCAATTTACTCAGAATTGTGATTCCTTTTGATTTTGGTTCTTGCTCACTAACTTGATAATTGCATTGCTTTGATTATCAGCAAATTGGTTCCTTTCAGCTAATTTTCTGGAATTGCTTACAATAAGCAAATGTTTTCTGCAGCAAGATAATGCAGGAGAAGCTGGAAGATGGTTAAATTTGGAGCATTTATTAGCCGTAAGATGTGGATAGAATTTTAGAGAAAAGCAAATTCATGAATTCTCTGTAAGTAGTAGTTTTATGAGTAATCAGAGAGAGGGGAGGAAAAAAGGATGGATTTTCCACAGTGGGGAGAAGGGATATAAGAGAACTAGCACTACTTCTATCATGTATGCTGCAAAGATGCTGCACGCAGGGTACAGTAATGCTATTTTAATTTCCATTAAGTCGTCAAGACCTGCTACATTTCCATATAACAACCCATAATTATGTGTGTTTAAACTTTATGGTTAACAGTGGGATAAGCAACCCCAGGTAATCATGGGGAACATATGCATGTAAAGAAATAATAAGGTCTTTGAAGGGTGACTAAGTGTAAGTTCACATGGGCGAAAGGAAGAATGGAAGCTGTGGGATAAAGAGCACAGTTTCATATCCTTGAGCGTTGGTTCTTGATGTAGCAATCCACACGGTCAGATTGTATGGGGCTTTTGTGAGGGTGAGCGTGGAGTATCTGCTATTGTGGTTGTACTTTTGTGTGTTAGAGAGGTTTGTGACTGAGACCTTGGGCAAGAAAACAAGCAGAAAGTTGGAGAGATTAATTCTACGTTAGGAAAGACTGATGGGTCTCATTTTCCTGTGTACCAAACTGACAGAATAGAAGTAGTAATCGCCTAGAACATTCACTGCATTACTGGGTTGACAGCTTGAGTCTAGTAAGCTAGTAAATATTGTTGACTTTAGATTATTTTTTTATCTTTGGGGAATTGAAAGATCTCTTGCAGCTTTCTTAGGAAGCAGGAATCTGCTGAAAGAATTGACTGCAGAAATTATAAAAAGTGCTCACTGGGAAGTGAATAATTTTGTTGTGATGTTACAAATCTGCCACGTTGATATGACTAGACAGTGACTTTGGTAGGTGAGTGCTGAGAATTGCCAAATCTGAGAGACCTCTTCAAAATTTGGGAACCCATGGGTCTGCACCAGTTAGTGGGGGAAAGCCAAAAGGTGGTGTTATATAGTTGTATATCAAACTTTTAAGAAATTGAGCTTAGAATGCAGGGGCAAGAAGGCTAGGAGAAGGGTGGTAATATACCAATCTGGTATCTTATTCACACACACAGGAATAGATAGACATCTCCATTTACACCATATTCAACACATTTATATAATTAAAAAAATACCCTATAGCAGCTCAAATGTAGGGGGCATCCTTAACCTTTAGTGCAATATTTTGGTATCACTTTACACTAGTTTTTCTTATAAATTCATCATAAGTGATGCTTAGATATTGATCTAGGGTCTCATGAGGAGTCAGTGCCAAATCCTATATATGTCCTCAAATAGGGATCTTTCAGGATAGTGCGTTTCACATCTGATGATTCATCCCTATGCCTAATTAGGAAAGCAACAGGGAAACTGGTCCAAGTTTATCTATGGAGGAAAGGCAGAATGCATAATTGGATGTAGCAGTTTCTATTTTTCTCCTATTTCGTAGAGCTGCATTTTATGGAAACACCGAGGCTTTCCTCTCCTGACTAACACTGCTGCTATTCAGCATTTTACCTACCTTTTATAACACAGAATTACAGCAGTGATGGCAGCAACATCAGCACAGGGATCTGCTGGAGGCGTGCAGAAAATCGGACTGTAAAGATTTGTTACTCGAGCAGCACCCACAACACCTGCAAATGCTGGAGAAAGAGTAGGGTTCTTTCAGAATTTTGGGAACACTTAAAAAAAAAAATCAACTATAGTACTTTTTTAAATGCTGTGTGCTTGTGTCCAGAAAACCAGCTTCCTACTACAAGCAGCTGTAGCTAGCACGTTCCTTTTCTTGGTGAGCTTCAGTAGTTCAAGTAAGGATTATGCTGGCATGGCCACGTTCCTTCCTCCTCTCAAGATAATGTGGCCCTTGCAATTCTGGCCATCTCTGTGCTGAAGATAACATCCTTTCTGTTTTCATCTGCAGTTTCATATTTTTACCCATTTCTTCTTGGGCTTTGATGCTGTAAGCACTGACATCCTGGACATTTCAACCAGCAGGGGGAATAAGCTGTTAATGCTAGTGCTGGCACAGGAACAAATAGGTTTCTGCTAGGCATGAATAAAATTAGACGGGTAGTAGGAGGATTTACATAGTGATTCACTGAGCTGCTGGAGCAGCTTTCCAGTGGTATTGGAAGGCCAAAACCTCTAGTTACTTTTAAACAATGTATGAAAGGAATTGCATAATAGTATAGCCAGTGTGGGCTTGACTGAATAACTCAAGAGATCCCTAGCAGCCCCTTTTTGGCATGTGCAAATGGGTCAAGGAAAGAGTGCCGATAGGTTCCCTTTGCAAAGTCACACCAAAGTAGCTGCAATCTGTTTTTTCCAGAACCTACACTTGTAAGTATCTGATCAGCTGTGGCAAGTCCTTAGGATATGAATATGGGCTGTGTCTACCTTACACTTCAACTTGCACTCACTTAAAAATATTTCAGTGAAACTTTCCCTGCCACCCCATTTTTTCTTTCTTGACACTGTCTTTGCATGATAACACATGAGTGAAAAGAACTAGCGAGGCCCAGGCCTAATGTCACAGCCACAGTGACACAGTGAAGTGCTTATTAAAAGAGCAGCACTTTTTCTGCTGGTAGCTTATATTTTACTTGCTAAGTGTATCTGTATTGAAATAGATGACAGATGTGTTCTAGATGGCCTCATTGACCAGCATGTTTCTGCTTCTGCTCTCTATTACTAATAAATTGGACAATATGGTGAATAACTGCAGCCTTTAGAACTAAAATGCTTGCACCAGTGGCAAAAATACCTCACTGCATTCACTTGTAGTATGCAATAACTTCATGCAGAAGTTTCAACATTGCCAAGGAACCCTAAAAACAGCTTGTGAAATCCTTTGGTTATGAATGCATGCTCACAAGCGAGTTCAGTCTGAAATGGGTTTGGTTTGGTTTATTCAAAATAAATCTTTCCTGCAATGAGAAGTATCTTACTGATGCTAGGTTTCACCTGGATACAGATTGAACTGTAATTAATCAAACCTTGGACATGTTTGATAGTAGTGGCACAGCTGTGTTGTCTCCCTTGCCACATATGGCTAACATACATTTGTTTTATCATCTTACTTCAATTTACCATTAATATTTCACAGTGTTGAAGGGAGGAGATGAAAAGTATATCCTGATTACCATGTATATTCTAACCTGTGGTGCTGGAACAGATGGTGCTCATAAGAGTTCATTTGTGCTGTACTATTGTGGAGAAGAATAGCTAGCTGTAACGCCAACCAAGCAAAGCTTGGTAAATGAGTGGCAATTCTAATGGAAGAAATTGCATTTTTACTGTCCTCTATAATAGTAAGGTACTGTTGTGCCCAGTAGAAACTGGAGGGGAAAGCTGTAGTTAGAACTCTGAACTACTGAATAACAGGAGAATGTTCTTCCTCTAGAGTATGAGGTTGAAATAAAAATTGCAAAGGTGAAGAGGCAGCAGAAACGCTGTGCTGCTAGATCTATAGTTTGGAAAGTGATGCTTCAGAAGAATCTAGAGCAAACAGTTTCCTGAATCTCTTCTGTGTTTGTTGCATTAGTGCAATGTATGTGCTGTCTTCCTCGGTTGCTGAAATGTATTTAATAAAACTAAGTGAAACAGTAAAATCAAAATGCTGGGTTGCTGCTGTGATGGAGGGATGCACAGCGAGACATGGACATCTTTTATGTAAGAGGGGAAAAAAATCAAAACAGCTTTTCTGATGGAAATATTCTCCTTCACACTGATGACTGAGTTGTTGTTTGAGAATAGTTGAATATTGAGGATCAGTGCATGATGTATTATTTTAAAAAGGTTATACTCATGCATTGCATTGTTAATTATAATTCCCAGGTTTCTTCAAAGTATAAATTATTTGTATTATATCTGATATTTTTATACGTGCTGTAGTATATTTTATAAAAGTAATTACATATGAGTTGCATGAAGTTTCAGTGCAGCTTTGTTTTGGCTTTTATTCCCCTGCTGAGAAACAGAACAGCTACCGCCTTCTTTGGAGTGCACATTAGAGGTTGTGTGGATTAGCTCTGTGCCAGCTAATGAAGTTCTACTGTTCCTCAATGTCCTGTGTGCTTCATACCCCCTCCTGCCCAAGGCTCTTAGATTTGTGTTATTTACAGCACTGGCTGACTTACGTGCTACTGCAAATCAGAAGAAAATGTTTGTGTGACACAGGGCACAACAGGACCTTTGCCTATGGCTGAGCCTGCTAATTGTGCAGTAGTATCAGTAAGTCATAACCATGCTTGATTACTGCGCTCACTTAACAGCAGAGCTCAGCAGCAGATGCTTCTGCTCTGCTGCCTGGTTGCTGTGGTGCATGCCCTTTGGTCACCCAAGACTAGTCTTGAGCTACCCAGGTGCTCCTGGTAATTATAAAGGCAGCCTTGGTTAGTTGTGCTTGGAAACTCCTTGTTAAGCTGAATATTCAATATCCCATTCTGATACTTGATTCTGCAGTGATCATCACCATTGTGAACTCGATGGTGATTTTATGCCCTTCTTGCAAAGAGATGACTGCTTCATCAAGCAGTAAATGTTTGCACCTCATGAACTTCTCTCTTTCGTGTTCTGTCTGCAAGAAAAATGTTCCTCTTTCTATAAAATCAGTAACCAGTTTGTCTCTATGAGCAACATACTGGAACTCCTCACCTGCAGTGCACCTTACAGGGCTTAACTTGATTTTTGAAATTGTTAGGTGTTTGAACATATCTTTTACTGCTGTTGAAATCCAGAAGTTTTCCTCGCATCCCAGTGAGATGCACTTCCATAATGCTCAGTCAGCAAGACCAATATTTAGGCGTTGGGTAAAGAGAAAGTTCCTTAAAAAGGCGGTTTTCTGTAACTTTTTCCAAGTCAAGCAATACACTGATGCTGTATTTTCAGGTGATACCACAAAAAAGATTTGATTGTGTAGAAAGGTTGTGTCTTTAACATGGAGCCTAGGCTCCCATTTCCTGACTGGCTGTCAAGCATGAATAGAGAAGACAGTAAAGACAATATCAGCAGTTCTGCATCTTAAGTCTTTTCAATTTGAATTGCAGCACTGCATTTTCAGTCCAGGTGTTCACTGACCCCCATGCTGATAAGGAAGCGATGAATTTAAAAGCTCTGGGAAATGGTCTGGAGCCATGATGCAAGCTTTGTTTAGCATCTGGACTGAAAATACGTATCTGCCCTGCATTATACATGTTTTTTCCATAGCCAAATATTGAAGCACTGACTGTCAGTGCTTTTCTGCGTGCCTCTGACTCACAGTTTTCAGTTCCTTCCATTGGACGCAGATGTTACTATGATAATCCTTTTTTCTGGTATCTTGCTTTCAGATACTCACAGTACAATTCATTTGGGATTATTTCAGTCTTTCAAAGACGAAAGCTGATTTTTTAAAAAAATAAAAGGCAGCTGTCATTCTTAGTGGGCATTTCACATGGAAGTGACTTCGCTCTCCCATCTGCATGGCCGCCTGAAACTTTTTATCAGCTTCATAAAACACAGCTTGAGCAGTGTGGCAGTGTGAGTGGGAGACTGTGTGCTGCTTAAGAGGTTCTGGTGACATCTGAAGCCGAGGAACAGCTGGGTTGTATGGAAAGTGTCTGGGAAAATACATATCAAGGAATATCAGTTCGTATAGAAAACTGGTAGAGGTTCTCCGCAGTTCCACACAACAGCAATCCTAAGGCATTTTCTCCATCTTTATTTTTTATTTTTTTCCCTCAATCTGGGCCATTCTGTTGCTCTCTCCTGGCTGCCGTTATGTGCTTAATTCTGAACTTCCATGTGCAGCACTGTCTTACCAGCACATGCTGGTAGGTAAGGGGCATGTGCTGATCAGAACGGTTTTGTGGTTTTTAAAGAAGGTAATTATATATATATCAGTAATGGTACTGCTGTAAAACAGTCTGCATGGTAATGATCTGCAAAGTTTCTTGTATCTTCTAAATTAGCAATGGTAATTAATTTGGTGATACAAAGTCTGTGTTAATTCGGGCTGGCTGCTGAAGAGCCAGATGAAGCAGAGAAAAATTCTGTACTTCTGGAAATCTGTGTGGAACCGGCACTCAGCAGAGGACGAATAAGAAAAAGGGGATCCAGGCAAAAAGGAGAATCGCCCTTTTTCCTCAACTGGGAGGCCTGAACCCAAATAAAGTGCATCTATTCCTGGATATTGCCAGTCTGCAGGCAAAACGCACGCAGAGCTCAGCGTCCAGCCCGCTATCTGAGGCAATGCAGCTGTAAGGTCTCCTGATTGCCAACGCTGCGTACGGACTACAAAGAAGCAGGTTAATCTACCTGCCTGAAGTTATTTTGATCTCCGCGACGGTTCTCCTCATCGTGCTGGTTCACCCAGGCGCGCTCGACCGGAGGCCGAGGGCTGCCGGCCTCGCCAAGGAAACGCGCAGCCCGCTCTCAGGTGCCACCGGCGGAGGCGTTAACGGCTGCGCGTAACGGCTCGCCACGCGCCGTAAGGGCCGCGGCGCGCGCCGGGGCGGTGGCGGCGCCGCGGACGGCGACCGCCCGGCCGCGCCTGCGCCTACCGCGGGGCTGTGCGGTTCGGGGGGGGAGCAAAGGAGCAGGTGCGCGCGCGCCGCTCCCGCCCGCCCTCGCGCCGAGGTAGCGGACTCCGGTCGCGGCGGCGCGAGGAGGCAGACGGGCGGGTGCCGCGGTGCGGAGCCGCCTGCTCGGCCCCCGCAGCCTTCCCGGCCCCGCGGGCGCGGCCCGCGGTGGTGAGGGCCCCGCGCCGCCCGCCCGCTGGCCGGCCGCCCCCCTCGCCGCCTCGGGGCGCTATGAGCCATGAAGCCTCCCGGCAGCATCTCCCTGCGGCGGCCCCGCCGCCCCGCGCTCCTGCCGCTCCTCGTCGCGCCGCTCCTGCTGCTCCACGGCTCCGCCCGCTCCCGGGCTGCGGCGGCAGACGGTGGGTATGGCCGGTCCGCGGGCGAGGCGTCCGCCGCTCCTCGCGCCCCTTCCCGACCCCCTCGCCTCCCTCTTGGGCGATGAACCCCGACGCGGCGCGTCGCAGCCGAGCGAGCTCTTCTCCGCCCTTTCCAGCCTTGCGTACGCGCCCGCTCCCCTGTATGTAACGCTGCGCTCGGAAAAGGTTTCCTTTGCTTGCTCGTGAAACGGGGAAAACGCGCTGTGCTGAGGCGGTGCTGCAGTGCTTTACGGAGGGTGGTGTGAGGAGAAACGCCGCTGAGGTATGCGACAAAAAGGCATAGGTGGCTTCTGCGCGAGTCTGAGCGGGAGCCAACTTGTTCGCCGGGGCTCCGTGGCTGCCGGTGCCCTTATTTGCTTCCGAGAGACCGAGCTGGTGTCGAGTACCGCATACAGCCGCTCTGCCACTCGACTCGCTGCCGGTTTTATGCTGTACGTTGGCTGACTGTATTTTAAGGTAGAAGGCTACGGCGTTCCATCTGAAAAGGCACTACTGAAGCTAAAGGCTCTTATCGAAGTTAAAAGATGTAGAGAACTTCCTATTATGTAGACTGTGTGTGCAAGTATTCTCAATCTTGTACAAGTGTATGTATTTTTAATGTGCACGTATATCTCGTGATGTGGAAGAGACCATCGCTGACACGGGAGGTTGTAGAGCGTAACTGTATCCAGTAAGACTCTTTTCCTCTTGGTGGCTGAAAGGTGTTAAAATATTTATTATCAATGACTGTATGTGAAAATGTACATATGTGCATTTAAATAATTAACGTTATTTCAAAAGCCATTTATGAAAATGAATCAGATCTAGCTCAGTGAATAAATTCTTTTTGTTTTCTTGAGTAACTGATTAAATATTAGAAATCTCCGAGTTTGTCACTGCTGGTATGTCACTTTTAAATGGAAATAAACGTATTCTGCTATGTAATTTATGGCTGGCGTATCTTTTTTCCTCAGACCTGCACTGGAATGAAACGGCAGGCAGAACTGAAGGGGTATGGGCAGATGAAGAGAATGCATTTCAACTGAATAAAAGTAACAACAGTGAAAATAACAGCAACAGCAGTGCAATTCAGAAGGAAATCACACTGCCTTCAAGACTCATTTATTACATCAACAAGGACTCTGAAACCCCTTATCATGTCCTGGATACTAGGGCAAGGCACCAGCAGAGACACAACAAGGTAGGGTAAAAAGAGGCTTCTCTGTGGAATTTAAAAATAAAAATAAAATAATAGGTAATGCAGAACTGTGGTTGTGTATTTTATTTTGTAGATCTTCAAGGCTTAATGTTGGCCCTTACCATTGTTTTTAGGAATTAATATAAAATGTTATTAAACAAGAACATAATTTCCTGTGTCTTAATTAAAAAATATTTTAAGTTTCAAGGTGATTCAGTAGTTGAACTGTAGATAAAATTGATGGTAATTAATCAAAATTGGTTTGTCTGACCAGTGCAGATTTTGGTAGCTTGACTTCATACCAGCATCATCAAAATGCTTCTTCCAAAATTGCTCTACAATGGAGGAATGTTGTATGGGGAATTTTTTTAGAAATCTAAACTTAAGGTGTGAGTTACTTGACACTGAGTATATCATGCTCTACCTAATAAATGCAGTAGTGGTTTCCTGCTAGTGTATGACCAGTGAAAACCAATATAAAATGGCTGGAGTTGGTGTGTTGGTTTTTTTTTTTTTTTGTGTGTGTGTGTGTGTGTGTGTGTGTATGTGAGATCTAATCTAGTCTTGTATTTTATATGGACAGAAATGTTTCTGAAATTGCTTGAGACTAGATAATTCTTTTTTTTTTTTTTTAGCAACTTGATGTAGGGTAAACGTTTTCTAAACTGTATTATTATTCAATTTCATTTTACAAATTTATATTTAAAAAAACAAACTTTTTTTTTTACCAATAAGTTACAAAGGTAAAGTGAAGACAAAGAGGGTTTGAATAGGGTGAGGTCGCCATGGTAGAAAAAAACAGTAATGCATATTAGTGTATATAGACTTAGCTGTAGTATAGTCCTTACCTGTTGAATTACACTTCTTTTGGAATTTCGGAGTATGAATTGGTATGTGTTTTGTTTTTGTTCATACTGTAACATTTCAGATGTGAAATTAATATGGAGTTACTGTATAATATTAGAAATAGTTGTATGGTTTTGATATTTTCATGAGAAGAAAGGTTGCCTTCTAGCTTATTGAATTTGGATACAGTGTGCGTGTTGAGATGAATCTAAATGCACCGATACATTGGATGGCACGGAAAGATTGTCCCTGTGTTGGAAAATGAAGCTACTTAAGATAATACTGTCTTCTGAAGTTGCACCACAACCTTCTTGAAGCATGTGAGATTTTTGTTGGTTTTTTTTTTTTACACTGTGAAAATGTCTCAGACGTTACTTAGAAAAGAATAAGCCATGTCAGTGGTATACTACAAAGATCAACCTTCCCTCCTTGCCCCCTCAGTGCTCATGCAGAATGAAAGTGCTCTGTTATGCAAACTTCAGAGACTTGGAAAAAGTGTAGATCCTTCCAAATTCTGTTTTCTCTTCACGGGTATTGCCATGCAGTATTTCCTTTCTTTGGGGAAAATGTAGAGGCTTATCCCCTGGCATCTGGGGAGCTGCCCTTGAAGTGAGAGCACTCGTTTCAATAAACTTACACACTGTGGACTTTGCCCCTTCTTTTGAGAGGAATATGGAAGAAAGGGCTGTGCTATTGGTTGGAGACTATTGCTTCTCCCATGTTTCTGTGTGATGTTTTCACGAAACGCACAGAGGTGAGAGAGTGCCATTCTCTTTACTTATCCAGCATTCTCACAAGAACATTGCTGCCATTGCCTATCCTTCCCATGCCCCACCTTCTCTCTCCCTACCTGCTGGGGTAAAGCTCTGCAGAAATCAGTGCTGACAGAATCGGTATTGATTTCTTGGGGTATGCGTGGTGCTGAGTACTGTGTAAAATGGATCTTTCCACTCAGTGTCCATTTTAAGCTGAGGCATTGCAAACACTGCAGTATTCCCACAGAAAGGTTCTTTAGGTTTGGGTTTTCATGGAGGCTGGAATTATGTTGACTTTGTTCTTCTGGCATGATACTTATTTTGCTTTGTTCCTTTTAACTGAATGTTGGTTCATTGTATTCCTTGTCTGAATTGCTTGTGTTGTTGTTATTATCTTATTTATTTTAAATTTCCTATTCCCAGAGCGCAACATTGGGCTTCCCTTTCTCCCGCAGCTTTTCCTTCCCTCACCCAGTTTGATTCTTTCATCTTTCATTGAGTGAGATTTTTTTTTCTTATTTGCTCCTCCATCTGTTTCACCAATAACACAATAATCAGTATTTGGTTATTTCGTGCTGCTTAACATTCACTGTAATCAATGAAGAAAAAGTATTCCTACAATGTAAAGGGAAAACAACCCACAGACAATTAGAACATCACTAAGCAGCTGGACTGTAGAACATGCAGATGAGCATTTTGATTTGGGAGGAAAAAGGTATGAACCTCTTACTGCTTGCTTTTATCCTTTCCTAGATTAAAAAAAATGCAGTATTGTAATAAATCCTGATTGTTAGGTTTTACTGTCTCCTATACAGCTAATAAAAATACCTTTGTAGTTGGGTGAAGAAAGAAATCTGTATTTAGGATTGATTGTTTGCATGTTCAAAAAAGAAAAACTTGTCTCTAGATACATTGGGCAGAAGTGGAATTAAGATGCTAGTATGGGTCATTTTATTTTTTTTTTCTGTATGTATATTTTCCCCTCCACTGTTTTTAGGACTGTGTATCCTTTAACCCAAATTTTCTTATATATTACATGATGTATTGAGACTGATGATTTATAGGTAATATGATGAGGATGTACTCCCTAACTATTTGTATTGCTCAGTTAGACCCTTTTGTCTTGAATTTTGCTGTAGTGGCCAGAATATAAACTGTTAGGATCGTCTGTGGGGTTAAGCTTGAATGCTTCAGAAATGCTGAATCACTCATAAGGAGGGGAGAGTAGTAGAAGTTACGCATGTGTGTGGAAAAACGAGGTTAAGCTAGAGAAATACAGTTATGTAAGATGACTTGAAATAAAATTTTATGAAGAGATTTTTAGAAAAAATCAAATTTAGAGTCTTCTTCACTTGTGTAGAAATAAAGAGCTGGCTAATAGAATAGTTGACTGAAGAATCAAAGGTTAAATAAGCTGCATTCTTAGCTCTGTTCTTTATCTCCTTCTACTTCTGAATTGGATGAAATGCCATGAGAAGAGGGCATGTGTGTTGGTAAAATCTCTCTCGTTCATTCTTGTTTTTCCAAGAATGTTTTCTTGCTGTGAGCAGAAATGAACGTTCAGCGTAGTTCTGACTTTGTGAAGTGGTCGCTCTCCAAGGTGGGCAGAGTTGCAGTGTGTAATCTTTCTTTTTCGATGCTAAAAGAATATTTTCACTACTTGATGCTTGAAGACTCTCAAGTCTGTACACTTCTGTTTCCTTAAATTAAGGCTGACTTTTCTTCTGAGGTTATTTTTAGTGTGAAATACAAAAAATGGGTACCTTTGTTTATAAAAGCACGCTAAAGAAGCTTGTGAGAAACCTGAAACTTGCTGAAAAGCTCTGAGTCATCTCTGTTCTGGAGTGTGTCTTTCTAAACTTCTGCAGGTGGAAGTAGCCTTTCGATAAGCTCTTGGTTGAATCAGATACCTGCTTTGATACATTTGCACAGACTGCATATACAGATTGTAAGGACATAGGAGGAGGGCTACAAGGGCCACAACTTGGTATAGAATGCTAGGAGCAAATCCTTGTGATGGCCATCAGAGGGAAAACCTGTGGTTTTGAGATCACAGTTCATGGCAAACAACAAATTTTGAGTGGAAAATGGCTTGAATTAAATCATAAGTCATAAAGAAGCAATGTATTTTGTCTTCATCATCCTGAGTTCTTAGTATAATTTTGGAAAAGGGATATTAAGACACTGAAAGAAGTACGTAATAGTAATATGTAATACGTAAAATAGCGAAGACAGTTCTATCCCCAAAGAAGTCTATTAATCGTGCCATTTTTCCTGGGATTTCTTTGGTTGCTTCTGTTCAGCTCAGCTGTTGGTAATTTAAATAAAGGCCTAATGCTGTGTTTTCTGCTGTTACCCTGTTTGAAAGGCTCAGATATCAATAAGTCAGTTTCTGAGACTTGGTTTCTTTCTTGATATGTAGCATGCCCAACTTGAAAGAGGCAACCTCAAGATGAAAGGAAAACAACTTTATCACAGCCATAGCAAAGGAGATGGTATTGAGGAAAAAACAGACTCGTTTTGTAAAGCTCGCAAGACTATCTATGGTTAATAACCTCTAAAAGATGGCATTGTGTGAGGTCTTACTGAAATAGAGAGAAGTCATATGCATTAATTACTATATTCCCTTTACCTGTCTTATAAGTCTTTGCTTTAAATCCTCTTGTAATGAAAACATTACAATCCCCATTTAAATAACCAAATTAAGGAATGAACTTTATGTTGCTTACATATGAGGTTAATAGACTGTCAGGGAGTCTTTATCAGTCTTTCAGCTGACAGTTGCATTTTTGTCAGAATTTTCAATGCTGCAGCTTCAGTTTATAGTACCTGCAAATGGATGATGACGTGTGCGTTCTTTTGGTTCTGCACTGAATTTATATTAATACAAAGGGCTTACTTGCAGTCTGCATCTTCAGTAGTTACAGTAGGGTTAAAACTGGTATTCCTGTCTCCTTCTGAGGGTAGGACATCTGCTTTATCCAAACTTCTCAAGTATGAGGGCTGCTCCAGAAGTAATGCCTCCTATTTTATTGTGTTGGCCTTTGACCTCAGGTGGATGTTGATGGTACAGCAGTAGAAGATGAACCTTCCTGCAAATGTTCTGATGTTTGCTACACTTTGTTGCCATATGACAGATGGCAGCAGAGGGGCAATCTGACAAAATGGTGCATGTGAAGCATATGAAGAAGTGCGTGTCACTGAATCTCCACGTGGAAAAAAATTGCACCGCTTGACGCTCATTGATGCACTGGAATGTCACAAAGTTTGCACCAGGTGGGTCCTGCAAATTCTCTCAGAGGAGCAGAAAGAACACAATATGCCAGTTTGTCAGGACCTATTGAACCAGTCTGAGGCTGAAGGTGACAGTTTCCTGGATCATGTCATTACTGGTAACGAGACAAGGTGTTGTTGCAACTATGAGACAGAGTTAAAACAGCAGACTTTAGGGTGGCAGTGTGTGAATTCCTCATCAAAGAAAAGATTCAGGAGGGGTACGGTGGGGTACAGTGCACAGTCCACTGAAGATGGGTCTTCAGTGGGTGCAGTGCACAGTGTCTTTGGTGACAGGAGAGAGGTGATCCTTCTGGGTCTCCTGGAACCTGGACAAGCCATCAGCTCTGACTTTTGCTGCAGCACTGACCAAGCTGAAAGCTGGAGCTTCAGACTTAGGCCAGAGAAGGAGACAGATCTCTTGCGACACAGTAACACTAGGCCCCATACCAGTTTGGAGACATGGAGCACGTTGTGCATCTTGACTGGACTGTTCTACTACACCCACCATGTAGTCCAGACTTGGTGACTTCTGATTTCCGGTTGTTAGGGCTGATAAAATATGGGCTGTGTGGGCACCATATTCCTAGCAGTGATGCCATCACAGCAGCTGTGAAACAGTGAGTCACCTCCACTGGTACAGATTCTTACAAAAGTAGCTTGTAGGCTCTTGTTCATTGCTTGTGAAAATGCACGGCTGTTGTGTTTTGCAGCTGAGAATTTGCTCTGTTGAGCAGTATTGCTGGGCTCTTTGTATTTGTTATAATATCCATAGAAATGAATAGGAGGGCACTTTTGGAGTGGCCTATGTAGATCCCCATATTGGTTTTCTAGCTGAAATGTGGGTCATGTTATTTCTGAAAAGGAAATGTGTATGTTCTATTTAGTATTTATAGGCAATAGGTTCTACAGAAAAGTGATTCAAGGTATGGGTACACTAGTTTGTAGAGTTTTGTTAGCAAATCCTAGAGGAGGATGTGAGTTTCAGAAGCCAGTATCAGCACTACATATGGGTAGCTGAGTATCATCATGCTGTGAGAGTTGTGGCTTACCAGTACTGTTGTCAAAAGGAAGGTCTAGATCAAGAAGTGTTTTGATTCAGTAAAATCTATCTAAATCTGATGTAGGTTTCTGATTCCAGAGTAGGGTGTGAAGCCCTCTGCTCACCTACTAAAATGAGAGAACTTTTGGCCCTTATTTCAGTCAGCAGAGCTATGTCGCGTGGACATCATTATTTCTATGAACATAGCAGAAGGCCTATAGGTAGTATGAGTCAGTTAAATAATGCTGTTACACTTGTTAGTAGTTAGTAGTTTTGCATTTGGAGTAGTTTTACTGTGAAGGTGTCACTTCTTGTGGTGATAGTTATGCAATTCCTGAAAATCTGTTAGACAGGAATGACAGACAAATGGTACTCAAGCATACTGACGAAAATGAGCTTTTGAGTTGTGACGTGGATCAATGGAACTCAGACTCTGGTTACAAACTTCTAGTCCTTACGTATCTTGAAACTTTTAGTAAGCCAGTGATTGACATGAAAGAAACTGGAATTCTTTCTGTATATGTATAGATTTTTGATGTGGAATAAAACAGAGATGCTGCATTGCACAAAAAGCTACACACTCTTGGGATATCCCTAATATGAAGAATTTCTTTTTAGAGTGACAACATGAATAATCTAACCATTTAGAGCAGTGAATGTTTTCTATAGTTTTTTGTTGTTGTTGTTGTTGTTGCTTTAATTCAGGTTGGGGAAGAGGAAAATATTTAAAGACTCCCACCATTCTTCAGCTCATTCCTGTATATCTGATCAGCAAGTCTGCTGCAGAAAAATTGTCCTGAATTTTGCTGCTTTGCAGTTGAAGTAACCTACGCCTATCAGAGCAGGCACCTCTGCAGAGATTTTACAATGATAAACATGTACAAAGGTACTTGGTTTCCTGTGTGCATAAGAATGTGCACTAAAGTGGTACACAGGACGATGCAAAATGTGCAAATGAAAAGCGCCAATTTTCAGATGACGGTCTTTTCAAATGATACTTTAGGCATTGTGTTACATACTAGCTGATAAGAGAATACAGTGAAATGATTCTTGTGTACACCTCATTGCAGATAATTTTCTGAAATACTTTGTCCCATCATGATGATATGCAGCAATTGTAATGGCTAAAACACCCGTAACAACTCACTGGTGCTTTTCTGTGTGCTAGCCTGTTGTAGGAAAAATGTCAGTTTCAGGATGAAACAGTTTCATTACCTTTATCTGATTTCTGGCCCATATAGCTTTCATACGTGGTTACACATTATTAAACAGGACGAACAAGGTCTGTATTTCACTGCAGCAGTGGAGTATTATGTTCACCTGAATTCAAAGCAGTGCTTTTGCTGAACAGCAGAGACTTAAAATCTGGCGTTCTTTTTATAACTGATGGTAAGAGCTGAGTTTGCTGGAGAGCATGCCCTACTGCAGGGTGCTGAATTACCTTGTCAGCTGCTTTACAGTAATTGCTTATGTGTATGGGCTTGCATGTATTGTAAGTGAAGCACAGTAATAGGTATACAGAAGTAATTGCTTTCAGAAATAGCACTAATATTATGTTTAATACTACTGAATGAAATTTTTTTTTCTGGTAATACTTTCAACTGAGAATACAATCGCTTTAAATAACTTTAAGTTGCAGAAATGGTTGGTAGGTTAGAAATTTGAATAAAGAATGTTACGCATATCATCAAATGGTTTGGGTGGACAAAATAAAGCCATAGCAGGTCAGACTGGATTCTACCGAGCTGTCCTGAAGAGCAGTGAGTAGATGTCTCAGGAGGGCTATATGGTGTAACAGTCAGGGATGCTGTTGCCTGGAATGCTCTCCATCCTCTAGCAATTGCTGAGTCAGGGCCCTCTAGAAACCAGAATTTGTCATTTGGATCTAACAGAACTTGATGGAATTCCCAATCTTTAGTTTATATGGTTTCTTTAACGCATAAACTTTTGGTACCTGTGTTGTCTTCAGGATTTTCATGGGTTTCAAAAGCTGAAGATGCAATTGCCAACAAGCATTTTTGAAGTGTTTTATTATTGAGTTGATACATCTTCCTCCCTTCTTAAGCACTTCCTAAATTGGTTAAGTAGCTTGAAACATTGCTTGATTGTTTTGAATGTAAGTGTATTGAGGAGTTTTAGTTATTTGGTTTATAATTGGCAGTCAAAACATAGTAGTGTTAAAACCAGAGAAGTACTTTGTAGAAAACTAAGTAGTTGCTGTCTCTCTCTTAGATGATGATTTAGCCTTATACTGCTGGTGTCCTAAAGAGTGTTTGAAAAGAACAGATATTTTAAGTCTTGCTTAGTCTGTTAGGGGAGGTGGAAGAAATGCTGCACCAGGACCAAAGTGAAGATCTTTTTTTCTAAGCTAACCCTGGAAGAAATAAGTAGTCACTTTTGATATTACTTTTCTGTTCAACGTAATTTAAAGGTAATGCTTGGGATCACTTTTCTTTTTGCATAAATTTAATCCTTGAAACAGACTCTCTCCATCAAGTCTCCTGCCTCTATTTGTACTCAAACTTTCAACCTGCTAATTCAGAGCATCTGTAAGCTCACCTTGCCAGTCCAGTGTTATTTCAGCAAATTGCTGAACTGCTGAGACAATCCCTTCGTTTACAAATTAACAAAAAAGAAACAAGAAATGAACCAAAAATCAGTGCTTGATACTGGTTCTCATATTATTGTAGATAGCAACCACCTAGCAATATTACTTTTAAATTTATTGTTTAGAGTTTTATATTTTTTTAATAAAGGAAAAAAAAACAGGCTTTGGATGAGGGCTGTTTAATACTGAACATTTTGTTTCGTAACTATACATTTTGTGGGGTTTGTTTTTGAAGGAGCTTTGTAAAGTTTCTGAGCTGAAAGGTAAATAATTCTGGGGGGCAAAGATAAATAACAACAGAAACACGAAAGCTGAATTTAGATGCTGTAGCAACTTTTGGAAAGATTTTTAAATTGATGTTGAAGAGTTTTAGGAAAATGAATATGTTTGCTGAGGAAAAAGAAGATGAAAATCAGTGGTACTCCATGTAGTGCAAGAATAGAAGAGGAACAGGAAGAAATTGTTCATGGAAAAAATTCTAAAGGTAAACCAGAGTTGCAGGTCCTGCGGGTTGTAAAAGGTAACCTTCAGGTTATCTGAACTACGCAATAAACAGTTAGAACTTTTTGTTTTGTGATGTATCTGAATATTTATTGTAGTGTTTAATTAAAAATTCAATTTTAAAATGTAATTAAAAGCAATATGTTTTGGTCTTTTGAATAGAGGGCACGGTACTCCAGCTTCATGTAGTTACTTGTTTTGTATCTTATTAGTGTGTAAGTAAGCATGTTTTGATTATAATATTATCAGTAAAGTTCAGATCTGACCTCTTTTGCTCTGCTGGAACACAGTCATCACAAAACGGAATTCTTGGACCATCTTTTCTTTTTCTAGAAAACAGCTGAAGGTGTTTTGAATGTTTGTTGTGGCTGACATCAAAAAGTGGGGAAAAAAAAAAGTTGAACTATACAGTCTATATGAGAGAAATTGAATATTTTTGAAGTTGACTGCCTATGTGGGACTAGCAAATGTCATTTTGTTTGTTTGTTTTGTGTAAAATCAGTCTTTATTTATTGGTTTGGTTATAATGCCACATATAAAGCCTTTAATTGTGAATGGATTATTTTGAATTAAGTCCTTGATAACGTGTAATACAAGCTTTACCCTTGTTTTCTTATAAGAAGGCTTTTATCAAAATGCTTTAATTATTTTGGGCCTTTTAAGGTGAATGAATGCAATAAACGTAATTAAAAGAACAGTATTCTGCATTACTTTGGTTACATAGCCATTGGGCTATGACAAAATACAGATACTTATTTGAATCTGGTTGGTTGGGAGATAATGAGCATGTTTTCTGTGACTTTTTCACTTACTTTTTGTTAGTCACAAATACTTACTGCATATAAAGCTCAATTATTCTTTCTGACAGCTTGCAATGTTTCACAAAGCTCTATAGTATTGCTGTGTATTCGTGTTTACAGGCTGTACATCTGGCCCAGGCAAGTTTCCAGATTGAGGCCTTTGGTTCCAAATTCATCCTTGACCTCACTTTGAATAAGTAAGTGCACAATTTGAGGTTTCTTTCTTTCCTGTTCTAATTGTCTTCAACTTACAGCACAAGGTCAGAGCATGTGAAATTCCAGGATCTACAGAAAAGTGCTGTTGTCCAAGTTATATTAATGGAAAACAACATGTGGCCTATTTTAAGCAAGATTGCTGTTACCCTTACTGGCATCCATAACATGCCTTTAAAACTTCGTAACTCAGGAAGGAAAATGGTACATGAAGATGATAAATATAAATCAATGCTGTGGTCCTCAGAAGCCTAAACCTAGCAGTGCAATTTAAAGGTGTTTAAAACTTACATTTACATTTAAATTTGTAAAGCAGTCTTCATATTAATACACATTCAGTAATTGGATTGTTACAATTATGGATTTAAAATCTGTAGTTCAGTTTAACTATAATTAAATTGTTGGCTGTTAAAACTTAATGCTACCAGATTTTGTGGTAATTTAAAAAACACCTCAGTGATTAAGAATAAAAAATAGCATTTGCTGTGTATATTTCATGTGAAAATTTTAAAAATGTCTCATTACAACAGAAGTAGTTGCAGAATGAACGACTTGACTACCTTCAGTTACCATGTGGTAACACCATAGATCACAGTAACCCACAGCGACCAATCCTTACATGTAGCAGTGAAATGTTGATAGGTATTACTGACTTACTTCCCATACTGGTACAATATTTCCATGCTTGCTGTATTTGCAGAATGTTACAGAAAATGATATATACACCATTTGTGCTTGCATCCTGGTATAGCATAGTTCAGCATATTGGACTGTGGCTAAAGATGTTTGCTGTCATCTTTGTTCTTTCATTTACATGTCTGCTCATATTCAGGACAACAATACCTATATTCATTTGTGGCCACCATGTGCTTGAAAGGCTAGATGTGTACAAATGTCAGTGGCTCCATTTATAGATGGTGAACGTTCAGTAGCACCAGTATTGGAAGGGTGTCAGTTTTCTTGTTTTTGATGTTTGTATTGTTTTAATATATTGATGAACTGTCACAGAGATGTTATTTTAATTGTTCAAGTTGCCATGTGGGAATATTGCAGATATTTGTACAACTGGCTAGTTCTTAATTATCCAGAGAATGTATCATTGTCACTATAATCATGAAGTTCCTGATGAAGTGGGAGTCTTAGTGGTTTGGCTGCACTGAAAGGTAATGCCTAGAATGTATTTACCAGTAAAGTGAACAATAATTTTAGACAACTGTGGTCAAGAATGTTGAACTTGTAATAAAGGTCAGTGTTGGTTTAGTTGTTTACAGCACTTCTGCTTATGTGTCATCAGCTAAATATAGGGAACTGTTGGTCTAAAAAATGGGAGAGAGCTTTTGTGCCACTGAAAGTTTGTACTGATAAAGTTTAAGAATTAAGTGGAAGTATAAAATCAATACGAAATGACAGGTAAAATAATCTTTCATTACTGCATGAAAGTGCATTTGCAGCTTCTGCTGTCATTAGCTTTTCTGCACGCTTACGGGAAAATACAGAAGTAACGTATAACACATGATGTGTTTTTTGTTAAGTAATTAACAGGGTTCTCAATGTGATTGCTAAGTGTGGTTCTGAACTCAAATCACTTCACAGTACCTCAAAAAAATGACTGGTGGTAGTTAGTGTAAAGGAAATTGAAGAAGGTAGAAATGTAATTAATCTGTAGTATGATTTTTCCACGGCCTGCATACTGAGTTCCTGGAAGCCAACTTAGTTACTTAAGTATGAGATCTTATGTCCTTTACCTAGTGTCATCATTTTTTTCCGTAAGCATAGTTAGATGACAGCTGAGGTAAGCTATTTCTCACACATCCGTTCTTCTATTGGTAGTAGAAGTGAAATGCGTGCCAAGGATATGGATATCAGCTCCTCAGAAAGCATATGCTGCTTTAACAGCTGGCTCGTCTCTTCAAAGAAACTAGCAACCGTGGATGGCATTTCCATGGCTCTTCATTTTGCTTGTGTGTCTAAAGCCATCTCTCAACATGACTGAGGAGACAGTGAGGCAGCTCTGTTAAAAATAATCTAAGACAAGCAAGGTAGCATGGAGGGAACTGCAGAAGAGGGTGTAGCAGACTCTACTTCATTTTTTTTCCATGACTTTGTGCATCATATCTAATTTTGGGTTGCAGTTTGTTGCAAGCGTTCATTATTAAGTCGTGCTGACATGGTACTGGTCTAAATAGGCCTTCTTCTGATGTGACCATAACTTACACAATTGTTGGGTAAACAGATTTGTAAACCGGTTGCATTTCTGCTGAACCAAAATGCGAATAGGTCAGCTGGCAGTCTGGTGCAGATGAGGCACAACAAATATTTTCTGAAACTCAGAGCTGCCTTTCAAAAGAAGTTTTAAGCATTCTGGCAATAGTAATGAAGGATAAAAGTTAATTTATGTGGAGTTCTCTACTTTATGACTTTACTACCAGTATGAAGAATAAGGCAGATCATTGTTAGTATAGGAGCAACTGGTGTAATAGCAAAGCTGTGGTAAAAATGCCTGCAGATATACTGTCCCCCCGCTGTTCTCCCCTGTTCCTCTGAATAAGATCCTGGCTGTCTGAAATCGGCAGCATACATTAAGGAATTTCTGAATGATTGAAAGTATGTGTTCTTTTCAATGTTCACAAATACAGACTGGTAGTAGAAGTACACATAAGTGATACAAGGTGACCTCAATATGATGCTTTTTCCTCCCAGTTATGACAGGATTTCAGAAAATGAAGGAGGGTACAGACGAAAAACAACTGTCTGTAAGTGATCCAACATGCATGCTAGGTAAGAGGGTGGCTAGCAAAAATCAGGTATCAAGCAGGGTAGAAGCTTATTTTAAGGAGGAGATGGTTGATATTTTTCAATGGAATATATAAATAGAATATTTCCTGTGGGGAATGTTGAGTAAAAAAAATGCCCTTCCAATACTTTGGTGGTTAATTTTGGCAAAATGTAATGATCAGCAGCTAGCACTAAATACTCTGCTCTAGTGCAGCTTGTGGATTGACCAACTTTAAGGTGGTAGATCGTGTTGTATTTGTCAGGTGGATTGCTGACATATTAGAATGCATTTTGTTCACAGCCTGGTATTTGGGAAGTATATAATCAGTAGCAGGCCCCAGCTTTCTTCAGAGGGGATTTGCTCAATACAGAGAATTTTATCGACATGCCTTGTGTCCAGCAGGTCTGCAAGACATTAGAATTGGAAAGTCAGTGATGATGAAAGTGAATAGTCTACGGGAAAAGCCACTGTCTACTGCATGCTTTCTTTATGTATATGAATACATATAGGAATATTCTGTCATAAGGATATAATGTTGGATACTCGATAGAACTCAATTTACTTCCTGAATGAGGAAGCCCTCTATAGCTGGAAGCAATGCAAAGTTGAAGACTGGAGAAGAACATAACTGAATTATGAGAGTAGCTCAACCAAAATCCAAAAAAATAACACTGAATTCTGGAAAGATTCTGTGAAGGTTAGACAAAAGAACTTTTAAGCAACTCTTACATCATATGCAATGGGACAGTTCTAAGGGATAAATCTTGTAATTAAGTTAAGCGTGTTTGTGAGTCCGGATACAGTGAGCGACCACTCAGTGCAAGTCTTAACAAAATGATCCAAGGATCCAAGTGAAGGAGGGAAGATTTAGGTTGGATGTTAGGGGGAAGTTCTTTACTAGGAGAGTGGTTAGGCCCTGGAACGGGCTGCCCAGGGAGGTTGTGGATGCCCCGTCCTTGGACGTGTTTAAGGCCAGGTTGGGCGGGGTCCTGGGCAACCTGATCTGAATGTGTATGTTTGGTGGCCCTGCTAGGCAGGGGGGTTGGAACTACATGATCCTTGGGGTCCCTTCCAACCCAGGTGATTCTGTGATTCTGTGAAAATGCTAAAAGCACTGGAGAGTGGTGAGAGCAGTTTTGAAATCAGTCATGTATCATGGCTATGAGAGGATTTAAAATAAAAAAATTTTAAAAAACTTCCTTGATTTGGAAGCAGGTAAATCTAGATCCTGTCATTGTTTGAGGAAACAAAATGGAACTTGGAATTTGGAATTCCAAATGAAGCAGGAATGTCTTCAAAAATCTCACTGCAAATAGAAAACAGTGCTAGTAGTCTTAAGATTTGTATTAAAAAAACAAACACCCAAATAAAATCAAAAGAGCAACTCTGGCCTTTGCCTGTAGTACTAGCTTATAAGGCAAGAAATATAAACAGCCAGCTTTAAGACTTCAACTTTCAGCTGAGGAAAACTTAGGTATTACAGTGCGAATGTGACTTGTGCAAGAACAGCACTTTTATTCCTTGTGTCAGTTCAACCTCATCTCCTGAGGTTAAACTCATCTACTGTATGAGGCTGCAGTTGGCTGTGGTCAAAGACTAATCAAAGCGTTTAGTGAGCACAGTGATAAGCACAGAATGATTGAGGTTGAAGTGGGATCATCAAGTCCAGTTGGAACCACTTGGTTAAGGCTGTTTCTAGTTGAGTGTAGTTGTAGGTTTTAACCATCCTCGTGGAATTTTCCATTTTTGTTGTGTTTTTTTTCCTTGTGTTACCTCTAGTCTTGTTTATACCATCCCTTTAAGTAGTTGAGGACAGCAGTCTTCATATCACTCATGAAAAAGACAAAGAAGAAAAGGATGTTACCAACACTCTTCAGTTCAAGTGCTTTGTATATATAATCCTTGTTAGAAGCTTTAAACCTTGTCGTGTTAAATGCAGTGAATATTTGTATTGAAGTCAAGCACTTGTGCTATTCATACTGTTTGTGTTTTCTTGCAGAAAATTTAGTTTAGCATGATGCATATTGAGAAAGTCAAAATGATTTTATGCAGCTGAATTTATTTTTAAAGCAGCACTTTAGATGTGTATATATTTAAATACTGCTATCAGAATGAAGGTTAAAACAAATGGTGAGACTTCATAGACTCATGGAATGGCTTGGGTTGGAAGGGACTGCAAGGATCATCAGGCTCCAACCCCCTTGCCACAGGCAGGGCTGCCAAGGTCCATATCTAAAACTAGATTTAAACTTCAGTAATGGTTCATGGCTATTGCTACTTTGCCCATACTGTGATCTCTCAGTGCTATGAAAAAAGGACTTTTAAGAGAAGCACTGGTAACTGACTTCAGCAGGAGCTCTGATAAATTTAATGCCTGATAAATGCGGGATGACGAATTGATTTTATGAGCCATTAGTAACAGTGTAATCAGGGTTGCTAATGGGGTATCTCATTTTGAGATGTGTTATTACGAGTACCTGTTAGTCATGAATTCCTATCAGAACTACTTTGTCACACCAGGCTTTCATCATAGTGATGCTTTTTATTCATAGCAGCAGTACTTTTTTATCTGTGTCACTATCAGTTGCTTTCATGACATTTCTGTTTGGAAGGCTCTTAGAGGCCTTAAAACTGCTGAGAAGTCATTACAATGAGTAATGTGCTTATATCACATATGTGATGGTGCCAACTAACATGTTCAAATGCTTTGCTGTCCTGAGGGTGCTGTGCTGCAACCCGCTCACTGGGTGAGATGTGAATGAGACATTGGAGGTGTCTCCAAAAAAAAAAACCAACTGTAAGTTATTTACAGTACAGGGATTTCTTTTATGCTTCAGAAATGTATCTTGCCAGAGTGGTTTGGAAAAGAAAAACAAGTAAAAAAGGGTCTGAAAAGAAAACGTGAAACAAACAAAAGGAATAGTGTGTGTGTTTTGCATTTGTGTTTGTTTGATTATTTTTAAAGAAAGTTTTTGGAAAACAGTTAAGATTTTTGCAGATGAGAAAGCAAGGTACAGATGATACAGATACACTTTTGTCTTTGGGACAATCATGTATGCATTTGTCCATTCCTGCATATAATGTATATGATTTTTAGATCAAATATAAAATGTTTCTGAAAACAATAATGAACTAAGCATACACATAGAAAGTAACAGTCATGGGCAGCTAGCAAAATTCTAAAGTCACTGGATTTTTTATTTTTGTTTGTTCAGGATAATCAATTGTAAGACTAAAATAGGATAGGGGAACTGAACACAGTCTTCTAGAGCGTAATCAAACCATCTACTGGTTGCAAGCTGCGTGGTTGGTTGGTTTGTTTGTTTTAAGGTTATTTAATGGAAAGAAAAATCGGTGCGATTCTAACTAAAGCATCCACATAGCAGTATAATCAGATTTTTCTCATCTTGATGTTTTGGTTTTTGCTCTTTTTTTTTACAGTGATTTGTTATCTTCCAATTATGTGGAGATTCACTATGAAGATGGGAAACAGAAGTTGTCTAAGGTACTGCGCTTTTAACATGTCAGAATGGTATTTCTGGGGCAACAATGCCAGTAACATGTTTTGTTTTTTTTTTTAAAGGGTCAAAACATCAGAAGCCTTTTTACAGACACATAAGGATGTTCATCTGGGCTGGGGTAGGAAATAGGCAGTGATGGATGATCCAGGCAGTGCTAGGACAGTTGTGCTTTGTAAAACGTAGGGGATGGCGGGATGTGAGTCACGGTTAGCGTAGTGTTTATTGCGTGTACTTAGCACAAATTGCAAGAGGAACAGGTAGTGGAAATACAAGATGTACAAGCAGAAAACTTGCAGTGACTTTTCTTTGTAAGAATTATACAGCTGGGATACAAAAAAAAAAAGAAGATGAAAACTTAACTAACTGGAGTTAGTAGAAATTCTGTGAAAGCTAGCATGTTAACTAATGACATCTACTTAACTTAGTTTGTCAAACTGGCTCCTAAGTTGGATTCAGTGCCAATAAGCTATTGATACAAAGACATAAAGTTATGCTAGATAGTTTAGTACTATGGAAATCAGAATCAACTTCTGATTGTATTAACAACATGAAGACTGATAAGTTCAAAGGAGCATTATAAAACACATTTCCAGGGAATGACTTATTTCATAGCTGATACAAATGCTGGAACATTTGTTGTGAGCTTGTTATATGTGAAACATATCTCTATTTAGAGTAGAGAAAAGCAAGCAATCGCGTTACGCTTATGCATTCAGTGAAGTGACACTTTTTGGCCATATATTAGATACATGATTATTTTGCCTTTGCTATAGAGAATTACAAATAAAAGAGATAGATTAGGTCAAAATAACACTATTGCAACCTAATTATTGCAGTGAATTGTTCTGTATTCTACTGAAAATAATTTCATGTAACATACTAAGAAAAAGTGATTTTGTTTCATTAAGACTCCGTACTGTGCAGAATGGGCAAAAAAGCTAAATGATGCAAGAAAATGGATCCTTTTGGAATTTGGACAAGCTCGTGCAATTGTTAGCTGCAGCGCTAGCACTGAGCACTGCGGTTGCTGAATCATGGATCTGACTGGAAAATTATATTGCAACTTTAGACTGAGCAAATGTACTGCCTTTGCATGCGGCAGTAATTTGATCCACGCTTCCTAGGGGATCTTCTCTCAATTGATTTGTTTAGAAACAATAATTTAGCTTTAATTTATAACTCTAATTAATGCATTGAAGTCTTCATTATAAGTTCAGAAAATACACAAACAATTAATTAAGGAGATCAAATGAGAACTACATCCTAAGCTTTTTACAGGATCTTATAATCCTTTTTAGACTTGAAAAAAATGATTGTTTTGTTTCTGGATGTGGATGCAAATATGTGAGATCTTGATGAAAATACTGTAGATTTTTATTGAAAGAGTGAAAACTTCAGGGAACAAACAGTAATTTTCTCACTTGCGTGACAGTCTATAAAAAAAGGAGAAGGTTGAAAAGCTGCTTGTGCAAGTAAGGTGATCACCAGTTGTTAAAAAGCACGTTCTGAGTATTCTCACTAGTAGAGAAGTAAATACGTGGTGGTTGCATTTTGTATAATACTTTGATTTACTTGTGCAGAATGGACTCTGTTGGGAATTTCATTCAGAATTTGAATAACTCATTAAATAAGGCCTGAAGTAGAAATAATGCTGTGCATAGTTGAAGAGCATTTACATTTTTGTTAATTCCTCAAGTCATAGTAAGTACGAAGAAATGGTTCTAGTATGCGTGCTGGAATTCAGATGACCCCAGAATTAAGAGTATGATGATGAATATCATACTCATATGTCGTAGAAGCCTTTTAGCTTCTGGGTATAGAATTGTGCGTCCTCTTTCTGAGATCAGGAATCTGTCTTCCACAAATGAAGCTGCTTCAGTGTGCTTTATGGAATTCAGGGAGGGTGCTGTGACACATCATAGCTGTAGACACAGTAGCCATTACATGTGGGATAGAGGATGTTTCTGGAAAGTGAAGAGATTCGAGGTGGTTCTCCTCAAAGTGACCTGGGAAACTTGAGGCATTAGCCAGAGGAAAGGCTTTTTGATGTACTGGTTTATACTCCAGAGGAATGAAAAACAACACAAAACAGCCAACAATGAAAGCCACTGCAACTGTGTTTTGTGAGGGTCTCAAAACCTTGTCATTCTCTTAGATGCATTCTGAGCATCCTTGAAGTCCCCTTCGATGGCTGGGCTGCTTCTATGCCCACTTCAATGAGAGTTTAGTCAGGAGCCAATTGCTTCAGGAGAGGAGAGCTCAGCTTAGTTTGTTCTGTAGTGAAGAGCTGGATGAGCTTGGGGAACTTGCTCTTTCAATTCAGAGGAAAGCATGCAGCATTCCCTGGAGTTTAGGTCACGTACGAGCAAGGCTTTTCTGGATTAGAACTTCAATATTTTATGTACCAATTTTTCTCTGTAGCATTTTGATCTCTCGTTTTGTCCTCTTCCCCTCGTATATACACATATTACAGCTTGACTAACCTTCCTGTGGAGACCTGACAGACTGTATTCAGAGTTGCCCTGAAAGCCCATTTGACAGCATATTTGGCACTAATTCTGTTCTGCCTAATTCTTACAGCTTCTGACTCGTCAAATCCTGTATTGCAGCATTCAGCAGGGTCTCTCTCACTTTGTATAATTAAGGCTTTTGAGAACTGACATCTTGGGTGTAGTTCACCTAATGTTGAGGGGTTGTTGGGTTGGTTTTTTGCTTGTTTAATTCTCCAACATTTAAACATGCTTGTAGGAAATTTGTGTTATTTTTTAAGAGCAGGAACTTGTCTAAAATATGACTGCTGATTAGTTTCTGAAACCATGAAAATACTATCTTAACATACTATTAACATAGTCACATTTTGCATCTGCTTTTAATTTTATGCAGTTAAAATCAAGAATTGACTTTTATTACTCTTTTGAGCTACAGAGTGAGAATTTAACTGTGCATTTTAGTGTTGCCAATCTAAAACACTAAAGCTCATGAATAATACTGGTACCTATAGTCTAATGATAGAATGCTTAAATTAATACTTTTTTAGAGAGAGAAAATCAAACTTGGGTTGGTAGAATGCAAACTGAAGCCAAACACATGCAGGTAATTGATGAAGAGTGTATTACTTATAAATTTGGTGGACCTGGCAAGTATCAAGAAACAAGTCAGCTCATGTAACCTGCATTACATAACAGTTCTGTAGCATCAATTTACAGCAAAGAAATATGTTTGAAAAAAAAGAAAAAAAAAGAACAACGAAAGATGAGGTGTGCTGTGACATCAGCAAGAGAGTAACTCACATTATAACTTGAAGGCATAAAATATTCTTTACCAGGCAAGGTTTACTTTTACTATCAAATTGTAATAGTCACTGGGATGCAGTTTAAGTAGAGGCTGCTTTCTCTGAAATTTTATCTAATGGAAGATGTTACATATGTTTCCCCCTAGATTTAAACAACAGACATGAAATCAGAGCAATTTTCTGTGTTTTTTCTTCTTTCTTTTCTTTTTTCTTTTTTTTTTTTTTTTTTTAATTTAAACATGATTAGGGTGGGGAGCACTGCTACTACCATGGAAATATCAGAGGTATCAAGGATTCCAAAGTTGCTCTTTCAACTTGTAATGGGCTTCAGTAAGTGCACTTTCTCGTTTTTCAAACAAGGCTATTAACTACTCTTGAATATTATATCATAATGTGTGATGGACTAAAATTTTCCAGACCAAAAGATGCTTGAAATTTCAAAATACCAGTGCCTGTTATGCCAATCTGCTCACACCATTTTTTAGTATCATTAGAATTGAAGTCTTTTGATAACATCTCATGAAACCTTTGAATGTGGTAAGTGGCAAAAAGTATTTCACTAAAATGACTTACTGTAGTAGAGAATGAACAAGAATTGTCCTCTGGCAGTCTGTTTGCTCACTATGCATGCATGAAAGCCCACAGAAGCATTTTTCTTTTTGTTAGATAATGTAAAAAAAAAAATTAGCTACTGTTAAGCGTAACTTACCTCATTTTGCTGCTAATATCTGCCTTATGACTCCCTGTTTTCTAGGTCCAATGTGTATACTCTGGTTTTTCATCTTTACGTTACCATTACATCTACCTGATTTCTGAAAAAATAATAAAAAAATTCTTAATTCTAGGTACATATGATGATAATGTGTATACATATGGGGTTATTCTAATATTGATCAGAGTTTCAGCCATAATTTTGGTTTTATTTTGTTAGAAAACATTTGATGGAGTCAAGTTAATTCTCATGTAATACTAAATGTCAGTTCTTTCTCCACGTTCTAGTGGCATGTTTGAAGACAGTGCTTATGTGTACTTGATAGAACCGATGGATTTGACTCACAGTACAGTAAGTTTATTTTGATCTGATTTTCACTTGGTTTGAGAAAGAGAGCGCTCGGGGAGTAGCAAATAAAAACTAGAGGATAAATCAGTGAATCAGTGATCTGTGTTGTGTTCATATGGAAAACAAAAGTATTTTAAAACACCTGATTGGACTTAGGACAAGAAATGTGCAAGCATGAACTGACTAACGTTTTACTTTGCTTTCCTTTCATTTTTCCTCTTCCTATCTGCTGTTAATCACTTAACTGCTGGAAATGGAATAGTAAGACGTTTTCCATAGCAGGTGGCTGTGCGCTGTCAAAAGGTGTCTATCCATTTGCTCTAGTACTTGAACTAAAGAATTTATAAATTTATAGAAGGGTGTGGAAGTCATCCTTCTCACAAAGCAGTTGGATCCAAGTTGCTCTTTGATCTACTGTACTTCCAGTAAGATCTTAATGAAATAGATAATTATATCTGAGTGTAGATGTTATGTGTGTAATATGTGTGTCACTTTAATTATTCTGATCCAGCTTAGTCATATATTCAAATATTTACATGGGATTTAGGACTGTATTTATGCAAAAATCTTACTAACTGTAATTATTTTTGTACTTCACATGAAGTATATCACAGCACAGCTGTTCCTAAAACTGCCTATTTATAAAATTGACTACATTTCAGACAGTAACAAAACCGGGAAGGTCTCTACATCCTGAATGGTTCAAAGGTTTGAGTGGTTTTCAGCAGAATGATTCTGTAACGTTGAGTTGTAGACCTTAAGACTTTTCTACCTCACCTAGTCTGTAGGGTCTGTTCCACATGCTGTATCACAGCTCCCAAACGTGCCTCACTCAGGTACTTACCAGTATATGATAATAACGTAATGCTGCAGAATTCATGTCTTTTAGTGACTGTAAATATTGATTTGTAGCCCAGAGAAAGATCTGCAAAATCTTTGACTCCTGAAGCTTTCAAAGAAGGTGAATCAGCATTCAAAGGAATCACAGTTTAGCTGATCAACTCTTGGGCTGTGCAGGAAACTATATGGACACTGAAAAATGCTGCAACTGGGAAGAATGACATTTCTCAGTCTCCTCAAAAGCTGTATTACATGCTATGTGTTAAGCCACGTTAAGCTACATTTTGATGTAGCACATATTCATAAAGATTGTGAGGCTGAAAGCTGACAGTACAGACGGTGTAAATTTGTTGAAATTACACTTACAATTGTATCCGTACAGAAGTCAGAGGAGAAATTCTTCAACTGAGATACTGTCTGCCAATGCTGTTTAAGATTCAAGTGGTAGAATTCTAAATGAAAAGAGAACAGATGATTTTTTTTTTTTTTCAAAATGCTGAAGATCAAAACAATACAGCTACAGAGAATTTTTAGAGACTAGTTTTATCTTTTTTCCTGTGTGAGATAATATCTTGGCCATAGGCTTCAGGATGCAGATTATTCAGCTTGATTAACCTTAACTGTTGTGGATGCTATTTAAAACATTTTTTTCCAGAAGAAGAAAAAAAACAAAACCAGCAAAAATGTGCTCTTATTTCCTTCAGTTCATTATATATTTATCTCCCAGGAGTTACAGAACAGTAGCATCCTACCCTTCGAAAAGAATTGCATGTTTTGGCAGCCTCTATAGAAGAAGTGTTAGAGAAGACAAGTGTCTTCTAGAGATATCAAAATGCAATAATTTGGGGCGTGTCAGGCTTCTAAAGAACACATGCATTAAAAGGCTGCTTATTATTGGTGTACTCAACACTGCAGTGGAACAATCCTTGTAAAGATAGTGTATTGATTAGTTTCTTGCATTTTGCTGCAATGAAGATGGTAGATTTTTGTCATAAATAGGAAACAGATCCTTGCATTTCTTCTGGGAGTGGAAGATTTCATCTAAACATGTGCTCTTTAATTTGGTTTATTGGAATCAATGATTTTGCACTCTCTAGCACTAAGGATTTTAAAGGACACTTTTCAAACAATCTCAAAAACATCTCTGATATCCGGGTTTTGTATGCCGGTGAATGCTCTGTGATTGCTTAGGATTGCAAACATTACTTCAAATTGCTGCTGTGTGAAATTGGTACCGTGGTTGTGTTTTGTGGAAAAGCAGTAAGAATGATGAATATTGAAAGAAATGCCTTTTCGCTCTACAGTATTAATTAGAAGAAAATGTTGCATGTTTTTCTTAACAGGAAAGCAGAAGTAGACCACACATCATCCAAAGAACTTCTGGAACACAAGCCTCCAAGCAGCTGCAGGACTATGGTATGGTTTTGCTTATGAGTTTTTCAACATTGGAAATAGTTGTATGTATAACTTGAATAATTTGAATATTCGGCTAATAGAGATATTTAAAATTGTTGATCATTTGGAAACACTTGGAAAATAAATAAACTTTTTTTTCAATAATTATTGCAATGGATCTCAGAAAAGTAACTGACAGACTTTCATCTATGAAGACCAACCAACTTTCTTCTGCAGATCATATAATTTAATCAGTGATAGGAATGCTATTGAGGAATAGAAATGAAAGAAAACATATATCCTAAGCCCAGTCTACAATCTTTCTATATTCCCTTGCGTGCTTTAATTCTAAATTTAGATTGCCAAGTGACTTGAGTTTTGATATGAAATACTTACTGCGTATTTTGCAAGAATGAACTTTTCAGTATCAAATGTTATTCTAACTTTGGTGATCTTAATCTCTTTTTGGACTTTATACTAGCAGTTTGAAATAATGCCACAAAATTCTTAAATTCTGATTTGTACAGGGACTGAATCTAGTTCCAAATGGCCCTTTATCTCTGAACTATTGTGGCTGAAGAGAAAGAGAAGAAGGAGAGCAGTGAGTACAGATGTGACCCTTAGTTAAGAACATTTATAAAAACAAAGCCCAAATCATCCGGTTTGGATTTTGAGTTAACAGAAGCTTTAGAAAATAAATATTTTTGTAGCTTGAAATTGCTGTGTAATGCAATTATCAAACAATTAAATTACATAAAAGCAAAACTATACATCAGTTGAATGGAAGATTAGTAATGAAAATGACTTTAGAAAGTGGGGTGAGTTTTAGATTTCAAATCTGCTTGATAAAGATTATTTTTGGATGAAATATTGCTATTTGAAGGTAGCTGATTTTATTTTCACTTGGTGTGTTAAGTAGCATGATCAAAGAAGAACTCCAAATAAGGACATCTAATTTGACTGGGTTACTGAGAGAACAAAAGTTGACAGTCCTCGTGATCTACACATGCATATGCATGAGAGCAAGAGGAATAATCGGGTTTAAGAAAAATAATTTGTATTTCTTCACTGACTTGTACAATTCGTGGCTTATTTTTGGAGGGCTCATCTATTTTTAGAAACTTTCTCTTCAATTCTGTGATGAATTGTACCCAACAGTTCCAGCAGTTCCAGCACTTGAGACTTTTTTTCTCTGTCTAAGTAAGGAGGGAAGCAGTGGTGACTTCTGTACTGAACCAAAAAGTAAATTCTAAACTTATTCCAAATGATGCAGCTCAGATTCCCAGCCAGTGTCAATTATCAAAGCTCACCAAGTTGGTGGAGTATTTACCATAGTAGAAGGTCTCACTTTGGATAGACTTACAAACTTTACATAATATGCACAGGTAATCCTATTAAATCAGCAACTGCAGTTTGTTTGTTTTTTGGTTTTTGTTTTTGAAAATTCTTCCATCTTCATGATTTCTCAGAATTTCTTTAATCCATCAGGCATCTCGTGGTGTCTTTGAAGAAATGAAATATCTGGAGCTCATGATTGTCAATGACCACAAAATGGTAGGTGTATCAATTCAGCGATTCCTTTTGGTTATAATTTGTATACTGATGAACGACACATTATCAAGTCCTTTTGGGATCAAATATTTCATTTATCAGCAGCTGGTAGTGATAATACTCTAAGATGTAGGCTATAATACCAGTACAATTTGTTTGATTCACAAAGTATTTCTTATTTGTTTAAAATGACAAAAAGGGGGGAAAAAAGTAATTATTGAGGATAAACTGGATAAATGAGGATAAATTGAGGAAGGAAAAAATGAGACCAGCTGATATCTGTAATATTGCTTTCACATATCATGCCAGGTATCAAAGTGCCATTATGATACCTCTATTAAAAATGGAAAAGAGAATTGTCAATGGAGCAGTGTGTGTTTTTAAGAGAGATTATTGTTCAGTTTCCACTTTTTGGGAATCCCATGTCTCAGTATTGAAATGTTTTAACCACTGAACTATTGGACAGAAAGTTGATTGTTGTCCCTGTCATAGTCTTACATGTAAGTTATATAGAATATTCTCCTTCTACCTTCTTTCTCTCAAATTTTCTGTGATTTTTTTTTTTTTCCTGCTAGAATGCACCTGCCCCGTAGTTGGTAAAAAGATTTTTTTTCCTCTGTAAGACTCAGGTAACTCTGGCTCTCTCAGTAAGAGTTATGTGTATTTCCTGAGCTGTGGTTTATTCTGATGAGTACTTCTCATTTTGTGTTTTTGTAGATGCCAAACTGCTTTGGTATTCTGAAAATATGATACACATGTTTTCAGAACTTGTCTGAAGTGATCCCTTCTTGGAATCCAGTAGCTACACTTTAGCCAGAGCACATGGCTAAAATATTAAGTATAGGTATATATTTTTTTCTAGTATGGAAGAACATACTGCAACCCATAGCAAGTTCCTCATGAACAACTTGATTTTTGCCTCATTTTGAGCCTCGTTTTAAGGAAATTTAGCTTTCCCAACTTGCCTCTTAGTATGATTTTGCTTCTCTGTGTGCAAAACCTTTTTTAAAAAGCAAATTATGTTTATGAACATTCAGCTTATTTTATTTGCAAGTTGTAACAATTTTGAAGTTTCTATACAAGCTCATTGAATCTATCATGCTGCAGTGTGTTTTCCCAGTTATTTTTGGTGGTTTGGACTCTTTTGTCAGCACTGAAGGATAATGTTAAAGAGTCAGTTTCAGAGCAGGATGCAGTATTTTGCAGATAATACAACCTTTCCAGAAATATTTTACAAACTGTACAAGTACTCTGGCTTGAAAATAACATACATTTAATCTGCATTAAATCAGCAACTTGGAGGAAACTTGCATGGGCAAGAATAGTAGGACAAACATTTATTCAACCATTTTCATTTGTAAACCTGTGTGCAAGGGGAGGAGAGTTCACATGTTGGTAATATGGTAGGCATAGTAAGTAAAGTTACTGATATTTTCTTATCTTGTCTGAGATCTGTGGTTGGTACTTCTTATGAGGAGAACATTTCTGTGTCTGGTTCCTCTGCCCTCTCTTGTTAACAGACATGCTTACAGTACAACCATCCTGTTCCTTAGGCTTGTAACAGATGCTAACTGTTGCCTCCTAGCAAGCTTTATTTGTTAGAACTTGAGACCACAGACACTCGAGATGACTTGCTTCAGAATTGTCAGTGGCTCAGAAGCTTATTTTCAAGGAATAAAACAGATACTTAAGGCAGCATTCATGAGTCTGAGTTTGTGCGGGCCTTTAAGGATTTCAGTTTACCAGTAGAGGGCAGATTTCTCCTGCAGAAGATTGCATGTTCGAAGTAGTGCCTTAAACCTCTTTGAACGTTGTGTTATTAAGTGATCAATATGTCTTTTCACCAAATTATCACTTCCTCTAGCACTAAAAACACATATAAACGTATTTAAATTGTTGAACACTTTACAAGCTGACTGTTTAATTTCTGTTTTAGGAGCTGTGTTTAACGACATCAAATACTGGTATTGATTCTAATATTTAAGTAGTATTCTGAAAACAAGAACGTTTTCAAAGCATATTATTTTAATTTTCCATTTCTGAGACAATTTGACATTGCATCAAAACAAAGATAACCAGGCAGCTCTTCCCCCATTGTTTTTGTTCTAGTATCCTGGTTCCCTAGGGAGCAAAGTGAATCCCATAACATGGCTGCTATTCTCAGTGTGCATCCTAAGCACTAATACTGCATCTGGCAGTGAACACATGCATCTGTTTAAAAAAAAACAAAACAAAACAAAAAACAAACACCAAACACTTTTCTGCAGTCAAATGAATGAGTCTCAGCCATTGTTAAACAGTTTGGTGAACTTATGTTGTCTCCTATAAAACTAGCTTGTGCAACAGTAATGAACTTAAAGTGGTAGAAAAAAATGTTATCTGACATGGAGAAGGAAACTTTGAAGACTGCAAATCATTTTGTGTAATACAATTTTGTTTTATAATTTTAAGGTTTATTAAGGATTTTTGAGGTCATGAATTCATGCTTAGACACTAAGGCAGCGACTTGGAGATTCATGATCCTTGAGGTCCCTTCCAACCCTGGCCATTCTGTGACTTTGGAAAAACTGGTATTGGGCAGAAGGGATTTGTGGGGCAGGATGTGGAAAGACATAAGCAATTACAGTGACATGCACAGGAAATAGGAGGCAGAACTTGTAATACAGCTCATTGAAGCCTATGAAAATGGGAAAAAAAGAGTTTGATAGTCACCTTAACTCTTTTGACACTGAAAACACATCTTTACTTTTACCATGTGTTCCCTTTTCTTCTTGTTGTCATAACTCATTGCTACTGTCATAAAAATTTGGTGTTATAGTAAAGACAGAATGCCCTTGCAAAGAGCTGCACACAAGGCAACTGAGAAATGCCTCCACTTCGGGTTTTGTAATTAATGCTATGGAATGTGGCTAGTACTGTCTGATACTTAACTCAGCAGGTTAAGCACACTTCTAATGGGTACAGCATTCTCTCATTACAAGCTCACGTTTATGGGCTCTAGAGATGCAATGTAATTTTGTCTTGAACATTTGAACTCTGCTTCTAGATATGATATTTCTTGTGGTTAAATGATTCTTCAGGGATTCTTGAAGATGAGATACAGGCTGTTAAGTTTTGAGTTTTTCCCCACAGTCTTTCTTAAAATATTAATTTTCCTTCCTTGCTTTAAAGTTACTGAACAGTAATAAATATTTACACTCTCACTGTGTTCTTTTTCTTCTTAAAGTTCAAAAAGCATCGTTCTTCAAATGCGTACACAAACAATTTTGCCAAATCTGTGGTGAACCTTGTAGATGCTGTAAGTATCCGTGTGTCTTCTGAAAACTATCACTGATTTTATTAGCTTAGCACTGTATTTAAAAAGTTAATGTTAGCAGGTAGCAGGATTAAAAAATAAGCAGCCATAAAAATTTCATTTTACAACTCATTTCTGGTTGCAAGATAATGTGTGGGGGATGTGTAAGGAACCACCAAATTATTCTTGGAACTTTTCACAAGACTTCTATCTGCCTGACTCTACCTTTTTCAGGGTGGATTTCAAACTTGAAGCAGTATTGGTCACTGCTTAAGAATAAGTTTAATTGAGTTTACATTAATGAAATGCATCTAACTGTAAGTGGTTGAAGCTGCAAATTTCTTCACTTACTCACTGGGCAAAAAAACCTAAAGAATGTTCTCCTCTTTATATCTACTAAAATCTACAGCTGAAGACAAAATTGCCATTGTACCACTGATACAGATACCATAGTTGTATTTTTTTACAAGAAATTTTGACAATGCATAGAACACATGAAGTAAGATTTGTAGGAAAATTTGACTTTGTTACTTTTCAGAGTTGTGTTTGCAGTAAAGGCAGGATGGATTTTTGGTAGAGATGAACACAATGACTGGTTTGTATAGCTTTGAGGAAGCAAAACGATATTTTATATTCTGTGTTTTATGTGAAGTATTGTTTGTTGAAAATTTAGGTGAGTATAATTGTAATACACAAAATAATGGAAGTGTTTTATAATATTTTTGTGTAACCATCTGAAAATGTTAACTAATAGAAACGATGTTGTTGGTGTTTATATTGTGCGTGTCCAAAGCAAAGGTGCTATCCCCATCTTCTTCTCATGTGATCAGTATTTCTAGGTATTTCTTCTGCGTTTTAACAACTATTTAACCATCTTGTCTTTCTCTGATTGTTCCTTCTGTTTTTCCATTTTTCTTTGCTGTGTGTGTTTACAGAGACATTCTGCATCCCTCCAGAGTAGAATTCAGTCACATTGTGGGAATCTTGCAAAATGTCATCCTACTGGCATTCTCTGTAACTGGAGCATGAATTTCTGCCTTGTTATTCCTTCATGCTCCTAGGGAGTGAGTTTTATTTCTTATTGAATAGTATTCAGAAGATACTGGCTTTCAGAGATTTCAGTTACTCTGCTCTCTTTGCCACCTTTTCGTTCCTGTTCGCTTCAAGAAATACAGTTTTCATCTCAGCAAACATTGATCCAGCCATATATAATCTCAGTTCTAATTTTTAACATTTTTTCTCAAACACGTAACCATCTTCTTGTGCATGTCCTCCGCCTGCCTCCCTCACAGCAAAGCATATTAGTATTCTTTCTTCTTTAAAAGTGCTTGGATAAAACTGAGCTTGTCTGGTAGCACTCTGTCTCTTCTGTATGTACCTCCTTTGTTTCTGAATATTATGCACTGACATTTTTATTTTATATTATGCACTGACTTTTTTGAAGTACAGAAAGTCTAGCATGCTAGCTAGTGCTAGTTTGTTCATTACAAACACCACAACTTAAGGAAGATATTGGCAGTTCTCATTGTATGTTGCAGTTATGGCTTGAAAACAAGCTAATGAAAACATATCTTTAATATGGTGACTTATGGAATGACTGAGTAGCTTTTACAAATGTACAGATTAAGCAGCTAATGGATTAATTATGAAAAGCTTTTTAGATCATAACTGAGCATGTTTCAGTAGGTGTTCTTTGTGTCCCATGAATTGCTTTAGATCAGCAGGCTGTCTGTTATGGATAAAGAATATATCTTGGAGATCTGTAACTCCCTTGGTCAACAAAATGTGGTGTCTTATGTCCTGAACCTAAAGAGAGCAGCTGTTTTCTTTCAGTAGCAAATACCGTGCACAATGTTAAAATGGATATTTTAAGGATATTTTGTAATGGTTAGGGCCTGGTTGTCGTTTACTTACCTGCTACTACGGGGACATTAAAATTAACGTAAAATATAATATTCTTACGTTGCTTAAGCTACGTGAAGTGATGTTCTTATGAATGAAAATCAAGCTCTGTGTGGTTTAAATTTTGTACTAGAGGAAGTTGTTTTTGACTGAAGAACTGTCTCTGGCTCTTTTTTTTTTTTTTTTTTTTTTTTTGAGATCACCCTGTGTACCTTTACATTTCTACTTTGCGGATTTTTGTTCAGGTTTTGTAAGAGACTGAATTAAGTCATTTGTGAGAATTAAGTCATTGAGAATTATAGAGAACAGGGAATCACTAAAAAAAAAATGAAGATAATTTATTGGAATTTTTTGTTGGTTTTTGTTGTTGTTGTTGTTGTTATTTTTTGTCCTGTCAATCAGAAGTTAGGTTGATGAGATGATTAACTTGCAGGAAATCCAAGGCATTACCAGCTAACTGTTTCCCCGTGTTTCCCTCCTGATTTATCCCTCTTGTCCTTCCGCTTTACTCTTACTGGCTAACTGTGCATGTCTGACCCAGTGTTCTACTCCTGTGCCTGTCCTGTCTCTGCCTTCAGATATACAAGGAACAGCTGAACACCAGGGTGGTCCTTGTTGCTGTGGAAACTTGGACAGACAGAGATCGTATTAATATTCACACTGACCCACTGCAGATGCTTCATGATTTCTCCAAGTATCGGCAGCACTACATCAAGCAGCACGCTGATGCTGTGCACCTTCTCTCGTATGTACTGTTATACAGTGATTAAGACTATTATTGTTCTACCTACTTTTCTGTCTATTGCTTTTCTGTACCTGTCTTTTAATTACCTTTTTGCTTGTTGCTCATTACATCAACATCTGCCTGCTTTAACAAGTTATACCTATTTTTAGTGCATTAGTCTATTTGTAATGCACGTAGTATGTAACATGGTCATATTTATATGTATGTATAATATAAGTGCAAAATGAAAGCTTAATGTCTTTGCAGCCTGGAGACAGTGTCAGACAATTGAAATGTCTCCTGATGAGCCCTTAAGGACACTTGCTTTTCCTAATGATCTGTAAGGCACAATGAAGAACAGGAGAGGGCAGGCTGACAGCATTATGTGTTGCTGCCAAAACACGTTTATTTACACATGTAGCTACAGTTGCATGTAATGTAAGTAACATGTAACTGCAGTTGTGTTACTGTAACAGTAGGAGGTCTCTTCCTGCAGGGATACAGCAGACTCTTAACATAGGCACTGCCTTTTTGAGGGAAGGGCAGGTTGGGCAGTTAGCCACAACATCAACCTTGGGCAACTCTTCACAGGGTAGTAAAGAGAAGGAAGAGTGTGGTTCACTGTTAAGCATAAGGATTTTAACCCTTTCCCAGCCACACTGCAGAGGGTGGAATAACAAATACTCCTCTTATTATTCATTTTTTACTGGGGAGGATTAAGATAAAGGCTGGAGGAAATTCTTCATCCTCTGTCATAGCTGCACTGCCTTAATATAGATGCTGAAACAATACTAATTTTGTTTCTCGTTAGATATGCAAGCACTGATGATGTGCACTTTAATTACTTTTATGTGTGTATTGTCTTACTTGCTGAATAGATGTTCTAACTCTCTAACTGTTGTCTTGATTGTGAATCAAGATTCTTTTGTAAATGTAAAGTTTCAGCTTTTAGGAGTGACAAGTGGTTGAAGACTGCTACAGGGACCTTGTCTGAATTTCTTCCTGCTTCAGTATCTGAAATCTCAAATTGCTATTAAGTGATATTTTATAAAACAGTATCTTTGTAAAAATAAACAGAATAAGCTAAATGTGGCAGCGTGAGGTACCAAAGAAGGTGAAATCCATAGCTGAGTGAAAGATAAGAGTGTTCAAAGTAATAACACATCTGAAAAGGATAATAACTCAAGGCTGGGACTGACTTTCCTGAAGGTATCTGTGCATCTGATAAGATCCCATTTGATGCGTGCATGCTGGGGTCAATTGTCAATTTTACTACTTTTGCTGTTTATGTTGTTCAAAAAACAAAAAAGTAATAGTTATGGTAAAAATCTTTCCCACAGTGTTCTGAAACACTGTTATTCCTCAAAATAAAAAGTAGAGATGACATTTTTATGAGTAGCCATTTCTATTAAATGGAGCAGCGAACACTGACAGTCTAATATTATTGCACTCATATGCTAACCAAATTTGAGAATCATAGAATGGCTTGGGTTGGAATGGACCCAATATCTAGGATATCATCTAGTTCCAACCACCTGCAGCCATGCCAACCACTAAATGAAGCACTTCACTTAGCACGTCCGTATTTAAATCTGGAGTTGAAACAGAACTTGAATGGTTTTATTTTAGTTGTATCACCATTGTGAATGATCATTTCGGTACAGAATTCCTTCTTGACAGATTATAAACTGGAATACAGAATCTCAAGGTTTGAGAAGGCCTCCAAGCTGATCTAGTTCAATGATCATCCCTCTGTCACCAGTATTTCCACACAAAACCATGTCCCTCAGTACAACATCTAAATGTTTCTTAAACACCTCCGGGGACAGTGACTCCACCGCTTCCCTGGGCAGCCCATTCCAGCACCTGACCACTCTAATATCCAACCTGAAACTGGTGCAACTTGAAGCCATTCCCTCTAGTCCTATTGCTAGTTACATGGAAGAAGAGGCTGGTCCCCATCTCGCCACAACCTCCCTTTTGATAGTTGAAGAGAGAGATGATGGCCCCTGAGGCCTCCTCTTTTTCAGACTGAACAATCCTGCTTCCCTCAGCTACTCCTTGTCAGGCCTCTGTGCTCCAGACTACTCCCAGCTTTGCTGCCCTTCTCTTCGCATGCTCCAGGGCCACAATGTCTTTCTTTTAGTGAGGGATGCAGAACTGAACACAGTACCTGAGGTGTGGCCTCACCAGAACTGAGTACAGGAGGACAGTCACCTCCCTGCTGGCAAAGTATTCATTATTATATTTTTAGAGGAAATGTTGTTGCATTTTCTTAGCAATCTGCTCGGTTTGTTTCTGGCTGTTTTGTCTGTGGGTTGGGACTGATACTGACTGTTAAAGATAAAAATAGTGTTTTTTGGCTGACGTTTGTGTCTTACCTCTTTTTATGTCAGTGTTCTTTTTGTAAACTTATACCAACCGTTGATGTTAGATGAGCACTACTGTGTGTGTAATGTGGAAGTTTAATATTTGGTAAGTTCTTGGTGCTCAATGTTAACATGTTATGCTCATTTTATTTTTGTTTGTTCATAAGGAATGTGACATTTCATTACAAAAGGAGCAGCTTAAGTTATTTTGGAGGGGTTTGCTCTGTGACCAGAGGAGTAGGAGTGAATGAGGTAACTTTTTCTACCACTAAATTGAAGTAAAATAGAAACTTTTATAACCATAGAGTTCATATGTTTCAGTATTCAGACTTTAAAGATCATTCATATATTAAAAAGATTGACACTTTGCAGCCAACCTTCTTGTGTTATCACTAAAGTTCTGCCCACTATGCATTTTGTTTAAAAGTGCATTCCCTCTATCTTCATTTTACTCTCACTGGAGTCTGAAATTTTTTTAGCATGTTTGGATCAAAAATCTCAGAGTATGATATTTGAAATATAACACCGCGATTCTTCTAGGTTCTTTTACTGTAAGAGGTTTGGTCTTCTGATGTACTGATGATGTAGTTCTAACTTTTTTTTTTTATTATTTAAAAGCTAAGATCATTAAAGCTAGCCCCTGTGTATTGATATTTTTCTTATTAGTATTTTTAACCTCAGTGCAGTCTTAGATCTAGTCTGACAATGACATGTTTTGACATGGACTAATCATGTTATACAGTAATTAAATTGCATGTATATATATATCAAACAGACTGTTCTCTGTAGGTTGACCAGTGTACAGGATTCCCCTCAGAATAAGAGAGGAGGATTTTTTCTGTGGGGTACTTCATTGTGTTCATTTTTATTGTATGCACAAATAATTGTGACTGGCTGGACAGAGTCACTTTGTGAAATACTAGCTGCATAGTAAGGCAAAATGAGCTGGCATTGTATTCATCTTTTTCCTTTTTTTTTTTTTTTTTTCTTCAAATGTAGTATGGCCTCCCATTAGCCATGGCACAGGAATTAGCACAAAGCCTTGCTCAGAACCTTGGAATACAGTGGGAGCCAGCTGCCAGGAAACCGAGTATGTACATGAATATGGAGCCACCTCTTGTCCTTCTTACCTCAAGCTATAAGAACTCTTTACTTTGTAATATTTGAAATGAACGTCATACTTATAACCAAAGAATGAGAAATTTTGTTTTTTGAAATGTACTCACCAATATTCGAGTTTAACCAAGTGAAAATCTCTAGTTTAGCACTTATTTTGCAATGACCTCAGCAATGTCTTGAGTTAGGAGGTTAAATTAATAATCAGCGTTCAAATGCATCGTGCAAAAACACTGCTAGCTTAAAAACTATAGACCGGACCTAAAAAGAAACAAAGAAAAACCGCCTTACTTCAGATGAAGAAATTGAAGAATCTGTAACCTAATGACATTTGCCCAACTTGGTATCTGGCTGCTTCACGTCTACAAAATTAGCTTGATGTGGCCCTGACGCATTACAAAAGCTGCTGCAAAAGTCATTTTGGGGGCTAAAGAAATTAAAGCAATTTGGTTATGTTATCTCTTTGTTCCTTCTGTAAAACTGAGTAATAAGAGTGACTTGATTGTAGAATCACTTCAGAAATCTGTGAATTAGGACACAGTGTGAAGGGAGCAGCTGTAAAATCACTGTTACTGTGTGTACTCACACTGCCTGTGCTGAGAGCACATGGGGAAGAATCTTGCCCGCTATGTTTAGCATTCTAAACTGCCTGAAACACTGTGTTAAAAGTGTGCACATTTATATGATGGGAAAGGACCACGTTAACTTTAAGTATATTAATATTTCTTCAGTTGGTCTGTTTTTTAGGGCTGAATAGCTAAGCAGTCTGTTAATTTTTGTACGATTTGTATAATTAGTCATGGTCCAGTTTATTGTGAGTACTTTATTTTTATTGCAAGGGTATTTATAACTGCTTTCCTTTTCTGTTGTATTTTGATCTTGTCTGAGAAGAGTGTGACTGCACTGAATCCTGGGGTGGTTGCATCATGGAGGAAACAGGGTACGTCATTACTCTCAGTAACTGGGCGCTCCAGAATGAATTCATAGCTTACATTCTGACATTAACATTTATGTACTGGACATCGTCCGTGTGTTTTAGTACTAATAAATGAAAACCTGCAAGAGATTTACAGTACAAAAAATGGTATGATCCCTCTGCCCCCTTCCAGTTGATATTTCAAGGCATTTACTCAGCTGATTCTTTGTTATTTTAGGGTATATCATTCCAGAAAATTCTCCAAGTGCAGCATAGCAGAATACAAAGAATTTTTACTTCGTGGGGGAGGTGCCTGTCTTTTCAACAGGCCAACAAAGGTAATAAACATGTTGGTAGTCACTACCTCTGCTAAACATAGTGAAAATGAAATTGTTCCACTAAAACATCTGTTCTCGGATTTATTAAAACATCTGTGTGCATATTTTCTTGAGGCTACTTGTGGTTAACTGGATGTTCACTTCCATAGCATTTAAAAGTAACCTTAAGAGGAATCATATAATATGTTTTCTATTAATTCCTAATTTTGCAAGTAATGACGAACCTTGCAGTTGATTTGCGTAGCTAGACACACATCACTTTAGCATAAAGGCACTGCCTGTTAAGCTGGAAGTAGTGCAAAATAAATCCAGAAGCGCATGCTGTACGTTCACTCAATTCTTGAGCTTTTTGCTTTATGTTACTGAAAGGAATGAATCTACTTCTTAGTTTGTTAATTGGCAAATAAATAGTTTACGGCATATAGACAGCAGCAGCTTCTGTTTTTACTGAAGTTCATTTCATTGCTGATGTACAATTAACAAAATGTAATTTATAATTATTTCCTTGTACCATCCATCCATTTTGTCATTAAAAACTCAGCAAGGTCATATTTTTTTCTATGGTGACGCGAGCGTGACATCCCTCTAAAGCAGCCAAGTAGTGTAAAAATGCTCCATGTGGCACTTTGTTCAAATCAATCCAAAGTATTAATACTCTGTTTAATCATGATGTCAAACTTGCTGTCCTTGTGGAATTCAGCATCACATGGCCCATTAGAGTGTGTTTTCTGTGCTACGGAAAACTACTTTGCACAGTTAACTAAAAAAATTTGCTTGTTGGTGTTTTTTAATCTTTTCCTCAAGTAGCAATTTTTGCTTACAGAATAAGAATGTAAGGATTAGAGAAAAAAGTAAGTAGAGAGAAAGGAAAAAGTGTTTTATCTTTTGTGATTAAAATAGGATAATTTTCTAGTAGGGCAATATGAAGTAATTATCAAATTGACTGCATACAGAATAAAAATGTGGTTTACTTGGGTAAAAATGGTCCCAACAATGGTTGAAATTCCCTTTATATGTTACCTGTGTTAGTGTTTTGCAGCCTTGAAATTAAAGGAAATAACTGGGGGGAAAGAAAGTTGTATGTCATTTTCTAATCTCATAGTTTGGAGGTAGAAGTCAGGTGGAAAATAGCATGTTTAACTTTAGATTAAAACATGCTCATGTTAAGCAGTCAGCATGATGCTGACTTTTAAGGTTTGGATGCTAGCTTTTTAGTTTGGCCCTGATGTATGTGTATGTGCTTTTTGTTTCTTGCAATTCTCTGACCCTTTTGATTATCTTACCAGCTGCAGGCCAAATAACCAGGTCTGTTCAATGGAAAACTGAATTTCAGGTTCTGAATAGCAGATCTTGGTGTTTCCACAGGAGCATAGGAGTGTCAATGGCTTACAGAGAGGAAAAAACAAAGAAAGAAATAAAAAATCAATTTTCTGTATTGACATTGCTAGACAAGAAAGTACATGTGCTTACTGTTTCACTATACTTTTGATTTGGCACCCAAAACTGTATGTTCTATTGATTATCCATGTAGTTTGTGCTTTCTTTCCTTTAAATGAGGCATTAGTGTTCCCTCTGTTTATTCTTTAGGGAGTTTTAAAGCAGTTTTATGTGATTAAGCTCTGGTCAGCTCTGGCTGACTTCACCTGTAATAACCCTTACCGTTTGCAGGAAGTATCAGGTTGTTATTGGCAGTAGATATTCTGAAGAGAGAGAAACAGGGAGTGCGTGGAGAGTTGTAAAATGGATATATGAGTGAAAAATGTAATAAGAATAAACTAGTTAAATACTGTAACTGAGAAATGGGTAAGAAGATGTAAATTTAATAAATAAATAAATAAATAAATCAGTTATACCTATGATGGCTTATTGCACAGTGTCCTGACTGCCTATCAGAGCAGCTGAACTGAAGAACGTTCATAGGGCCTTGAAGTTTTAGCCCAGTGCTGTGCATTAAAGGCTGACAGGAATTTTGATTTTACGTTATAAAAAAATCACACTTGTAGTTATCCTTAGATTTTCATCTACTATCGAAAAACACAGTTTAATTTGTGAATTACAAAGAGTTATTAATTGTTATTAATTGGGTTGTGGTGCTCTTTTGCTTTCAGCTCTTTGAAACTACTGAGTGTGGAAATGGTTACGTGGAAGCAGGAGAAGAATGTGATTGCGGTTTTCGAATGGCAAGTAAAGAGTTGCATATAATTCTCACAAAATACATTAAGTTAAATGATTGGTAAGAGAGGAGGAAAGGTCTTGGAAATTGACCTGTTTTGCCTTTTGCTATGAAACAACTCAGTGGAAGGACCACATTAAACATCATCTTCCAGTGAGAATGAGCGAGTGCAAAGCTGAGATCTGACCTCAGCTGTCTTCCTGTCATTTTGTGGGAAAGGACATGCTGTTTCCTCATGTATTTTGTAGAACCATTTACCCCTTTCCTTTCCCTGGACGCTGTGCCTGCAGTGTTAGGTTCCTCGCTGGTGTGCTGGAGATAGGTGTTCGCATTCAGACAATATGAGGAAGCTGTTGTTTTCTTCTCTAATACAGAATTATTTAAGATCTGTTTTGCAAAAGTTTGCCCCGTAGCCTTGAGTCCTAGTTCTGCTATTTTAACATAGTTACACATAGTTAGTCTTCTTAATTGTTTTTCTGCACTGTGCTATGCTGCACCTGTGCCAGGTTTCAGAAGGTATGTATCTCCTTATTGCAATAGCATGTATGCCACTGTTTTCCCCTTGCTTCACTATCTGAGCATTGCAAAGGATTCTTCCACCTTATAATTTCAAGTTGTCAGCGCTGATTTTTTTGTGCTGGTATATAATAGTTTGTTGGAAAGATTGGGAAGAAAAAATTATTTTAAATAGAAAACTAAAAAGACCACTTAATATTTTCTTCAGGAATGCTATGCAGACTGTTGTAAGAAGTGCTCTCTTTCTAATGGAGCTCACTGTAGTGATGGACCCTGCTGTAATACATCGTGTCTTGTGAGTATTGTTGTAGTTTGCGATTCTTCCCAATTGTCATTTACAGTCTTTAAAAGGTGAAGAAACTGAAATCTTTTTCATCACTTGGAAATAGTTATTGAGAATGTGTTCTGATCTTAGCCAAAAACAAACAAACAAACAAAAAACCCCACCACAAATATATATGAGCATTAAAATGAGCATTCTTTCCAAACTGGAATTTTCCATTTTGCTTTTACCTAATCTTACTGTATTCTTCATTTTCTAGTTTTTTCCACGAGGCTATGACTGTAGATATGCTGTGAACGAATGTGATATTGCAGAGTTCTGCACGGGAGATTCTGGCCAGGTATGTAAGGAGCTTCTGTGCTCACACTGTTGATGTTTATTTGCAAGAGAAAAATCCAGACTAACAAAATGCAGCGTTGTGCGCTCACAAATAACTGTGCTGGGGGAGAGAGAGGGGACTGTTTTTTTCATTTGGTCCTAACAAAATTTGTTAAACATAAGTACACAAACCATTAGAAGCTCAGTAAATAAATATTAATTAAAAATATAGCAGACTCAAAATATGATTTTTCTTTTAAAACTTACGTGAGGGTTTTGGTATAGCTTTTATCCCAGACATCCTCCTGTATTCTATAGAATAAGTACTGAGAATATACTGCAAATGTGAATAGGTTCAAAGGCAGTAACAGTAAGATTTTAAGAGATTAAACGGTTTGAAATGGAATTATGTAAAATGTATACACTTACAACAAATTGGGACTAAAATGCTATCTTTTTAAGAGTTCACTTGTGATAATTTTAAAAGTTCTATGCATTTCTGTTGAAAATACTTAACTAGTAAGCTAAGCTGCCAAAAGGTTGGGTTCTTTAAGATAGTCAACACTCAGCACATCTTCTATTTGCAAAGTAATTTTGTTTGGTTAGGTCATACGTGTTCCTTTTCAGTACTGCAAATTTTGCTTCAGGATTACGTAAGAACGTCTTAACTCTGCTGCAGTCATCTACTGCATCAAGTTCTTAGCATTGAAGAAATAAGATTCAGGGTAGATCACGTGGTTCTTTGTGTAATTATAGATGATGATACAATCACAGTAACATTTGAGGCATTCACACTTACAGATTTCATTGTAAGCCTTTCGTTCTGTAGATGGAGGGTTTCTTTATCTAGAACGGCTGCTCTGGAAGTGGCTGTGATGTATGTTACAGCACTGCGCCCTTTTCAAACCTTCACTGATCTCTTTTTGATGAAGAAAAGCACCGAGTCTGGTCTACTCTTAGCTTTAGTAATCTGAGGCTTCTGGAGCTAATGAATTCTTCATACCAAAATTTTCCAGTGCCAAGAGAATGTGACAGTATGATCATAATAAAACATGTCTCTAGTCTGTGGGGAAGTAGGCTGCAACTAATTTCTCTTAATGGCACTGAAATGAATGCAGTGGAAATGTTGCACGAGAGCAAACGTATCCCCAAATATTAGTTATCAAATATCCTGTTCATGAATACATTTGTTTTGATTTTTATTTTGCCCCAACTCCTTAATTTCTTCTGGGGATATGCAGGAAGTTAGAATCAAGTCTTGTTTTTGTGGCTCAGGAAGTTAATTTCTTTGTTTTTATGAATAGCTATGAAAATTCCTGCAGCGATTACATTACCTACTTCCTTTGTATGGTTTGTGTATTTGAGACCATGCAATCTCCATATGTCATCTTCTGATGTATAATCTTTCTTTTTTTAAGTGTCCACCAAATCTTCATAAACAAGATGGATATGCTTGTGATTCTAATCAGGTATGTGATGTTCTAAAACCCCTGCACATCAACTAATACAAATCAACCAAATACAAATTTTCTTTTTTTTTTTTTCTCTTAAAACCTGTCTTCTGTATTTATGCATAGATATTTGCCTTTTGGACATCGATGTTTTTCGTGCATTATACACTCCATGAATAGTACAAATTTGTAGCTTGAGCAGAATCTGTGTGGTATCTGCATTTTGAATGTAGATATATAATCCATGTAGATACGTTCTATATGACTCTGTAAATGAGAAGTATAAAGTAGCTGCTGAAATTGCTGTGCATCTTAGGCATCAACTGACTTTGAGAATCTGAGCAAAAATGTGTACTCCATCTATTCCAACTCATGAAAACTTGCACATCCCAAGATGGGGTGGGAAAGATGATCCCAAGGCGAGTGCTCAGTTCTCATTGCTAACCTGTTGTGTTTTGTTTAGGGACGTTGCTATAACGGTGAATGCAAGACAAGAGATAATCAGTGCAAATATATCTGGGGATCTAGTAGGTTGACTTTTCTTACCTTAAACATACTTTATTTGCAGTTAATTCTTGTCTTTGATTGTATGTTTACTTTTTGTTCTCCCTGCTGTAAGTGTAGGGTTTCTGTAGGCTGCCGTGTGAAACTGGCATGATTGCAAAGTGAAATTTCAAGTTGCACGGTTATTTGGCAGTGATGACAATGAGACATGGATAGAACAGTAAATACTTAACCCTCATGGGGTTAGATGAGATCAGCAACTTCAAAACAGTGTTATGGGGGTGGAAAAGTGGGTTTGAGGATGTCTGTTTTTTTATAGATCCTGACAGATGTTTTTGGTTGTTCTTGTTGCTTTCTTTTTAATGACAGTTGTCAGTTCCCTTAGCTTAGCACTGGTTTCATGCTAAAACTGCTTCTTCTAACATTATTATCTCATCCTGTATTCAAGAAAGTTAATACAGTAGTATAAATTTAAATATCCATATCACAAAATTAAGCCCAGATGTGTTGGATAAACTTGTATTTGTGGACTATGCAGCTGACAGAGGATAAATGTTCTGTTCAATGACTTTGAGACAGTTCAGCAGAGGATATCCTGTACTCAAGGACTGAATGTTTTCTTGCATTCCATCTAAACAAACATAGCTGCAAATGCTGATGCTCCCTAATTGAGACTGAAGAATCTCTGCTTTTTCAGGGGACGAGAGGGGAGAAATATAGCTTTAACATTTCTTGTCTATCTTAGCACAATATAAAATATGCTATATAGGTGTAAAATTGGATGGAGATAACATTTTCTTTGTGTTCTGATGCCTTTTTATGTGTTATGCTGCCCTCTGATGCTTATTTTATTGATAATATTAAAAACAATAGAAGTTTTGTTAACTAATTTGTTTGCATCTCACACGTTTATATTTCTATCATTTGTTTTGTTTTCTGTACATTGATTTTACTGCAAATGAATCTTATTTACCCTTTTTTGTTGTTTTCTGCAGTGGAAAAAGTTAGATTAATGTTATATGCAGATGTTAAGAAGTAGACAAAATTAGACTACAGATAAATCCAAGTGAAGAAAACAATACAGTCACTGAAAGGATTGATTTTTAGAATAGTTCCAAGCAGACTGTAAACACTGAGGGTTACCTTAGAAAAGCCATTTGTAGGTGGTTTTGGTGTGTTTGGTATTCCCATACCAGAAAACTGCTGCAATAAAATATTGTGCAGACTTTCATAACCTGTGAAATTTATTTTTTTTTTTTTGTTCATCAGAGTCTTCAGGATCTGACAAATTTTGCTATGAGAAGCTTAATACAGAAGGCACAAAAAAAGGAAACTGTGGAAAGGATGGAGACCGATGGATTCAGTGTAGCAAACAGTAAGTTTGGCTTAGTAGAGCTGATTTCTGTCAAAAAGAAAGATTAATATTGGTGTATTTTTTACTTTTTCATCCGTAATTCAGCAGTGTTTTGCATTATTTTGAATCTTCTCCCCTTCACAATGTTTGCAGCTTGAAAAAGTACCATAGGTGTTTCTGAAGAATCCATGTGCGACTCAGCAATATGCGTTTAAAGAATTCCAGATTAAAAAAAAAAAGAAGAGTATAAAATAATTTTAATGTTCTCAGAGAAAGTAGGGGCTGAGGCAGCAAAAAGTCACACTTTTATATCCAAATGCCTGAGATTTGGTGTGTATATATATTTTGTATGTATAAATACTTATTAAAAAAATCCACAAATAAAGAATGTACTTTACCAAAATTAACACACGCGCTCTGCGCATTATTATTACTATGTTTCTGTGTTCCTGCAAGTGAAATAAAAAGCAATTAAAAATTCAAACTTCACATTAATGAAAAATGTCAAAGATGTTAAATGTACGAAAATGTGATGTAGCCTGGTGTTACGAAGCTGCGTACGGTTTGGTTCCTTTCCATTGTAGTACAGAACGTGGATGAGTTGTTGTTCACGTGAATGTGATATAAATATTGCTCACTGGCACATTACAATGCACGCCTACTTGTTTCTGCCTCTTGTCAGTAGTACTGTAGTTCCAAACTTATACTCTGAATGTCTGCTGTCTGGCTTATGGCAATGTATTACCTGCTGTCATTAGCAGCATTGTATCTAGTCTTTCTTTTTTTGCAAGTCTACTTCATAACTCTTCTGTTTTTGTTTTTACAGCGATGTTTTCTGTGGCTTTTTGCTCTGCACTAATCTTACTAAAGTTCCACGAGTTGGTCAAGTTCAAGGAGAAGTTATCCCAAATTCTTTTTATCATCAAGGACGAATAGTAGACTGCAGGTAAAAGACACTGCAGTGTTTCAAGATGATTTTGGTCTGTCAAATCTAGTTAAATGAAGATAAATGTATAAATATATTATTTAAAAATAATTGATATCTTACAGTGAAATTATTATTCTGAGTGGTGTTTCTTGTGACTAAGAGAAAATATTTCATATTTAAAAAGGGTGAAAAGTGGGCTGCCCTCTCAACCCTTCTATCTGGACTCCACAGTAGCAAAGTTGCGTGGTTGAGAGTTTGATGTTCAGCATTATATTTTTCTGGAAAAAAATAATTGTAACTGCCAAAGACCCATAGATTAAAGATAATATCTGCAGAGAAATAACTGTACAAAAAGTGATGGTTGAGAGAAAGGGAATTGTGAAGAGTGGTGACCAGGTAAGATCTTAAGCTACAGTTCATTTAGAGGGCAGGTAAATAGGTTTTAGTTTACTGTGCACACTACTGGATTTATATTTTAAAGATATTGTCAAAATTACTGTCATGCAGAGAGTGCTCTATTAGAGAGATAGAACCTGAGTAATCAATGATTCTTAAGTCTTCTGTTATTCCACAAAATTGTGTATTTGCTTCATTATCTAGACTTCTTTTTGGTCCAACTACTTCAACACTTTGTCCGTGCTATGGACAAAGATTGTAATTTTGTTTGATCTTCCCATATGCTTTAATGTGAGAAAGTCATGAGGATTTTACTATCTACACTGACATGTTTAATATTTTCAAAAGACTGCAGTCATAATACTAATATTACCTTAAAACTTATTTCTCCTAGTGGTGCTCATGTTCTTTTAGATGATGATACAGATTTAGGTTATGTAGAGGATGGAGCTCCATGCGGTCCTCAAATGATGTGTCTGGACAAAAAGTGCCTGCCAATTCAGTCCTTGAACATAAGCAGCTGTCCCATTGGTTCGAATGGAAAAGTCTGTTCCGGTCATGGGGTGAGTCTGTGTCTGCAGTTTGCAGCTGAGCCTCTCCAGCTCTCTTTGCTAGATGTGATCTTAATGTGTACCCTGTGGTGTTTTCTGCTTGCAAGCATTCCTGAGACCCGTTGATCTGAAAAACAAACAAAACATGTTAAGATTCTGGGGAACGTTGCCATTCTGTGAAGCAGAGACAACTTTGCTTTCTAAAATATCATCAAATTAGACCTGCAGCTATATCCAGAGTGTTGCTGTATTATCAGGAAAGTTTTACATCAGTTATTGTAAAGACTTCTGTAAAACGTTATCCATATTTCAAGCTACTTCTCATCTTAAAGTTCTTCCTGTATACTAATGCCTTTATGAAGTTGGTCCTGTATTATACCTGACGACTTAATTAAAATTGTAAAAGGCTGAACCTAAACAGAGATGATATGAACATACTTCATGAACATACACAAATTATAGCATTTTACACTCAGGTGCATTATATTTTTCTACCCGTAAGTTTGTCTGTCTTCAGATGCTAATGTTTTGAAGAACAGATCCACTGCTGTAAGTCTTAATGGTAAGACTGTTAAAAATCTCTCCAGTGTAGGATTCAGTGAGCCTGTGATAGTTGCCTAAGGATCTGAATTTTGTACATAAAAGGCTTTTTTTTCTTGTTATGTGTAACTGAAAATGAGAGGCGAATCTGAGCCCTGCAAAGTTAAGAAAAACTATAAAAATGGAATGTAGAGGATCAAGAAGAGATCTAGAAATCTTGGTATGTTTGAAAAGCAGCACTAGTCAGACACCTCTGATACCTTTTCCGTTTCAAGTTATTCTTAAAGAATACTTCAGTTGTTCAAACCTGTAATAAGATGCATTTGTTATCATCTTTCTAGATAAGTTTCTCCAGTGAATATTTCAAGAAGCAGAGTAAGATAAAAGTTGAATGAAAAAAAAAAAACAACAGACAAACAAATCACAGATGCTATTTCTAATCCTTCGTGCACACATTACTTAGTCTGACTTTCTGATATTGTGTTCCAGTGTCCAAAAGATATTATTAGCTGGTACCTAACAGTTGATTTTCCTTTGAATCCCTCAGTCAAACAGTCAAACTTCCTTCTTTGTTTTGTCTAATTCTCACATCCTCTCATGATGACAAATGCACTGAAAATCTTAGTTTTTCTGTATGGAAAGAGACTGTAAAACAGAGGCTGTAAAGCATGACCAAATCTTGAACATTTTTAAATATGAATGTTTGTATTCTTTCAGGACGTCCAGACTGAAGCTCTAATGACTGTAGGTAATTTGTTAGTGGATCAGATTTGTTGTCTCTTACATCCTGTGCAAATGATGATGGAATCACTGGGAACTAGCATACAAGTATATTTATACTTTTCCTAGCATATAAGTATATTTAGAAGGTTAAAGCAAACTTACAGGCTACTGGTGCATTGTTGCATTGTTATAGTCTTTCTAAACATTGAGTGCGATTGCTATAACATATGAACAGATAAGTTTTTATTCCATAAATTAACTACCTAATTACTTGTTAAATAAATTTAAGTAACAGCAATTGCTTTTTAACTATATTTTATTATTTTCTTTTCCAGGTCTGCAGTAATGAAGCCACTTGTATTTGTAATTTCTCCTGGGCTGGGACAGACTGCAGTATTGATGATCCTATCAGGGATACTGGTAACAAGAAAGATGAAGGATCCAAGGGTTTGTGTGATTTCAGTTTTGATATTATTTCAAATATTTATTACTCTTTGTGCGTGTGTGTGTCAGTACCACAGTAAAATTCTGCTTCATGTAAATGATGTAGGTCTTCCTCCTTTGAGAATTGATTCAACTATTTTTCTAATTTACATTTTGGGGAGATCTCAATAGGTAGCAATATGCAGTTTCTTATTTTTATTTTTATTTTTTTATCTTTTTTTCAGGGTGTTTTTTTTTGTGTGTGTGTGATTGGAAGCTCACTAAATGTAGCTCTTCTACTTTACATGTCTGAGTATTTATATTTTATTAGAGATTTCCACTTCCCTTAGCCATTCTCACATAATTCTGATACTGTGGAATAAGAAATAGGAAGAAGTGGAGTGTTCCTGGTGAAAACAGCTTTGGTTCTGGGGCATTGAGATTTCAAGGGATAGGAAAAAAAAAAATTCAGGACTTTTATTATTCTTACAACCATTATTGCTTACTCTTGTTTATATAGAAGGTATTCAGTTCAGCTGAATATGAGGAGTTATTGAGGAAATAGTTAATCAAAAATGTTTTCCAAAGAGGAAGAAAGGCATCTGAGATTCTCTTTGACTTGTCTGCCTTGGGCTGTCTAAGGTTTTTAAACTTTTCCTGTCATCAGGACATTGCCCTTATCAGACTGTCTTCATCCAGAATTATGTGTTTACAGATAAAGCAATAAGCAAATTATAAACCTGAACAAAATTTTGCAGCTAAATTGCATTTCTGAAGTCTTCAGACCATTCTATAAAGCTGATGAAAAGAAGCTTAAAAATGTAGTACTTACACTGCAGTTGATCATTCTTTGAAGTGTCCAGGGTTTCAGAGGAGTTGGACTCAATGACCTTTGTTGGCTCCTTTCAAACTGGGGATACTCTGTGATTCTATGATGAGGAGGCAGAATTTTGGTGTGTCCCTCTAGAGTTGCTCCAGTTCTGTCAGGTCTGCCATAATCTTTTGGTCCAGTGGGTTCCAGTAGAGCTTTACCAAGAACTGTGGAAGAGGCCATCTCAGAACAGGTTCCTAGCATGAAGGAAGCTGTGTAGAACAGTCTGGATTTCTCTTTGCAAATATTTGCAGGTACTTCCTGGACACCTAACCCTGCTGCAGTTCTTTATAGAGCTGCCTGTTCGTACGCTGTCTTACAGAGATTCTTATCATTCCACTTTCCTAATGTTGAAACACTGCTTATAAACTCTGAAGTACTGTGTTGCTGATTTCCAAATCCTAAGCAGTTATTTCATCCTGTTTAGAGAAAAAAAAAAAAAAAAAAAAAAAAAAAAAGCAACAGAGGAGGTATATTCATCTTGGTTAGATTCTGGTAATTGAAACTAATTGGTATAATTTCAAATGGACAGACATGTAGTTTATACTCCAGTTTTCAGTGGACTCCACTGAAAAGAGGGAGAATATTTTTGTTACGTGATTCAAAGAATTTCAAAAAAGGAATTATTTTTGTATGTTCTTATAGTAATTTATTGATGTTGAATCACCTACAAATGAATTTAGGAACCTGAATACTGACAGATACTATAAACTCCTTAGGTATGTTAACAGAGGATTCCATTGAGAGATGATGTCAACAGAATACAGAAATAATTTTCTATAGTTCTGAAAAGATCCAGAGTACTAAAATAATTTCCATTATTTTATCAGTGCTTCCTTTGTCATTGCCAGTGTACAAGTCTGAGACAGAAACCAAAATACTCATTTTTCCTTAGCCCTAAATTTGTTATATTTCAGAGACAGAACCAGTCTTCTTTTCTCAAAACTAAAAAAAAAAATAGAATATAGAGTCAATTATGAGAACATCATCACATCTCAACCAAATCCAACATCAGAGAGTGATATCTAGTATGAATATAATCTGACTTTCTGAACTCAAGCAAATGCAAGAAATCAGGCATAGGCAGAGGTAATAGCCATACCTGTGTGTCAAACCTTCAATTTTTGCAGTTTTGATCATGGTTACTGACTGCAGTAAATGCATGAGAGTTTAAAGCAATTATATTCTCATGAGTGGAAAACAGTGAATTATGTTTTTCTTGCTCTTCAAAGCACATGTCCACATGTAAAGAAAATGGAAAAAGTTTTCAAGTATCACACTGTAGATGTACTTATTTTCCTCTGTATTAGAAAATGTTGGATCTATTTTCTTCTTTACAATAAGCAAGTTTGTCACTTACGGCAGCAGGTGTGTTGAGTTTTGACTGTCAGAAGTTTAGATATTTGACAGATTCAGACTGAAATCTCCCAGGAAGTACCTGCAAAAAAGTAGAAAGCTATTTTGTATTGTAGTAGCAATATTTTTTACATGAACCCTGGCAAATGTTTTCTAGTCCTTCTACAGTTCTGTTACAAATCATCATTTGAAATAAATCCAGATTACTTCCATCTACCTATTTCCTTATACCACATACAAGTACAGACACCAGCTCTTTCTTACAAGAGCAACCTCTTGATGAGCTCTTTGCATTAAATTTAGTACCTCTGTTGGAAGTGTTATACTTTGATAGAAGAGGGGGAAAAAAGTAAATAAACCAGAATCCTCTTTGCACAATGTCAAAAGCTTTGGGAAAAGATTTGCTTAAGTCAGGAGCCCTGGTACATTACTGAGTTGAGGGCTTTAATTTCGTCTGGTTTCAGCTACTTACCTTATGGTAAAAGAAGGTAATTATTTAGGGAGAGGTTATATAGCTTTTCAGAGATGTGAAAACTCAAATTGCTTTAAAACTTTTCACGCTTTTTCCACGCATTTTTCTTACTATGTTTTAACTACGTATAGGAAAATAGTACTGGTATTTGTTTATCTAGTATTATGATAGCCGATAATTTCAGTTTTTTGCTGCACTTTTAAGAATTCTGCATCATCCATCAATTACTGGTGCCTCTATACTGTATTTGAGGATTTAAAAATTAGTGGTCCTTAAGTATATTTATACATACGTCTTCAATTAGTCTAAACTCTGCAACCTACCGTACCAGCAGACCCACAGGAGAGCAGCTCAGGATGGTAGGTGTTTTGGGAAGGAGCTCCTGCTGCTAGTGTTTGTCTACTGCAGAAACTTTGAATTCCTTTACAGTGTTGGCTAATGGTTTTGAAGTTGGTGGGACTCCATATACACACAGGGTCTTTCTTGGCATTGTCATTTATGGAACTGGGACTTTGTTTGACTAGTGGAATACTGTTTGTTTGTTTTTAACATGAGAACTTATGTCTCAAGTGTATGTGTGTGTGTGTGTGTGTCTGTGTATATGAAACAAACAAAATTAAGAAGCAATTTCAAAAGAGACTCCCAGCATGAAGATGATATAGTCTTTGTCCCTGAAAAAGTTCCCATTAGAGAATTCATATGCTTGTTTATGTTCAATTATGATGCAATGAATCTATCAACATTTTAACTTTTTTTTTTTTTTTTTTTTGCAACGTATGAAATAAAGATTTTTTTTTTCTCAAAAAGTTTCTTCCAAAAATGAGAAATAAGGCCTCAGCATATTAAGGCTCTGTAAACATACTGAAGTGCAGAACGTTGTGCAGAAGCACAGTTCCAGGGTCAGTTTTACCCTTTAAAAGGTGTTGTATGTCTTTCTATTTATATAATGTAGAGTGGTAAATACAGTTACAGAGGAAAATACTGCAAACAAGTAAAGGAATTAATTTAAATCATTTTTTGGTGTTTTTTTTCCCCACACAAAAGAACTGTTTCTAAATGAACAGTTTTCATTTGCTTAGTTATATACTATGGATACAGTATGTTTCTGATGACCAAAAGGAAATTTTCTTGTTGGTGATTCATTTATGTTTTGGCTGTTTTAAACTTAGTAAAGCAGTAAGTTGAAGATGTTCCCTGTTTAAGTAAACAAGAATACTATCACAAGCTAAAAGAAGTAGTCTTACATTTATGGGAAAACTTCTCGCTGAAATATTTGCAGGCATTCAAGTAAGACAAAACTTATATCTGAATTTTTAAAGCTACAGTATTTGGTAAATGAGAGTTTGCTAAGAGGCTTGAATTGTTTACCAGACAAAAGCTTATAAAGTATTCCTTTGAGGAATTATTTCATGTTTTCATTTCAGACATATATGATGTGATCCTTTTCTTAAAAAATCTTCCCTTTTCCCTCCACACAGTGAGCATGGCCACTAACAGGCTAATAGGTGCAGTGGCAGGGACCATTCTGGCCTTGGGGGTGATTTTTGGAGGCACAGGGTGGGGAATAGAGTAAGCATTTTTCGTAGTTTGAGTTTTATGTTTGGTGCCTAGTGTGTGAGGTAACCGTATGCACCTGAGCCCCCTGTGTATTTACCCCTTTAGCTTTGTCATGTGGTGATCGTATTTGTCTGTGACTTGACTGTGTTTGTGTCGTCTGATTTGCTCATGCAGTGTTGAACCTTCTCCTGTCTGGGATAATGTGGGGCATAAAACAAATGAGTTTGTGAATTTTTAATTGTCACAGTGAAATTAAATGTCTGAATGTTTACATTACACCAAATTCAGAAAACAATGGGGAAAAAAAAAGTATGTTTGTAATTACTTCGCAAAATAGAATCAGGGTGACCTGGGCTATTTGATAAAAAGCAGAAACATGTTCTTTGTGGCTTTTTAGTCTGATAACTATTAGCTAATAGTATATATAGTAGTATAGTATATTATATTTAGTAGTATATATAAACAAATTATTTTACAGTAAGGCTTCCAGTTATTCTGTTTCTAGTATTCCGTTACCATGAGACAGTAGAATACTGAAGTATAGAATTCATATGTGAATACATATAAGCAGTTTTTACCATCTTCATAATTTTGGGGAACTGGAATCTTAAGTGTTTGCCTATTAACTCAATCAGTGGCTATTTGATTCTTATATATGTATACAGGGCTTGCAGGAAAGATGGAGATTACCAGGCCCTGTAGCAACACGAGGGGCAATGGTTTTAAAACTGAAAGGAGATAAATTTAGATCGGATATAAGAAATACATTTGTACAATGAGGGTGGTCAGGCAGTGGAACAGGTTGCCTGGGGAAGTTGTAGATGCTTCAGTATTGGGAGTATTCAAAAGCAGGTTGGATGGCGCTTTGAGCAACCTGGCCAAGTGAGAGGTGCCCCTGCCCATAGCAGGAAGAGTGGATGATATCTTTAAAAGTCTCTTCCAACCATAACCATTCTATGAAAAATGGCTGCTTAGGATTCATTTATTATTTAACACAGTTTGGTAACTTGTGCATTAACTTAACCTGTCTCAGATCTCTCTTCTGTCTGAATTTTCATTGAATTTTTCCACAGTCTTTTTTCAAATATTTAACAACCAGGTAACGCAGTCAGAGGAGAGATGTTAAAAAGTGGCCATTTAATAAATTGGATAAAGATGTAATTTATATTCTAATCCATATTTAATTTATATTCTAATCCCTATATTTTTTTTCTGTGGAAAGAGAGCATTCTATGTCTGGAAAGAAATCAGCTTTATAGAGTTTTTAACAAGGTTTCTAGAATTTTTTATAGGTCAGTTAGTTTCTGTGTTTGCAGTCTTTTGTTGTGTGCAATCATTTGATAAAATCCAGAGTAAGCCATACATCCAAGTTGGATACAATAGCTCATTAGGTCGTGAAATGTTGAAAGCAAGCCTTAATTGGGAGTACAGTGCCCATCAAATGGCATTCATTTACCCTGCACCATACTCACTCCTATTAATTTAGAGCCAGGTGAGACTTCAAAGGTAAGTCTATGCAAGGTATTTTCTAAATCATGAAAAATTACCTTTTAATTACTGTTGTGAAGTTTGTGTACTGCTCATACCTGTAAAGCTCACTCTATTTCTTTCCAGTTTTTTATTAATATTACTAAATATTCTTTTTGTATGAATTGCAGGAAGCAATTTTTTGAAACAAAGGCTTGGGATACTGTTTAAGCCTCATATAATTTTGCTATGCTTCCTTGTAGCAAATAATCATTCTTCTTGAAGTAAATGTGTAGCCCTCAGAAAGGAAAGTATTAACTGAAGTTCATGGCAGAATACAAGGTAGTTTTTTGTTGTTTTTTTTTCCCCCCCCCCATGAAAGATGAGGGGAAAGTACTTTTTTATTTTACCTGAGTTTTATGCCTACTTATTTATAGTGATAAATCATGCTTATTTTCAGCATCACTTCATGACGTGTTTGCAGAGTAATTGTTTCATTCTGATTAGTGTTACTAACATAAACTGAGGGCTTAGTTTTTGTTTAGCTACTGGTGTATCCCAGAGCACTGATACAGCAAGTCCGAGATGGATACAGTGAAGTTAGGTCACAGCTCTAAATCCTAGACCCTGGGGTACTTTCTTTTTGTAGTGTCTGGGGCCTGGCAGAAGGTTAAAATGTCAAACTACTACAGCTGTCCTTCCTTTGCTGACCTCTGGCTACTCCTTTTTCTTCCTTATGTTAGCTGTCATATAACATTCAAAACTCAGCGTCATTTTATTGCTGTGTTGAAACTTTGATTTTCAGAGACTGGGAGAGGAGGAGCTAAGAACTGTTTCTAAAGACTACTCCTGAATATTTAAATGTTTAAACACAGTATGCAATATATTGCAAAAGAACTGTTGTGTTGGTTTCGATTTGCCTTGAGCTCAGACGCAATGCAATTACCTTTACATCAAAGACTGCTCAATAGGCTTTTTTTTTTTGTGCAGAGCAATTAAAATGGTAAAATGCTCAATTGTATTGTCTGTTTTCTTGCACTCTGTGAAAGTAGAGCACTTAAGGTTCAGTTATGAATTTCTTATTTAGGTGTTCTCTTCCTCCTCAGAAAAGTGCACAAATATATTTTGTGCTGCTGCTTTTTGTTGCTCTTTTTTTCCTGCTCCACCCTTCCCCTACTTTGTTGTTAAGTAGCTTCTTGAAGATGTGATGAAGACACGCTTTGATGTTTGGAAAGCTTAATGGGAATGCAGCTTTTATGTCAACTTCTGTCCTTATTATGTAATCCTTTCCTTTGTCAAGAATTGTTTGTAAACTTAGCATTGACATAACTAGGGAAAGTCTGGCCTCAGCAAGTGGTGCTAGATACTGTCAGCTCAAATTAAAGCATCTACCACCTTTCACAGTCTGTATTAAGTAGGGGGTTGTGATTTTTTTATTCCCTCCCATTTGCTGTAGTCATAAAACATACAGCATTTATACTTTTACCTTTAAGTTAAGTAATTCTTCACAAACATCTCAGTTGAAAATGTCTTAATTGAAAATCAATTAACTAGATAACAGGAAAAGTGGAATTTTCCCTCTAATACTAGATGTTTATCTATGGTAGAAGTTAACATAGCCCACAGTGCAGAGACCAACAGATTTCTTCATTCTCTTGTTAAAAGTAAATTGGGCCTGCTGAAATTGTCTACAGACATCACCCTGTGCGTGCTGTCTACATTTCTTAACTTGTTGACTACCCTTTAAGTTGCTTCACTTTATGTGAATATAGTGGTTGTTTTTTTTACATCTTTCTTACCGTAATCCTTTATCACAGGTCCTAGTGCCACCAATCTTATAATAGGCTCCATCGCTGGTGCCATCCTGGTAGCAGCTATTGTCCTTGGGGGGACAGGATGGGGCTTTAAGTAAGCAATGCCGCATGTCTTCTCTTCAGTGGCTCTGGCAGTTCTATTTCTTGCTTTCATCACTGAATGTTGAGTTCCTGCTACAAGAGTTTTGAGTTAACTCCTATGCAATTGACAGTAAACTAAAGAGAGAAATTTACACACGTGCTTAACAAGCAGAAGAAATGGATTCAAAACTAGCCAACGTCATCAGGGTGCAAAGTTGAACAGCCACAAAAGAAACAATTTAACATTCGTGAGTTCATCTACAGTTAGCAAGCAAACTCTTGTTTTCACTTCCAGCTAGTGGTGTCATTCTCTTTCAAGAGAAAATGAATACAAGGGTTTAAAAAATCCAAATGATAAATTTCTAACTGCTAACAGCTATGGCTTCCTCAAGATTAACCTTCCCTCTGCAGCAGACAATACCTTTCTTTGCCTATGAATTTGACTGAGCAGGTAGCAGTGACTGACCTGTGCAACCTGTGATAGGGACCTGCTTTACAGGAGATTGGACTTTATGATCTCTTGCGGTCCCTTCAATTCCATGATTACTTAAGTCTGTTCACTTGGGACGAACAGTACATTTTATATATACATATATATATATATATATATATATACACTATATATACATTATAGTACATTAAAACTATGGTTTTTTAAATATTAGTTTTTCTTATGTGAAAATGCTGTGTACTGGCAGTAGGTGAATAGTTTAAGTAAAAAAAGTGTCTTGCTGAAACAGCTGTCTCAGAAATACTGGGGCTAACTTCTGGCTCTTGTTGCTGATTTTTTTTTTTTTTTTTTTTTTTGTATTATTATTGACTCACGACTTTTTAAAGAATTTCAGCTTAGGTTTTGAGAGAACATTTTGAAAGCTCTTTGGAAAATGAAAACTGTTCTCACCCATTTCAATTCAATGTGCTTTATTATCAAGAGCAAGTAGCAGCTCTTATCAAGAGTTACACGTGGAATGACTACAGTCATTCTACTCATAACTGTTAAAGAAGAGTCTTAAGTCTTAAAGAAGAGAACAAATGTTCTTGTTTTTCTGGCAGTGGGAAGTCTGTATGCACACACCGTCCAATTTTTGTTAAAGAGGGCCTTAATTTAGAACCAGTGGTTTTTTAGCCTTAAAAATCAGTGCTAAGCACAGCAACAAGTAATTTCTCATGATATTTTTTGCTATTGCTTTTCAATAATGTGAATTAAAAGGAGCCATAATAAGACAAGCTAATTCCTCAATTGGGGTTTTATAATTATTGAAAGAACGTAATATATGGTCCGTATTCATATTCTATATCTGAGTTGAGAAGTAGAAAAAAAAAGTTTCTTAATTGATTAAGAAGTTTATCAGAATAGAAAATAAAGATCAGGCCTGCTTATCTGTTCATTCAGTTTCAAAGTCACCTAAAAACATTCGTTGTCTTATTTTTGAGTATTTCATTTTCTTAGGATCCGGTGGCCATAATGACACATGCATATAGAAGAAAAATGCAGCTATCTCTCAGCCCAGGTGAAAACAAAACAGTTTGCCCTTTCTTCTGAAAACACAGTTCTTACCTCCTGTGGAACTGCTTTCCAGTGTTGGTGCTTTCAGAAGGACCCAGGACCTGCTGCATTCTTTCTGGCATTTCTCCCACGGCTGTTCTGGGCTCCGAGCGATGCAGCAGAGCTGGCGGTGAGCAGGGACGGCAGCGCTCCCTGTGCATCCCGTTGGCACTGGCACGAGTCGCAGCACTGGTGTTCCAGGCTCCTCACCTTCAGTAAGAACAGATCTTATCCAACATTTCAAAAAATCCTCAGTTAATCGTTATTTTTTAAGCATAGGTAGGTTATCTTTTTAACACCTGCTGATAGATTTACTTACCTTGAGCTTCTGGTTTTGTTTGGTTATTTTTTTTACAGCTCCTTCTTGGTTAAATAATTTAAGTCCCCCTGTTTGTACAGTCAACATCCCTGGGTCAGCCTCTAGTACTTGTAGCTGCCACAGCGTATCTCAAAGCACCAAAATTTTAATATGGTCCCATATAGTTTTTGTAGTCTTATAGTATTTCTGAGATAAATGTTTTTCATATTTATAAACAATTTTTAAAAAAATTGTTAATGAACATTTGATTTGTTGTGTTACTTCATCTTGTCTATTACTCAAAGCAAGGGATTCCAGTGAGGTCTGTATTTTAGAGTATTAAGTAACAGATCTGGATTCAGCTGTGGGAGAGACTGAAACTGATAGATTGGAAGATGTCTTTATGTGTAGGTGCAGTCTAAGCATTGAGCTTTCCCTCAGAATTTCAGTACCTACTGGGCATATTCTGTAGCATTAACTAATTGATGCACTTTTTTTTAAACGTATCCCAGAAGATGCTAAATTATAGGAAATAATTCTCTTTTTCCCTAAACAAAGTATGTAAGCAACACAGAAAAAGTCAGGTAAGCTGTCAAACTGATTTGTTGGGTTTTTTTTTAATGCTTCAGTGCAATTAGCTTTTCAACTAAATACAACCAAATTTTCTGTGAGACTTGTGTTAATATTTCTGTTAAAAGCTTTCCTTTTTGAGAACAATCACATATAGACTTCTCAACTGTTAACGTTAGGAACACCACAAGTACATTTTGCTGAAAGAACTGAGTTTTCTTTTGGACCAATGTTCTGATGTCAGAGATGTGTTTTAATAGCATCTATATTTTTCTGACACAGTATTTACTCCTGAATAACAAACTTGTAATGCAAAATATAATTTGTTGACAGCACGCTACAACTCATTAAAACACAAAAACTTTAGGTGTTTTCTTCCCCTTTGTAAGCTAGCTCATGCTTTAACAAACTGCAGCCCTTCTGTAGCAGCTGCTGGCATTGCAAGCAGTGTGGGTATGCATACACTCGAAAGTTTGCACGAGCAGAGATGGTTAGACAATTCCTCCCTGTCTTAAATAATGCAATATTTGATAACTTCTTCTTTGTGCTTTGCCTCCCTTCAGCTACTCTCACAAATGTTCCACTTTGCATCCTGCTGTCAGTCCTTTGCCTGTGTATTTGTAGAAAATTGTTATTTCTGTAGAGAATCTGTATTGGAAAAGTCTCTTGAAGCTGCTCTTATAAGAGCAAGACACAAGTGCTCATTCTGTAGCAGAACCTCAAACACACCGGCCTGGCCTAGCTCACAGCTTGAAGTGCATGTTTCTTTTGGGGGTTGGTGGCTTTTCAACTTGTGTACAAAAGAGGGCTAGCACATGTAGACCCTCTCATACTTCGCTTCAAATCTATCTGGAGAGACAGATGAGGATTTTAATGTGTCCTTTAAAAGCAAGCAATATGTTTAGTCTCTGCAAATACGAGAGAAGGTAGCTAATGCTTTACAAACTGGGAGATGTGATTTCTGTTTCACAGGTTATCAGATTTTCATATGAACATACGGTACTGTGGTGTCAAGTCCAAATCAAACGTAAGCTGCAACTAAGCAAACTTTGTTCATGAACTGAGATGGGGTGGGGGGAGGCTTGAGGGGGAAGCATAAAAGGCGGCTTGATGCAAGCTTAGAGAAATGAGGTTAAGACTTCCAGTTCCAAGAATGAATTCTAGATTAATTTTTCTAATCAAGTTGATGTGTGGATAGGCTAAGGAAGAAAAAAGTTTGACTAATTGAATTTTCAGGGATATAAGAGTCTCATTAAACATTTCTGGCTTGGAGTTAAAGGCTTTGAGAGGAAACCTCGTTAGGATGTAGATTTTACTTCAGTTGAGCCTGGATAGTACTTGTAAAGCTGTTGGATTTTAAACTGCACTACATATTTCTCTCTACTCTGCTGGGAAGTACGTAGAAATACGGTATTCACAAAACATGACATTCATTTCAATGTAGCAAATCTGTGCAAGATTTCAGTATATGACATTTTATACAGGACTGATCTAGGAAGGACGTTTTTACAGTGAGAGTAGTTTTTAATGTGGGCTTTTTGTATTGGCTGCTGCAATGTCAGTTTAAGGGACATATGATTGCTTATTTTTCTAGCGTATATTCATTCTTGGAAAGCAGTACAAGACAATTAAATGCTTTGTTGCTGGCTTTAACAGTATTACGACCATTTCTAGTAATGAAGCAGTGCTGCTAAGAATCAATACTAGGGGAAAGCACATGAAAAGCTGCTTCTCATTGTATCACTTCACTGACAGTGAAGAACTGATCATAGGTACCATTCTGTATAGTTCCAGCAATTGTTTCTTGGCTAGAGCTCAAGCTTTCTGTTTTTTAAGCAGAGGATTAATAGTTAGACTGAAGACTTGCACAGTCCATATAGATGCTACTTTTTTAGCTGGTCCATGCAAATGCACGTAGACCCCAAAAGCTTATGCAAGATAAAGCAGTAAGACACTTGATGAGGAATGAGGTTTCAGTCCCTTACCAGCCCTTCCTTAACACATGCAGCATGACCTGGATACAGCCATTACCTACACAAACATCAGTGTTAGAATCACACAATGTGTTTTCTCCCTTTTTTTTTTTTTTTTTTAACTATTACAATAAATAGCAGGTCAATATTTTAAGCTGCTAATTTTAGCCTCTTGTTTTCTTAATTTCAATCAGGTATCGTGTTTTTTTTTCAAGAAAAGTGTTATTTATTTAATCTCTTAAACCAGAATTTGAATCCTACGTTAGGAGGAATGCTTACGAAAACATTGGTTATTTTAAGTGATTAAACTAGCGGTTTGGAATAAATTTTTATGTAGTTAAGAAAAGGACTTGCAAAGTAATTTACTGTGTCACCATATTACTAACTAGGGGGAAATAATGCTAAGGATTGCACAGAAAGGTATTTCTTGCATATATTGAGCCTTCTAAAAAAATATTCTGAAATACTTCTCATTTGTAAAGACAACCATATTATGCAGACAGTGTTAGCTGTATCATTTTACAGTGTAGTCTGCTTTTTTGATTCACAGTAGTCTATAATTCTGGTTATGTTAGGTGTTTTTCTGGTCTGATCAGAGACTGAAATGCTGAGAGTCATTACTTAACCAGGCATTAAAATATTAATTGCGAGAAGTTAAAGTTCTCACAGATTATTTTTTTTTATTTTACATGAAACAACAAAGAAATGCAGCACCCTTCTGTGTGGTCTGCTGTAGCCCCTAGCTTTCAAATTGCTTTTGCTGCACTGTTTAAAGAGAGCAGACTTGTTTTTTTTTCAGATAGAGGGAAGAATTTTAAAGGTTATTTCATTAATTTTTTCAGTTGTGTATCACAGGTAATTATTGTCATACATTAAAACATTCCACTGATTTTCTAACAGAAAAGTTGATTCATCTTGTGACGCAGGCTCTACCTATGCAATGGTTGCACTGCTACCTGTCAAAAGCTATTTCAGCGTAGCGCTGTTGTTTGTGTCCTGGGCCAAGTGCTCAGAGCTCCTGTTCTTCAAATACTTCAGTTGTGTGCAGCTAGGCATGATTATGGGCCCAAAGAAATAGGCAGGTATGAAAGCAGGCCCTGGAGATAAGTCTAGTTAGATGATGTGATTGGACCAGAGCCACAGAGATTTAGCAGAAGCTTACTTGATGTTTAGCTGAACGCTGTACAAGAACCTTGTGCTGCTATAAAACATAGCTATGAAACGGTGTGGACTGCAGCTACCAAGGATGTGATAGTCACCTAGTTTTTCTTTTTGTTGTAATTTTCTATGGGAAGACAGCAACTTGTTCTATCTGCTGATTTAAGAATGCTGTCTTCATTTTAGCATTAAAATGGTTGATAACTCATGATGAAGTTGTAAGGCAAGTTTGGATGGCACCTTACTGTACAGCTCTGTAAAGCACTGAGATCACAGCAGAAAGATGTGGCAGGCCCTCGTTGATGTTTTACATGTGTGTACCATGTTGCCCTGTTCACACTGTACCTGATACTTAGGATTTCAGAGACTATTTTGCATTCTTACCTTAGATGTTTTTCTGGTGTCTCAGGTGTTTGGTTTTTTTCACCCTCGTACCACACTGTTACCAGAATATCCTAAGTGAAGAAAGACAGTAATTTAATTAGCATCACATTCCTCAAAGTATGTATTTCAGCTAGATGAAACTAGAGAATGAGCATTGTTTGGTCAGGTCAGATGCAGGGTGAGGGCATTATATTCGTACTGTTTACAATACAGCAGTTTCAGCAAGTTGACCTAGAAAAAAAAAAAAGTATATGCTCGCCTCAAACGTATCTGCTATACAGAGAGAATGGATTGAGACATTGCGTATTAGCCCAGCGGGTGTTATTCCAGTACTTGTGGAAGGCAACTGTTAGAAAGATGAACGTAACGATATTTTAAAAGCCAGTCATTCTTAAACAGCACACACCTTACAAACATGTAGACAGTGGTACTCAAAAACCAAACAAAAGATGCCCAGGAACGACCAGTCTTTAGCAGTCTTCTCAAAAAGAATTTGCCTTCGCACACATTCGTTAGTCTCTTAACCACAAGGAAAGCTTTGCCTATAGTATACTAATATTTCAGCAGTTATAGTAGTTAGCGGGCCTGCAGAACATAGGAAATCCTGGGGATGGTATGTAGCTTTTAGGGAATTTGTGAATTCCTGTTCCATATTTTTTGCATGTCAGTTTGGTGGCGGTAGTGGTGCATATGCCCAGTGGGACAACTAAATGCATGAGCCCCTTGCTTGATGCCCCACATAAAGCCAGATACCGGGGAGGTTGCACCTAACTTTTGTTGTTGCTTTGTGATGTCTTGCTGTTTGACATAGGGTAGATACCAGTATCGTAGGAGCCTGGATATCACCTACTGGCTTGCTATCTGCTTTTAACATTAAATTCTGATTACAACTTACAGAACTGTCCAGTCTCCTTCGAGTATGATGTCTTTGCTGTATTTTGCACTTTAATGAGATTCACAGCAATTGTGGTCAATAGTGTGGTAAGAGCTCACAGAGGCACTTTGAGGCTTCCTCACATACAACTTGCAAACTAAATTCTGATATAACCAAAGATGAGCACCTGCTCTGAGAACCCAAGTCTCTGTGTGCTTACATACTACTTTTGGCTCACTTTGCTTAGGCACATGCATGCATGCTTTCTTGGCCTAGTGGACACACACTACTATGGTTTGAGCATTTCAACAAATACAGACCACTTCAACTACTACAAAAATAGATCCTGTATACCATCATGATTTTTAAACTTCATAAAGAAACTAATGCTTATTACTATGCTACAGAAAGCACACGACCGAATTCCTTATTGCAGATGTTACATGCTGTCTCACTGTGAGCCTTTTACTTTACTATGACCTCAGCTTTGGTTTTCTTCCTGTCATACCTAACTAACGATCTGCCTTTCTTGTTTTTCCCTATTCCTTTTGATGCAACCTGGAAGAAATGTCAAAAAACGAAGGTTCGATCCAAGTCAACAAGGCCCTATCTGAAGAAATGCAATTCAAAGAGCTGCTTCTTTCACTACTGGATTTTGGGTATGATATCTTTAGCTGTGCAGGAACTAAATAAGGAAGAACATAAACCATAGCTACAACCCCAACATTGAGATGTTTTGAATTGAGGAGAGAGAAAACTGTCCCTTTTGGAGATAAGTTGAAAATACTTCCTCCATTCACCTTTCACTGGTTATTATTAACTGATAAGTTAATAGCAAACTATTTCAAAATCGGTTTTCTTTTTTTCTTTTCTCAAACAAAGGAAGAGACAAAGACCAAGTGCAATAAGAGAACTATTCAAAAATCATGAAATAGCAGGAGATTTTTTTCCAGCCTACAGGCACTCTAACTTCACTTGCGTTCGCATGACTTCCTTTCTCTTAACAAACTCCAGTGGCATGAGAAGCTAATTTTGAAAGGGTAACCTGCATGGCTCACATTATAAACAACCAAGCTAGCAAGCTGACCCCAAGCAGAATCTGCAGCCCAATAACTACAAACCACTGGGAAGCTGGTAGCAGGCTCCAACTGATCTTCGGCCACGCAGTGCATTTTGTCACCAGGCCTTGGAGCTCCCTGCTCTATGAGCTCACTGTCTTGCCAGACCAGGAGACTGTTGGATATGGAAGCAAGTGAGTGATGGATGGAGTTCTCCCGAGAAGGAAAAAGTGTAAATATGGAAATAAGATTTTGATGTATCATTTTCACAGATTATAAATATATATAAATATATATATATATATACAGAAAAGGATTTCCATATAAAAAGGTTCTATTCTTTATGTAAATCTATTTTTGATGTTGATTTTTTCTTTGGTTTTTTTTTTTTTTTTTTGCTCCCCTCTTATTCTGTAGCATGTTTTACAGCCAGTGCTCTGGACTTGCTCAAAAAAGGCAGAGAATGGCATGCAGATGCAGGGAGTTCTAACACCAAACAGATAAGATCCTAAGTTTGTGTGCTTGAAACTAAAAACAATTGAAATGTATGAATGCATATCTCTGTTTGACTATAAGTCCGGATTCCTTCTTCACTGATTTTTTTGGCAGATTTTCTGTAATATAATGTAAGAAAGTAACACCCTCAAATCAATCACAGAAGTGCCAAGATTTTTTTTTTTAATTCTAGCTTTTTTTCCTCCAGTTGTCTAGATCCTGCGATATACAAATTTAAATAAGCCTTAAAATACTTGCAAAATGTTAAAAGCTTGGAATAAGTTTTTCTTCCCTTCTGCTTACTCAAACCAACTTGCAAAGATAACTGACATTTCTAATGCACTCCCTGTATCTCTTTGTTGCATTCGACTTTTCCAAGTATAATGCAAAAAAACAAACAACAACAACAACAAAATCTTTCTCACTCTGCTTCTCCTAGCTAGTTACAAAATACACAAAATGCATATAATTTATGGGGTGTTGTATGCAAGATGTATCTAAATAATTACAAGCAGATTATTCAGAAAAGTGCTGGGCAGCTGTGCTGCTCCTGTAGTAAGCAGGCTACCTGCATGTCTGACATGGGAAAGATATGAAGAGAGCTTGTTTAGGACTCCTTTATAGGCCTTTGAGATCTGGCTCGTCCTGTTTAACTTGATTAAAAAAAAAAATACACGGAGTAAATCATTTAAGTGAAGCAACCTAGAAATTGTATTGCTGCAACTGATAGCCCAGAAGCAAAGACTTCTGTAATTTTTGATTTAAAGGTTGGATATTAGTAACTACAGAACTGAAGTTACGTGAGGTATTCCATCTATTTTCAGCGGAAATCCATTTCTTAAGTTTGCTTTAGGAGCCAGAGCATTAAGAAAAATGCTGCAGATTTCCTGTGACTGACTTTAAAAAAAAGTAATCTTTCTCATTTCAGTTTTATTTCTTATGATAACGTTGAATCCAACAGTCTCACAAGAGAATTACTACGTATCGTTTTGGTTGACAATTACTATTAAATGTTTTCAAACAGCTTTAACAATCACATTAAACACTTACTACATTAGGAGTTAAAGGTGCTGCACACAGGTAGTCGCTATGGGTACATATTGGAAGTCATATCCTGAACAATTCCTGCCTGGCCTGAAGCAGAACTAATTTTTATGGCAAACCAAAAATCCTTGCAAATACATCGATGTCTTATAAAGTTAGTTTGCTTGGGAACATGATCCCAAGTTCCTAACAGTTCTGCTCCCAAAGCTGTGTAACCACAATGGAAATACTACTGGTTACCAAAAATTAAAGTGAATAAAATCAACTGGATGTATGTAAGCTACCTGTGTAATAAACCTTTGAGAATCATTTCACAAACAACATTGTAAATGTGCGATGTGATGTTTTAAATCAGACCACAGTGGTCCCCAACTCTATGTACATACAGTCAGTGCTGGAGTAACTTTTTATTTACCCCAGCAGTTTCATAGGAATTATGATTTCCTGACTGAGTTTACGCTCCACTCATCAGCTGTTGCCTGTACATGGAAGTACACAGTGGCTTTCTGCCCCACGTGTACAGAATACAAGTGATGACACAGCACAGAGCAGGTCGAGGCTGAAGTGCTTTCTGTGGCATTAGACATTAAAAGCTGTTGTAGTTAGGTGCTCATTTTCTACACTCTGTCTTTGCTGTGCTTTGAAAGGTACGTGTGCATTTAATTTGTTCATCACTGTCATCAAATGTCACTACCAGTAACGTCTGTGGTTCCCCCACTGTATGTTTGCTCCATTATTTATCTGTTCACCTGGACAAGAAACTGTGGTAACTGTACAGCTTATTCCAGTTTGCTGCATGCTCTCACTGAATTGATGTGATCCTAAAAGAGAATTAATTTGCTAGGCAAATTAACAGATGTATAGGTGCATGTTAAAGGGATTATTTAAGGCTGGAGTTTAACAAATCTTTCTTTACTATGCAAAGATGGGTACTGCACAAATTTAAGACAGATGTCTGAGGAAATGCCATAGAATACTTGAAGTCTAAGCCTACTCAGTCATGTTCTATATTCATTATTGCTTCCACTATTTTTCTTTCTTTTTAAGATTGTTTGTAATTATTTTTAAGTGCACAACTTGATGTTAAATATTAGTTTTTGTTGGAAGACAATATTCATATTTTGTTGGCTGCTAATGAATGGAAACTCAATAGTCTTTGTTCTGCATCTTCGCAAGATTAAAAGATTTCATGAACATGGAATGGAGGAGTTTCTAATTTTTTTCATTTTTTCCTTATTTATTCTTATTGTTGCTGTTTTTTTGTTTTTTAATTTATTTGCTCAAGATGTCATCACAGCTCGAGCAGTGGAAAATGACAGGAAGTTACTTTTACCAAAGATCTCAGCCTATCCCATGTCACAGCAAGGTTCCCTCTGTGAGAAGATATTGCCCGCGGGCTGTGTGACACCAGAGCAGAGCTGCATTAGTCCTCTCTGCTGGCTGCAGGGAGGGCAGTGAGACCTGTGTGCAGCAGTTAGTGGAGAGGAGCCTTCTTGCATTTCACCAATCTGAATAATATCTAAAGCCTAGATGATGCAGCTATTACAAAATATTTTGAAGGCCTTACTAAATACTATGGTCATTGTTTTAGTGGATTACAGAATGAAACTCAATCACTGTTTTTGTTTTCTCCCCATTATTGTCAGACCAACTCTGCTTTCTCAAGCTCCAGCCAGGAAAACAAAATAGTCTTTTGCCTCAGTTCCCTCAGAGATACATATACATGGCAGCATGCTTGGCATTTAGAACTGTCATTTAATGGAGCCACTATCATCTACTATTATTTCCTATCATTTGAACTTAGAAGAATTTGTCTATAAACTGAATATTAGCATGCAAACATTTTGGCTATAGCTACAATGGACACTCATTCCTTAAAACAGAAGTGAAGAGTTTTGCAAGATACAAACATAAAAGCAATAGTGTAGAGTCATATGTGCCTTCAATTTTACAAGACGATATATAAATTATTAAAAAATAAAAATAAAAAAAGCAATCAGGTCTTTCTTTCACTACTACACAGCAAAAGCAATCTTCCTAGATCTCTCACTATTTACCACAAAACCAACACTACAACAGCTGGTCATGGACAAAGCAGAAAATCCCATGTATTCCAAATGCACTTATTACAGATTCCTACCCACAAAAAAGGTAAAAACAAAAACAAGAACAACGTGAAATAACAGAAACAATAGAGACTGAAAAATGAAATTCAATAACTAGAAATTTTAGTAGTAGTGAAGCTAGACCAAACACTACTGAAAGCTCAAAGTCACAGGATCAGATTCATCTTGATGCCATGCATTATAATTCCATTCAGATCTATTGTTTAGAGCTCAGCAGGCAAAGCAGCACGACCAGACATTAGCAGGTGTGTTGAAGAGGTTTTTAGTCAAACTGTGCAACGCAAGAACATAAATGCCTCTAGGTAAGTACAAGGACCACAGATGAGAGCAGTGCAGACACTCAATGTGTGTTACTTCTGAGCAACTTCACGCTGCTAGAGGCAACGTAATTCGGAATACTCAGATGTACAGAAGTCCATTAATCACATGCCCATCTATTTAATCATCATTAAAATTTTCTTTTAAAATAGCCTGTCATAAAGGGGAGGCACCCCTCATCTTTATCACTGTTAGCATAACAAGCTGTGACGTAGCGTGCACTTTCTGAGCCAGCACAAGAGTCACCCCATCAAATCTGGTTAACCCAAAGCATGCAGCAATAAGGTGGTTTTTGTCTCTTTTTCGTAAGCACAGCTGTGCCCAGCACCTATGGTACAGCTGGGGATTTGTCCCAGTCTCCCTGCCCCACCAACAGCTACACTTGGTCTAACACACTGACCCAGGGGAATTGCTCCGCTTTTGGAGACACGTTTATGTGACACTTCAGTGTGAAGAGACGGAAACCAGAGCAATGCTCCTGGTCAAAGACCAGTTCTCTGGCTTCACAAGCACAACACTGCAACACCTAAAAAGTTTTCCTAACTGTTCATGTGCCCTAGATGGATAGATTTCCTCAGCCACTGGACTTGAAAACCTCTTAATTTGCTTTTGGAACCAAAAAGCAAGAAGTTTTCACCTACAGTGTCTGTGACTGTTTGTTTCTTGGAGTCCTGCACAGAAGTTCCTGAACACAGAAGTAGAGAGAAACACAGCTTACTAAAGTTCTGGACCAAGGCATAGTGCATGGCCCCCATTTTGCCTACACACATTAGATCTGAGGTGTAAATTTGAACATTTGCCGTGAAACACAATAGGCTCTAACCATAACAATTCAGAACAGTTATTCATTGATTTGGTCTTTCGACTGTCAAGGTCGAGTTTTTAAATGCCTACCATACACCCAATCTTAAAAAGAGACAATCCAGAACACATTAGGATTCACAGAACATTGAAACATAGTCCTAATCTTTACGTGAAAGCTTTACTATTCCCAGAGAGGAGCATTCAGCATTCCAGAAAAACAAACAGACCAACCACCAATGTCCAATGCAAGCAGCAGCACCAAGATACCTCACAGAGCTGCAGTACAACTGAATAATACTTGCACAAAGGTGATGGGACCAGTACTGAATGGCACCTTTTCCTGTCGAGGCAAAAGAGGAGACCAGACTGTGCTGACAGAACATACCCCTGCTTTGCATTGATGCTCGTACCAAGCTCTGGGGCTGCAGCATTAGGGACACAGAGTTCCCACCATCTATAGCACTTAAGGTTGGCAAAGCCTGAACATTCATTCTTAGTGCAGTCACACAAAGTATGCTTCCACTCTCTCTTCAGTTTATGCAAACAGATCTGTTTATCTTCCTAGCAAGAACCTTTGTCTGAAACATTGTTTATACCACTGGCTTGCTCCAGAACAGAGCAGTAACTACGTAATTAGAGAATAACTGTACAGGACTTGCTGTAGCAATGCAGTAGTCTTAAGTAGTACAAATCAGCACTTTGAAGGAGAAAGCTCAAGCCACTTTCATAAAAAAGCACTACAGTCTAAAGCCTGCTCTCATACATTTATTTAGGCATTTGACATATTCTGGCCATCTGTTTCATCCCCGGACTTATACCTCGTTGTACTACCCTTGGAGCGGGGCATGTTGACAAAGAAATCAGATGAATGCAGACAAAGTGCACAAGCAAGCCTGTTTGTTCTGAAGTCATTCATTTCTCCCCTGTTTCCTTTCAGGTACATCCAAACCTTACATTGCTATTGCATGACTTGTTCCATTATGAAGTTACTGTTAACAATAACATAGTTTACAGACAATACATGCTTAACTGGGATTTCTGTGTAATGAAAAAGCAGTTCCAAGAAACTGGAACTATTATAGTACCCTCCATCATTCACTAAAAGCTTCAGGAAATTAAAGATTTTTTAATAGTCCTCTGTTTAATGGTGAGGCTTTGAACTCAAGACTCAAAAAAAACACCATTATTCAGAGGAAAAAAAGAAACAATTCCCTTACATAGCAGAATTCTGTCTGCATGCTGTTAAAACAGAGGGCTGGACAGGTAGACAAAAGATTTGTATATTGCATCAGTTTTTCTTCCTCTGACTTGGCTGAACATTCTCCACTAAAAACAAGAGATCTCTGGGGCAGGAACCATCTTACTCAAAAATGACCTTCAGCATCTAGACCAGAGAGCTCTGATTTATGCAGAGCTAGCTGCCCAACAGGGTTCTGACAAGCCTGTGGTCAGGCATTCAAAGTAATTCTTCACAGAGCACGCTGTTCCTTTGACATGCTTAATGAAGAATAGAATAGGAGAGCAAAAACCTTGTTAAATCAGAGTAGAGTCTCTCCAGTTGCTCAAGAGCTGATTTAAAGATAAACTGGACAGAATTTCTGCTCTAGCCTCACCTTTATGGTATCCCTTGAGAGTAAGTTTCAAAGAGTACACTTGTGAATGAAAAAAGGGTACACTTGTGAATGAAAAACAAGGGTTTCAAAGGCCTTCTCAGAGCAAACAGAGCCTATTGGGTAACAATAATAAAATCATTTAATTAAATCAGTACTTTATCTGCCTCTATCACAACGCTCCTTGAGAATGTATCTGTTTTTGTCAGAAAATGTACTACTTCACTTGGAAAATTACTTAAGAAGGTGAATATGCCTGACGATGTACAGATATTTCTAACCAGATGTTGCAAGGAAACAGCCATCTTCCTCGGACAGCAGCAGCAGCAGCGTATGGATAAGGAATTTCTGGGTTAGGGTGATGCAAGTATCTTATGACTGCCGAAAAACCCTAGGCTAGAACTGGCAGCAAAATGCATAATAAAGTAGATTGTTTGCTGGTTACAGTAGGTAACAGAGGAAAGCCAAATATCCCACCAGTCTATCCTTTAATATGAAACAAAATCTCCCCATTCTTCCCCAGAGCCTCCCACAACCCCTCTCCTGGCCCTTAAAAATCTGTTCTCCCACCTCCAGTTCCTTCTTGCAGACTAGTTGCCCTAAACAGCCTCACAGCCAAGCAGGCAGCTTCCTACCATCACACCTGGCTGAGCGAGGGAGTGCCGTGCTGCAAGGTGAGTGACAGCCAACAAGCTGGCATGCTTCCCAGCAGCATGGCAACTCCCTGGAGTGCATTTCTGAGGTGAAATAATGGATAGCCACTGTCACATCCTTTAGAAGTTATTTGCATTCAGCATCATATATCAAGACATTCTTTGGTGCCATGAGGGCTGCTCTGAAAGTAATGCCTCCTATCATTCTTCTGGCACAGTCTCAGAGGTGGATGTTGATGCTATGGCAGCAGAGGTTAAACCTTCCCACCTATATTCTTTTACACGTTGTTGCCATCAGAGAGATAACAGCAGAAGGGCAGTCTGACAAAGCGGTGTCTGACATGGAAGTGCACATGAAGCAAATTCACTTGCTGAATATCTATGGAGACCAAACAGTGCATGTGAGCACAGCGAGGCAGTGGGTGGTGCATTTCAGCAGTGGCAACAGGAGGTCACCTCTGTTGGTGCAGGGTGATTTTTTTTTTTTTTTTTTTTTTTTTTTTTTTTTTTACAAGCATAGCATGCAGGCTTTCGTTCATCAGTAGTGAAGATGGATAGCTAATGGCAGTGAATGCATTTTGTATTTTGTAGCTGAGAATTTGCTCTATCAAATAATGTTATTGTGCTCTTTGTATCTGTTGTAGATTTCATGGAAATAAATAGAAGGCATTACTTTCAGATCAGCCTAGGTATGCTCCGGGTGACTTCCCAAAGTTTAATTTAAATACATTTCCCACAAGAAACATTTATCTTTTTCACAAATTAACTTATAATCAGTGTCCGTGAAGACGACACTTCAATATAGGATTAATGGCATCTAAATTGGCTCTTGGGAAGGGGCCCCAAACACACTTGTGGTGACAGAGCTGCTCACATGTGACAGCTGGTAGACAAGAAGAGAGAATAACTTTTTATTTTAAAAAAGACAGATTTCTTAATGAAGAGCTACAGAATGCATGCTCCACCCATGCTCCATTATACATGCTCAGAACTGATCTGCTCACATGAAGCACAACATGCTGCACCAGCTCACAGGTCTGCACGCATGTTACTCCAAGTATTCAAGCAAGTACCAATTAGTAGCAGCCAGTAACACACAACGGTATCCCAGGCAAATATCACAAACACCTGCCGTAACTCAAGCTATATTCTAAACTACTGAAATGTCACAAAAGCCTAGGCATACTAATAATCTGGGAATTAAACATGAAATTAGACTTTACAATCTAGGCAGTTTTAAAAACGGGGCTTAACAGCAATGAAAATATTGCTTTCAAAAGTTATAAGGAAGAACACCTAGATACAAGGCACATCAGGAAAGAAATTCCTGAACATTGCCATTTTGAAACAGCTAAGGTGCAGCCAACAAAGATGACTAATGATCTAATAACTTCCTGCAACTTCCCTTCAAATAATTGGAAAGATAACAGTGCCAAGGCTTTCTTGGTAGGGTTACAGCGGGGCAACAGAGCAGCAGACTAGGAAACAATCTAAATAGCAGGAAAAAAGTTTCCGCTGGCAGCACTGCATTGCACTGGAACAGGTAGCTAGTGAGACTGCTAAAATTTCACTTGTGTGAAATTTCACCTTCAAAGTCTTGGCTAGAAAAAGCCACAACTCATGACGTGATGCTAATAACAGATGTGCTTCAACCCAAGCACCCACACCAGAAGCTATGCTCCCCTGTCCTTCCTGAGGGCAGAGAATTAGGTCCAGAGGATCAGTAGGAGCAGTGTGGGGTTGTGAAATGTGAAGCCTGCAGTTTAATCCACCAGCCTGCATCACAGGAGAAACCAGGGATTTGATTAGGAATGTGACTTCTAAGAGAATAGCTTAGAAGCCAGACATAAGGGGTCCCAGCCCATGTCATTTGCTGCCAGAGAGCACAAACATCTAATCTCATGGATGCTCACTGGACACTTACACTTAGAATGACAAGGCTGTGCCCCCACTGTCCCTCAGTCTAGCCCCGCTGATGGCTTTAAATAATGACCTTGCAACACAGGGCAATGGGTAGGCAAAATCCATGGTGTGATCTGCCAGACTGTACAAAACTGAAAGAGCATTGCTGTATCCAGAGGACCCAACTGAGCAGAAAGAATGAGATTACTGTGAAATCAAAGATAAAATATAACTGAGCAAAATGATTTGGACATAAACAAAGAAACTCCACAAAAAAGACCAGTACTGCGGTACACCCACCAGTAGTCAAGAGTCAACATCAAATTATTCCAATAAAAATCCTAGGACGGGATAAAATCCACCCTGGGATTTTGGCTGCTGGCTTTAGCTAGAACAGGTCTCAGACTCGATTACAACAATGCCCTTCACAACGTTAAAAAGGAAAATTTTCAGCAGCCACATTAACCATTTATTGCAAGCAACTTGCTTGGCAGTTTGCTTTAGAGAGATGGAATTAGACCTCACTTGTAACTGTCTGCAAGTACAGATACGTGGCCCTCTCAACTTGATTACACATCATCTTCATGTTTCTTTAGACACTTCCTGCTTCATGCAATGCCATAGGTATAGTGGGACAAATATCTACAGAACTCAACAGGACATTATAGCACACCCTTTATTCCTGAACTAGAAAGACTGGAAGATAATGCATTTTTGTGGTACTTGCATGCCCCAAACACAAGTTATCTTGTTGCACACAGAAGAAATAATCAAGCAGAGCCAGCACAGTCCTCTGTAAATAATCTGTCCATATGTGTATATCATAGAATCATAGAATAGAATCATAGAATGGCTCAGGTCCAAAAGGACCCCAAGGATCATCAATTTCCAACCCTCCTACCACAGGCAGGACCACCAACCTCCAGATCTAGGTCTAGACCAGGCTGCCCAGAGCACCATTCAACCTGGTTGAAAGACACAGCCTATTTATCAAGTTACACAAGGGATACAGGTAGGTGTAAGCAAATCATTTGATGAAGAATTTTTTTCATTTTTGCCCCTCTTTCCATTTATGGAATCTCCATCTCCTGCTAATAGAATATAGGCTCCTCACTATTTGACCTTCTAGCAGAAATTGTTTGAAACAGCCACACAACTTTTCAGACAAGTTCTGCATTCAGAGACTTTCACTCTCCTTTACTAGGCAGTAGTGAAACTCCATGTCCTGACTTGAAGCCCTCTAAAAAAACATTTTAAAAATTAATAAAAAATATCCACAAACAGACTTTGGACTGAGCATAAGTATTTCATTTCCAAGAAGCTCTTAGTTATTTTTGTCAGGAAGCCAATTTTTATCTCCTGCTTAAAAGTGAATTTGCAAAGGTTTAAGTGGGAGTTAGATCCCCATTTTGCCTTTGAAGATTTTAAAAGAGAGCAGGGGGCAAAGAAGTATTTTCCATGTATAAAACCCAACAGACCTTGGAAGGGGGGAACCCCAAAGAATCACAAGTTTTGTATTTGCTGTCACTTGACTGGATATCATTAAAAACTTTGGATAATAAGGAACCCAGAGAAGCAAAAAATGAAATTTCAGCTAAACGTATTTCTTAATTTCTCATCTAAACAATGAGACACATTTAAGGCAACATCATCTTATAAAATTTAATATTGGCTTTACAGCTGACTGCTCATAGGAGCTACAGGCAAGGGATGCAGTATGAGTACCATCATCCTTTGCTGCCTCTCAGTCTCAGTGCTGAATGCAATTTTTAAAAAATCTGTAAAAATGCTCACATTGCTCAAGCAACTGTAAGCCGTTGTCTGTTAGCTGGCAGTGCTAAACCACAGTGGAGGGCTTGCAGGGAGCAAATGCAAGAAGGGAGAGGCACTGTACATAGTTGTTTATGCCCTTACTCCATTCTAAACAGAGATATCCATGAGATGCCATTCAACTATTCTTCCTACTCCTACAGTCCGATCATTTTAGCTTGTACTTATAAGCTAAACATGATTTCTGTAGTGTTAAAGGACCTGAAATCTCTCTCTCAGCTGCGCATTCAAGAAGAAACTTTTCTTGATAAAAGTCACCTTTTGCAAATGACTCTGGATATGACCTACATACTATCTGAATTAAATTTATTGATAAGCTATGGAGATCCACCAAGGACATGAACGTTAGCTGTCAGGGGAATACATCCTGCAGTACAGGGAAATAAAGATTATTCATAGCCTAAAAAGGGCACAGAAAGCTTTACTGAGAGCTCATAGAAGGGTTTGCCATCTCATTCAATTCTACGTTTCTTTTCCACTAGAAGGTTGAGGTGATGAATCCAATTAACAAAAGCATCATTCCCAGAAATAGAATGTGAGTGCTTTGGTACATAGGGAACAGAGCACAGTAGGCTCAGGAAGTATCTGTGGAGCCAAGTATTTCATCTGGAGCAGTATTTCCCTTGAGCAGTGACTCTCATTTCTCTGAGAACACCTAGTTCAGCACCCTTGAGTCTACCTGAAAGACTCTGAATGGAATGAAACCAGTGTTGTTCTTGGTCCAAAACTAGATAAAGTGCTCCTCAGAAGGGAACTCAATTAAATAAACTCACTTCTTAACAATGAATCCAGAAAGGTTCCAGCTTGGCAGAAACATATCAACTCTCAAGAAACATTCTGCATTTTCTTTTACAGTTACAGCCTTTTGCTTTACACTCCACAGCAAACGTGCAGCCCTTAGAGTACTTCACCACAGATCTACAGAGCAAGTAAAAAACATTTCTATAGCACCTAGTCCTATGCTAATTGGGTCTCCTGTGCCCAGGCCAACAATAAACACGAGGAGCCTCAGAACCTTTACAACTCTGGGGCTGCCTTCAAGTTGCATCACAACACCCACATCTTACAGCAAAGCTTTCTATTTTCCCTTAACCAGCTCAACCCTCACACACAAAAGCTAAGAGAAACATGCTTGTTATTCAATTCTTCCACTTGCCAAGGGGGCTCCAGAAAGCACAAGGGCCCAAAGTCAGCTCCAACAGAGCTGACTTTAAAAATGCTTGAGGATCCCTTTATTCCCAGAACCTGAGAGAAAACAGGCTTCTGGAATAGCCTGTGCTTGATAACAGTACAAAGCAGAAATATTGGAGTTCCGTCATGGAATAAGAGACCTTCCCTCTTTTATCAGGTGTTACACTTTTTTTTTCCCCCCACAACTCATCAAATTATGAAGGAGGGTAATTGAAATCCACATTGGAGCTGGCTCTGAGCAGCCTGGGCTAATGGTTGGTGACCCTGCACATAGCAGGCGGGTTGATATTAGATGATCACTGTAGTCCTTCTCAACCCAGGCCATCCCATGATTCTATGTCTCAAAGGCAAGGTATTGCACTTTGCTGCCTCTTGAAGTCTCTGTTAGCATTTGGTGCCTCCCATTTCCTCATTCACAACTCAGCACTTCTTGAAAAAAATAAATGGAACATCTGCAAATTTGCCAAAGTCCTACAAACATGGTTAACTATTGGTTCAGGTCAGATGCTTTCTCACTACTCCGAAGTTTGTTTTGCTTCTATTAAGAAAGAGTACTTTTTACACACCATTCACTCTCACATGGATTGAATCAGACTGAGAAAGAAATAAAGCACCAGAATAATAACTGTTTATTCTTATGGAGACGTTGTAAAATTATGAGTTAGTAAAAGAATGTGCTTCTCCATTTCTATGAACTAAATTCACAGAAATATGCAAATTATAAGTATACAGATAAGTAACAGAAAAAAAACAATCACTGCTTTAGGCCAACTTCTCAGCTGGTATAAAATAGCATGGCCCCCTGAGTTCAAAGATAAACCTGATGCTACTGAGGCACAGGTTCTCATGGAGAAAGAATTGTGGTTAAAAGCACCACGACAGAAAGGAGCTGCCAGTTAGTCTTGAAAAAACATGTTGCTTCCCAGTTGGTATGGATTGGTGTAGCTGCACTGACTTCAGACAGCCAGCAGCATGCTACATAATTTGGCCTGGAGACAACACAGAGTTATGAAGAAGAACAATGTCACTCGCCCTATTTACTTCAGGTAGCTAGAAGTTGGAAATTGGTCAGTAGCCTGATCCTGGAGCACCAGATATTTGTACTGTGTGGATTATGCACGTCATGGGACAGCTGCAGCGCACACCGAGCATGGGTAGAGTTACCACTCTCACGCTCAGCACAGCTCGCTCAGCAGAGCTGAGCACAGTAGAAATGGATACAGCTGAGAACCTCACAGAAAGGAAGCACAACAGCAGTAGATCACATTGTTAATAATTTTATGCGGAAAAAAAATGTAGCCCGAGCCCTGCCCTTTTGGAAGGCACACAGCCTGGGTGGCTCTCATTTACATAGGCTTGTGTGAATTGAGCTGCAACCAGCAGCTCAGCCTCGTGGCTGCAGTTAATTCCTTTACTGGGCTCTTTTCAGGATCTCCGCCTGGGTGCCCAGGAGAGCAGGACCTGCTGCTGTAGAGCTGAAACACAGGCAGCAAATACCACTAGATGTGCCGCAAGAATCCTTCCCCAGAGAGAAGGGTGGAGGACAGGAAGGGGACACCTCCAGCAGCCACGCACAGCGAAGATGACGATTGGGGGCTAAGCCTGGTCCAGACAACTGGAGCTCCAGCATGGGGACCTCCTTCTTACCCTCAGTACATCACTGCTGGGAGAGAAGACAAGGAAAGGGCTGCCTCTTGGGCAAGTACCGGCTATGGACCGTTCTTCACCGACAGCCCACTCCCGCGGGGCAGAGGAGTGGAGCACGCCTTATAGCAGCTCATTTTCTCTCGGAGGGGAGGGAAGAAGCGGCGAGTGCCCAGGAACAGCGGCCAGGGCTCTGGGGGTGGGGGCTTTTCCCCGAGTCCTGACGTAGAAAGTAAGCCGGGATGCCCGCCCCGGCTTCTTAAGGAGCGCGGCGGCGGGTGCGGAAAGCGCCCTGCCCGGCCCGCCCTGCTCGCCGGAGCGCCGAGGTAAGTAAGAGCTGCGGGCGGCGGCGGGCGCGGGGCGGCCGGGCAGGGCTGGGGGCGCCCGCGGGCGGTCCCATAGCGCTCTGATCCCTGCCGCCGGCTGCGGCGTCTTTACGCTCCGGGATCGGGTGAACGGTCTTAACTGGGAGCTCCAGTCAGGGGGACGCTGATAACCAACGACATAATTAACTTTTTTTTTCATTTATTGTACGGCACTATTCATTATGTGAGGCAGGATGGGGGGGTCAGTTAGCGAGGAGAAAAAGAGAGCCGCGAGGTGTAAACAGCACCCACACACGAAAGAAATTTATGGACAGACCGATCCTAAAAGTTGGAGTGAGCATAGGTAAGGCACTAATGAAACGCTATTTCGCGAGCACCTCTCCAGCTCCTGGCTACTAAAATAGATGCCGAGGCTTGCAGAAGGCTGGCTGACAGAAATGCTCCTCAAGTTCGGCCAGCACACAAGGAGCAGCAGGGCTGGTACCGGCCCTGCTCAGCGCTGCCCACACCACGCCTCGAACGGCACAGCCTCCCAGCTGCCTGCCTACAGCAGCCGCTTGGGTTTTTGTTGTTGTTGCTGGTTTTTTTTTTTTTTTTTTTTTGCCTCTGACGAGCCCAGAGTCTCTCGTCTTGCCCAGCTCTGTAACTTAGAATGTTTCCAAAAGGAGATTATAGGGAGAGGGGGAAGGCAAAGCAGCCATTGATATAGCCCCTGTCCAAATGACAGTTAATCAAATTCAGTGTAACTCCTTAACCTGAACTATTTGCATAGGTTTCCTTCAGTTATTTCTTAAATTAGGTTTCTTCCAAGTTTTTCTTAAAAAGAATCTTACCAGGCTAAGTTAGTTATGCCCCTCTAAAAAGTCGAGGTAAGCAGATCTATGCACACACACAGGTGCCTGCTGCCCATTGCGAGGGCACCACTAGGGGGAATGAAGTAGTGACTCACAGCATGTCCTCAGATTTGCCTCTCAAAAAGCAATCCAAATCTGCTTTGAGCAACAAGGTACAGGGGAATTACACTTCTGGAGATCCTGGTAGGTGCACAAGGTCGGTGCTGTTACGAACAACTGTCCAAGCAGCAAGGGAAGTGCATTCTATCCCTCTTCATTAAATGCAAGTTTGAGATTCAAGGCTGTCAAGTCAACTTTCCTCACTAGATCCTAATTCAAACTGAATAGAGAGTTTACTCTCCAATTGCTTACAATTAAATACTTCCAAAGTCCTCAGAACTTGACCATGGAAGCAGACTGGGTGCTAGAGAAGATCATCACTGTCAGGACTGAAATCGCAGAAGAGCCCTTCAGACCTGCAATAATATATGCTCAAAAAAAGCAGCTTAGCCTTCCCTGGTCTTGCACACAGGCTGTGGCCAGGCTACTTTCACACACACACAACCTCTTTGTGTGCACACATCTGCCTTTGACATCTTTCTTCGTAGAGCAGAAAGACACTGCTTTTATTTTAGAAGAGTTGCTGATTAAGTTAAGCTGGTTAAAAGAGGTAGCTTGTCCTTTCTCCATTAAAAGCAAAAAAACCTCAACCACAACCAGTTACTTGGTTAATCAAACCAAGACCACAACACGTTGAGTTGTTGCTTTTAAACAGAGTTGTTTGTGCTAAAAACTCAGATGCTGGTTTCTACAAACAGGATGCTCTCCTCACACCATGATCTAAACTAAGAATAAACCCCAAACTTGTTCCACATCAGAAATAACACTAGCGACATGTTAGAAAATTCACAATAGAAGCAGGTGCTATAAATGAAATCTGATGAAGGCTACTGGGCCTTTCTGTCCCCAGAAGGTTATTATTCTCCAGATTTCTCCCCGTGTTGCTGCTGCTCATGAAGTTTCAGGATGTGAAACGCTCAGTTGTCAATTATCATTGATCTATAAGCATCTGTACATTTATATACATGAATATATATATGCTGTACAATACAGATGCTGTACTATGTCTTTGCTATACCCTCTTTCCAGAATCATTCTGCATTTTAGCAAGTAAAACACTCCTGCTCAATGGATGATTTTGCAAACTACCATTAACTCATTAGAACATGCTTTCAACAGTTTTCTGCCTGCACCTGCAGATCCCTGGGAGTCTGCAGACTATTCTAAAGGACTTGGAGAAAAGCAAGACTTTCAAAAGACAAAAATGAATAGATCTTTACTGGAAGAGTTTAAGGATCTGCAGATCTGCCAAAAACTTTCAATACTAAGAACTTAGAGATAAATGAGTTTATCACAGGGATCTGTGTTAACAACCGTAACAGTTTTAACACATGCTTCTGCAGCACAGAATAATGCAATTCCACTGTATTTATACAAGAAAGCATATTTGGATTTTTAAAGATAAACTACTATGAACATCAAGTGCCTTCTATGTAGTGTAAGGCACAGGGCTTTGTGCCTGAATCTAATGGTGATAAGTTTAAGTTATATTGGTTTTACTATGTTTCAGTGACACAATGGATTTTGGTAACAGAGGGAGAATCCACTGCAACATGAGGCTCACCTACTCTCTGCTAGTCATGGGAATGTTGTGTGTGACACCTTCCCTCTGCCATAGCCAGATTGATCCACTGGCTCTTGGGCGAGCAGACCCTCAGTGCTGGGAATCCTCCTCAGTTGTCTTACTGGAGATGAGGAAGCCTCGCATTTCTGACTCTGTCAGTGGCTTTTGGGACTTCATGATCTTCCTGAAGTCATCAGAAAACTTGAAACATGGGGCTCTGTTCTGGGACCTGGCTCAGCTATTCTGGGATATTTATGTGGACTGTGTGCTCTCCAGAACCCACGGCCTAGGAAGAAGACAGCTCGCAGAAGGTCAACAGAGGATCACTACTCTACCTTCTCAGTTCACAGGGCGAAACCAAGGTTACTACTCCTTTAATATATCTCACAGGCAGTAAACAGTGCAGGAAAGGATGAAAATGTAGGCTTCTATTGCTGTGCAGTAATAGCAAAAAAAAATTCTTGATTTTCTAATAATGGAGACTTAAAAGCTGTCATTAGAGTTCCATTTTATGAGAGTTGGGCAGAAAAGGCAAGAGTAGAAAATAAAACACTGGAGGACTCAAACTAAGACAGCAGCTCAGCAACTGAACAAAGATATTCTTCAACACCAGCAATTTAATCAGCATTGTGCCACAGACAGGCAAGTGCCAAGTTCCTCATTCTGAGAAGTACGTTAGTCCAGGAACAGTCATACTGGTGCTGCTGGGGAGAGCAGCACTCCTTCAGCAGAAGAGCAAGGATATGTTTAATTGCCATTTCGTAATCAGCAACTACATGGTCATATTTCTAGGTAACTTGGTCCAACATGTAATGGAAACAAAGCTAGCACTCAGGTGCAAGCAGGCTTTCAGACACAGCTGTAAATTCAGGAAGAACAGGATCTATGACACTAAAGTGCTGCAATTCCTTATCACTAGGTTCCCTACCTAAGAGCAGAATCCACAGAATTAAAGAAAGAATCTCCATAGGCAGTATGGCAAGAGCTGGTACAGTAGGATCCACAAAAGGTAGCACGTCACTTAGCTTCCCCGTTCCCAATGGAAAAATATAGCACAGCTTTTTCTAAATCTCATTTTTCTACAAGGCTTCAGTTCTAATCCTGCTACCAGTAGGTACATCTTTCCTGGAAAAGATCATCTTTCAGAAAGGGACAGTGCTATGCTTTGAAAGGATTCAGATCCTTATCACCACTTCCTAAATCAGTGTATAAATTACTAGGATTGGAATAACAAAGAATAACAAATAATACAAATAATAACAAAGAACCTCTCCAGGCAGTTACCTCTTCAGATGTCTCTGAAGAAGAAAGTGAAATTAGCATTTTTTCTGTCCCAGTGACACTATACCACTGGACAGTCCAGCTCTTACCCACAGATCTTAATTATGTGTGCGTGTCTATCAGAACATAGGACTCAATAAGAAGAATCAAGAGGTCCTTTACACCCATTACTTACAAAGAGTATCTTAGCCATTAAGGTAGGAGATGGGAGCTGTGTTTAAATCAATCCCCCCAGACTGAAGAGGAACTTGTGCAGCAGCAGTTACTAAACAGAATCAAACAAACATTATCTCACAAAAGAAACAAACTGCTGTCCTGGTAAGGCCAGTACTTGCACTTCTGGGTGTAAGCAGAACGTAGCTTCAGTACTGCTGCCTCATGAGTCTTTTAAAAGCTGGGAGAACAATCAGGCAAAAGCAGCTGATGAATTTTGTCTTTTCCCCAGGATTACAGCTTTGAATTTTGTTGCCTAAGTTCCCTGAGCTTTTTCTTTGCCACTGGCTCCTCATGTCACGCTTTTACTTTCCTCAATAAACAACTAGTCTTCAAACTAGTAGTCAAGATTAAGAGCAACAGCATGATATCTTTTGAAGTACGATTTTTGTTTTGTGATTAATACCAACTTTTGTTTACTCTTATACAAAGGGATCTTAAGATACTACTAAAGATTCATACTTTAAGAGAAACACAAACTCCTCCCTCCCTCCCCTCTTCTCTCCCATTCTTTGACTTCTTTGTTTTGTAAATCGCAACCAGCTGGTCTGGTTTCACTGCACAATCGATTATCATCAGTTGGAAGCAGGCACCTTATAGCAGAGTTGACTAAATTTTATTTCTTCGAGGAGCTAGCTAATCTCTCATTCAAGTCTCCCAGTTTCTTAACAAAGTCAGCTGTTTTAATCTTTGTAGCCTTGACCCTACCGCCTTGCTTAGTGAAAGCAGAAAACAATTGTCAATAATTGCAGAGATAAATCACACCCTAGAAAGTGATGAGAAATTGAACTACTACTTATTACGTAATGCAAGGATATGTACAAGCCTGTTTTCTTATCTCAAAGAGTAGCATTAACTGCATTTGGATGGCTTTGTGTTCTCCATTCCACATCTACATGGGCAGGTATGAATTGGTTTCAGTAGGCTAGTTTTAGAAGGGTCAACCAGTGCTGTTACTTCTGCAACTGTTGATAACTTCTTTGTTTGAAATTTTTTTCATCTTAAGCATTTATAACAACTGCATTTTAATTATTTTTTTTTTTAATGGCAAACCATCATAAACCAGAAATAATCTGTAAGTTACATACACTGTAGTTCTTCAAGCATACTGAACTAGAAAAAACAAGACAGCTCTGGACTTGGCACAAAAATGCTGGTGTTAAAGTATCATTATTGTCATCCTGACAGATTTCTGAACTAGAAGACAAATCCCATGAGATCATTGTGAAGATTGAGCAATACAGAACCAGAAAATGGCTTGGGCTAAAAGGGACTGTAAAGATCACCTAGTTCCGACTCTCAGTAGTAGGAAGTAGCAAGAACTAAGCTTGATATAAAACAAAACAAAACAAAAAAGCAAAACAAACCTGCAAAGCCAAGAAAACTAGGAAAATCTTTGGTAAAGCTTGCAAGTAGCAATGAACAGAACTATTCCAACACATCTAAGAAGCACCTCCATAGTTCTTCAAACTTTGCCTTTTGGGAAAACAAATCTGTCTGACGATGTACTATGCCACTGGTAGAACTAACTCTGTTTCAGGCTTACAGTCTTAAAACAGCACTGTTTTCTGAACCAGATCAGCCCTGCTTGGCTCCTGATCGTAGCTACCAATAGGTCTACAGATACTCCACACAATCCACAAAAAACACAACTCAAATACAGCAATTTTGATTTTTGTTATCTGACAAACTATCCCAATTTCCTGAAACCCTACTTAAATTAACTGCATAAAAACTCCCTTGACAGTCTACAAAGAAGCACTAGCCACCTTTAAATTAAACAGGGAAAATCCTTTAGTTATCTGACCAACGTATCTTTCATCAACCATTCTCCTTTCCCAAAATGCAAACACTACAAAAAAAAAAAAAAAAGTTCCAAAAAATCACTTAATACATTACAACAGAGCAATACAATTAAATACATCATAGCTACATCAACTTTCAACAAGCCAAGGCAAAACTTCAAAAAAAAAAAACCGCACAAGGAAAATAAAGCTTTTGTACTTACAGTAAATCTTCATGAAGAGCTGCTGTACAAGACACTCCTCAAGGCGCGTAGCACAATGCCACCATAAATAATTGAAGATTACAAATTAAAAAAATACTCTCTACCAATTTTCTGCCTCTCTCCTCCTCACCCAGCAGTCTCTCTACTACCTCATCACTCAGAGTGACAACAGCTGTGCACCTCTCTCACAGATGCAAGTAATTAGGCTCAGATGAGCTCTTGCACATATCCCAACTGCCAAGGATAAACAAGTTGTTGTCCCAGTTCTGCTAGGGTGCTAAGGAGAGTAGAGAGAGAAAGACTGCTGTATTAAGTATTTGAGGTCTGGTAAGTAAATGCATATTGTCTTAATCCGTTACTTTTTCAGAAGGCTAATATGTCAAAAATTAATAAAGCCACTCTGTTGGCTCTTAGAGATTATTGCTAAGAAAATATTCTATAGGTCCTCAAGGAAATAATAAACTCGCTACTAAATAGCAAAAGAGATCTCATTCATTGTGCAGAAAGATCAACAATAAGCCAATGAGTTTGTAAGATTGTGTGGACTCTAACAGGTAACTCTAACCCTGCTAATTACAAGTGGAAAAAGTTCTATAGGAAGGCTAAAAACAAAGGGAAAGACCAGAGTGGTTTGTCAGTGAAATGCAACTTGCAGATGGAGAAATACAACTATCACCAAAATGAAAGATTTAGGGCTACGACATGCAGTTACTACTGAGAATACTGGGATAGCAACAGCTAAAGATAGAGGAAACATGAATGTTAGAAACTGAGCACTCAGCAGCTCTTGGTCATTTTGAAATTAATTACTTATATGTGTTTTAATATCGCTTTTCAGGGATGTTCACTCATACTCAGAGGTCACCAGTTCTGAGGAAGAAAGACTTGTTTGAAGATTTAATAAAAAGCCACAAGCAGAAGAGTAAATCTACGTTACTTGGAAGAATCACTGGAGAGCTAGGGGAAAAGAGGAAATGACACGCTTCATCCAAGATCTCAACTTGTAGTTGTTTTTTTTTTAAACTATTTCTCTTCAATTTTTGCAGTTTAAGTCTCATTGGTGTTCATTTACAGGTGGACAAATGCCTATAACTAGTACTGTATCTGATTAACTCCTGGCTTGTTGTTTTGTTTTTGTGTTGTCTTTTTCTGAAGTGCCTATGAATTTAGTCTCCCTAATAAACTGCATGGTTTATAAGCAGTTGCCTGCTTCAATCTGTATGTATATCAGGCTTTTTGTAATGCATGTGATCTACTCACACTATTTTCTTTGGAGTGCCAAAGCAGGAAAAAACTAGTCCTCCAATGAGACCTTGACAAACAGAGCAGGAAGTTGACCCCAAACCTCCCCCATTGCCACTGCTGTACGTATAGCTGCACACACAAAACAACCACTGCTGAAAGACATCATCTTACTAAAGAAAAGTAGGGGTTTTTTTTTCTATTAAAAATATCTCCCGAAGACTTTGAAGTTTACCAGCAAAAAGCAAAATGAAAGACTTTAATAGGTGTCACCAGCTCCTCTCTTTGCTTTCACAGGGCATTTTTATAGTATTTCCTTAGATTTCTAGTTAGGCAAGTGCTTCATAAAACGTAACATATTCTCCCAAAGTATTTAAACAAAGGAATTCTCATACATGAATTAAAATTGCTTCTTTCTTTTAGCTTGCAAGCTGTTTGTAACCAAGTCAGATTCCTCTGACTTTTATTGATAACTCTCATAGGCAATTTGATATTATTATTATAATAATATATTATTATTATACCACTGATATATTGGATGTATGCAAATACAAAATTCAGCTGTCCAGGGCAGGTCCATTTAGTTGTTCAGTCAAATCTTCTTTCCTTGAGCATATGGCAATGTTTGTTCTTTTCTTCACAAAATATCCAAATCAAAACTCATTTGCAGAAGCATATTAGGTGTTCAGCAACTTGTAGGTTCTAGTAGGAAAACGTGTAAATGAAATCTTGAAATGGCCATTGGACCTGAAGAAAATAAATGTTATTCATCATCCCATTGGATGGAATCCTGATTTTACAAAAGTAGACAGCAAACCTCAAGAAGCCTCCCAAGCTCAGCGGGATTGAATACATGCTTACAGTTGAGCATTCAAAGAATCATGTAAATGTGCAACAGAGAAGTGATCATGACAGTAATGTGAGTACAGGAGCATGGCCCCACCTGCCCCTGCCTGCCGCTGCTGCCTGAAAGAGTGCTCTGCTACCATGTGGGAGGGAGGCAAGGGTATTGTTACAACAGATCCTCTCATTCTACTGTTGTTAATTATCTAAATTATATTAGTGTATCTAAAAGCCCTGTTATGCACAGCTTTCTACTACCACAAGAGAGACCGTCTTCATGCACAGTCCCAAGTTACCAAGACTAGCAACAAAGTACAGTATGGTCCTGGTGCCCAGCCAAGTAGGACTGGAACTATAGTAGAACAGATTCTATCCGTTCTCATATGCTTTCAAGTCTAGAAAACAACAACAACAAAAACAGAATGTAAACAGGTACTGTTAGACTCTGGTCCGTAGCACCCTTTGGGAAAAGGCAAACACATCGAAATTTTATACGTTCCTTCTAAACAAGAGGATCTCTTAGAAAAAGGTTACTGGCAGCTTTCTTCCTCCCTTCAGACAGTAACAGAAATTGAGGAATACCATTCCTGGTCAAGCAGATCTTTAGCTTAAATAACAATACTGTTCTGCTTCAGCAAGTTCTTTTATTAACAGGCTGTATCACCATTTGGCCTTTGAAGAAATGGGCAGGGAAGGATTAATGCGTGCAAGAAAGACTTAAGAGAACAGATGAATCTTAAGCATAGGTCCCACTATAGAGAACATTTGGAAATTGCTGATGTAAAGGAGATGATCTGTGTTATTAATTGTGCTGAAATCAATTAAAAGAAAAGGAAGGAGAATTAAATTTCATGTAAACATGTATGCGATAGAATTCCTACATAAACTCCTACTTCATTTTCTTCTCTCTGAAGGACTCACAAGCTTAATTCTGTTTTATAATCTAGGTCTTATGTCATCCAGATCTCAGTGACTTGGCATAAAATCACAGCTGGATGATGCTGTTTGATTTCTATTCATTTATTATAAACTGGGGCCTCCAAAGTTGGTTGCATTAAGGAAAAGCAAATACAGTGAGGATGAGATGTAAGCAGATTTGCTGTACTGTCTCAAAATGATAACTTAAAGTTGTTTCCTATCCTCTTCCCTGTGAATTTCTTAGCAGATCTTGGCATGACCCAGGATTGTTTCTGCTGGTTCTGCTCCTGACTTCCAGTTCCTCAGTCTGAGTGTGGCAGGAGAAGGGTGGAATGAACATTTATGACTGAGGTTGCTTCACTGTGTGCAGGACTGAGTAACAACAAAATGAAGTCTTGAGACTTTGCCCTTTTCATCTCATAGAGAGCTAGCAAGTAATTAATTGCTTACTGATGTGGAAAATACTTCATTGAGTCTTCACTCACTGCCGCGAAGTGAAAGTTAAATGCTGAGATTCAGGGACATTTCAGAGATATCCATCCATTAGAATTTGTGTTCCATGCCTGTCCCATACTGCATCTGAGCAAACCAGTATTTGTCAGTTGTCAATGTTTCCAAATGGTTTTTATCCATAACCACCTGCTCTGAAGAGTATTTAAAGCCTTGTCAGAAATTGCTGTATATCTTCTCGTAATAGCCAGCTATGCTGTTTGGATTGTTGTTTGCATCTCCTGGCACAGGTATATTGGAAAAGCTACTGATCTGTTTATGCGAGAATATGGAGGTATGCACTTCCTAGCGAACTCTCTGCTATTTGTTTCCTGCTTTCTGGAGTCTTTCTTTGTCAGTTAGTTTATTTACCTTCCATCCTCTTCACTCTTCATTTGCTAGAGACAATCTGTTAGCTACAGTTGCATACTACTCTTTGTTGCTGTAATTCTTGGATGTTTGTGCCATGTGTACTTAAGGCTTTTGCTGACTAAAACTAGCAGCAAAAAACAGGAACGTTCAACACCATCACTACCATCCACAGTACAAGGTCCTTCAAGAAACTAGCTGAGGTGTTACAAACAGAAATGAGATTTTTAGCCATTTTCTAGGCAGCTCCTGTATCTTCGAGATTATGACATATTATGGAAAAAACGATGATAAGGAAATACGTGGAAAATTGTGGTCTGCTGTGCAGCTTTTCTTCAGCACTGCACTTTTAGCATTTTTCTATCACATTAGTCTAAAGTGTTTCATTATACATGAAACTAAGTTTCAGAGTATGCAATTTCCCCCCCCCTTTTTTTTCTTTTTCTCCCAAATTCAATTTCTTTTCTTAGTCATCACAAACCTCCTATAAAAATTACGAGTCTTTTCTCTCTTGAGCTGGTATAATTCAAGTTACTCAACTAAACTCTTTAAAAACATGCAAATTGCTCTTGAACCATGACTGGTTTTGAGCACAGATCTTTAAAATACTTCCATGTACTATCAGTACATCCCGAAGGGATACAGCACAATTCCTATCAAGTAATTAAAACAAGACACATCAAAAACTAAGAGGAAAGAAATGGGCTGAAGAATCACACTTAGTAAATTTGCCATCAGTTCATACAGTCACTTGATAAATAGTTAACAGTTCAAAGAAGGAAAACATCTGATAATAACATTTAGATCTTTAACATTCCCCATCTTCACCCATTATTTTAACCTTCAGAATGGCTGTTAATAAAACAATATGCAATTGTGACACTCCCATCATCACAGATTATACCAGAGTATCTCACTGAAATCACTGGTGTTGTACTGCTGTAAAAACAGGTAGTCAACAAGAAGCGATGAAAGAAAAGAAATGAGTCCTATTATTTTTCTCCTAAGAATGAAGTAAGTTCTTTTCAAGGCTTTCATTTACTCATCACTATAAGAAATTAACCTAGGCTATACTATGAATGGGTCAAAGCAGTATTTCTTTTGTATGATCTATTCCTTTCTCTTCAAACCCCAACCTACTTGTTGCTGAGGCTTAATAGATTCCTTGCAGTTTACGTCAACAGGTGCAATCTACTACCATTGCCAATTGTCTACTTCCACACTTCCACACAGTATTTGTATGTTTACTTACATAGGCAGATGTACTCCTGTATGCCTAAGTGCAGGCTTTGTATATATCTTTAATATTCTGGAAGTTTTAGATTCATACAGTGCTAGCAACCAATTAGAAATGACTTCTCACACATTTTAATGCTGTAGGTAACATTACATCCTTATTAACCATTCTGTATTAGACATTGCATTCTTAATAACTGTTCTATACTAATATAAATACATATATATCAATCCATAGTGGAACAGTTCATCTAGAGCAACTAAATTCCCTTAAACGTTCTAAACTTTTTTTTTTTTCCTTTAAATACGTATTTTTCAATATTTGGAATAATGTAACTATTGAGTCCTGAGATATCTCACAGAAAAGAATTTATTCCTTTCATTTAGACTAAGAAAAAAAATCTTGATAGACAATATATCACTGAAACCATCTGCATCAAGCCATTTTTATCGGAAAAAAAAATGTTTCTGAAACACAATTCATTATCAGTTATATAGCAATGAAAAGAGAGTACAGGACAGGACAGTTGTGAAAGCCAGTGAAGCATTAGTGATGTTGCACTCGTTTTAATCAGTTGCCCTGTATCTACTGTACAGGAGCTAGAAACCATTAACGGATAAGAAATGTTATTCTCTAACACTGTTTATGGTTCCTGGTGAAGTTGTTAAATGCAGAAATCTGTTAGGCTTGGTTACTACAGTGCAACTTCTGAGATATTTTAAAGAGTGTGACATGGCTTTAATTACCTTCAATAGTTCAGTGGAGCTGTAAGGTGAATGCCATTTTCTGTCACTTCCAAGCTGGCAGTTACCTGGTTGATGAGATCAGAGAAGGATCTGCAAACACGTTCAGCTGTAGAGAAGAAATGCTGCTTCAAGGCTGACTGTTGATCTGAAAAGAACAGAAGAACAGGTCTTTCAGAAAACTTGGTTGCTGCCAGAACTCTAACATATCTTCATAAATCTCTAATATAAGACAATTCTGTATAAGCAGCAGCTTTTTCTGTTACTCTCCTCGTTACAACCTCATTATCATAATGAGTGTTGAACAAAGTTTTGCTGTAGTAAGACTATTGATTACAAAAGCATTTTGTACAGCTGAAAGTTTGCCTAGGACTAGAGCAAAAGTTACTGTCAGAGCATTAGTTGACAACAGAAAAGACCTGCAGTGCACCTGATCAGTATAAGTTTGCTCCTCAATTGACTGCAGAGACTGACTTCCTCTTACATGCTTGTTTTAAATTACTCAGGTATTAGGGGCTATAGTCTACCTTAACGGAGTGAGTTCCGCACCTTACAGTACACCTATCCTGCACCTTACAGCTATGCAGTACTTTTATAACAGCAAGGGCAAGATTCTGAGTTTCCTCTGAGAGTTAAATGACTATGAGTGATTTACAGAGAAAATTGGATGAAGGTGAGAAGACAATGTCTAGATAACTAAGAGAAGTCGTACCTGGTTGGGCCTGAAGAGACAACGCATCCATCAATTTCATCACTAGCTGCTGCAGGTCCACTTCATCACAGAACTCCTTCTCATCAGATGGTATCTGTATTGCAGCAGAAGTAACAGCTGTATTCCTTAGGATGCCACTGTCGTAGTTTTCCATCAATTCAGGCAGATATGTTTGATTATCTTTTATTTTTTTGAACTGTCCCATGAAAACTCTGTCACTCTGCAAGGTCACTGACTTCACCAGGTCTTCTGAGAACATGAAGTCCACTGTAGCAGGAGCCTCAGGTGACTCTAAAACCTGTATTCTATTTGCAGAGTTGAGGTGATTCAAAGCTTTCCAATCTGAACTTGTTCTGCAAATGGGTTTTATTTGAACAGGATATAATTCACCCTGCATTTTGCTTTCCTGAAGAACATGATGATCTCTTGGCATCGTATTCTGACACAGTGAAAATGAAGGATGTGCTGTTGACTGTAACATTGTCTACAGTAGAAAAAACATAGAAAATATATAATGAAAATAATTGTTGTTTTTGCGTGTTGGTAAAATAGGTGGGAAAATTCATTCTGAGACAGATTAATATATATATATATATATAATTTCTGGTGTACTTTACCCAATAATTTTTACAAATAAAGTTATTTTCCTGCAGTGAAATAAAACTTTGAGTTTGGATAGATCTATGTGCCATTTTTTCCCACAATTCCAATCTGAGGACATATGCTTTAATGCCATTGAAAATTGAAGAAAATAGTGTTCTAAAGACTAAATTTGCAGGAAAGTCAATCTAAAAGAATTAAACTAGGGGAAAAACCATATATGCAAATTATGCACTTATCAAACACCTCACAACCACCGACATACACAATTCCAAAACTAGGCTAACTTTGGTGCCACAAATCTATTTGGAATTTTCTATACTGCATCAGGATGGCAAACACCATAGCATGAACACTGAACTAACTGTGCATACACCGGGCACCTGACTGCATTTGCGCAGTCAATCCTGCATGTTGTGGACAGGGCAGCGTTACAGCATGCAGTATGGTGGCATGCCAGGTCATATTGGACTCCATGTGCAAGTGCCATAAAGCTGTGCACTGCAGATGTGTCTTGTATTCCTAGATGTTGACTTGAAAAACACTCTAAAAGTTGCATGGCAGAAGATGCCACAAAATGCTGTAGTGTAAAATACGTATGAGTTCCCTGTAACACAGAATCTCTTCAGAACCTCAGAGATAGTTCAAATGAACAAGAGTTAATATAACTGAAAAGAAAAAAAAAAATTTTTCTCTAGGAGGTCTGCATTACATCCCAGTACAAGACAACAATTAGGAATGATAGAACAGAATTTTATTTATTCTGTGTCTATATAGCATTCCTCTCTAAAGGAACAACTGCAATGAAATATCTAATACTTCCTCTGAGAACCATTTTCCCACTCTTATCAGAATTATTTCTCATTATCTTCATTGCAGTATTATCTAAATATCCCAGACATGTCTACCTGTACTAAGTGCTAAATATATTTAGAATGAGAAGAAAATCCCTGCCACAAAGAGCCTACCTGCTCTCTATGAAGGTAAAAACTGGAGCTGACTGAGCAGATAAACAGAGAATGCATGAAATAGACTCAAGGGAAGTGGTCTGCAAGAAAAGCAGTAGTTAGTGTTCGGTAATTGTCCATAGCTGAGAAGATTCTTCATTAATTTTATCACTATACCTTTACTTCTTGCTTCATTTCACACAGCTCCATTTGCAGGATTTCATGGCTTGCTCTCAGGCTTTGGAGTTCTGCCTGTATTTTGAAGCTTCTGTCCTCCTGGCAGTTATGAAGAAATTGCACTCTGTGCTTCCATTTATTCAACTGCTTCTTCATGCACCTTTCAGGGAGACAGGAGTGTGGGAATATTTCTAGATCCATTACACACACACATATTTCCAATCATGGAAAAGCGCAAACACTGTAGAGCAAGCTTTCTTCTACTTGTCAGTTGAGCTTCTGGCTGAGATGACAGCATTTCAGGAACTGGGCTGTACACACAGAATTATCAAGAACAGGAACGTACTGGAGGAAAGATGCAAGCTGAGTGGAAGTGCAGCCAGGACAGAGACTTGCATCTTGGGATTTACCATTCCCATAAAGACAGCTGCAATACAAAGAGCAGTCCCTTTTCTAGGAACAAACCTCTCAGGCAATTCTTAAGGCAAATCTCTGATCTGCAAAAGATTTGCATCCTTTTTCTGTAGGCATCATTAGAAAAAAAGCAGCCTTTCCCTCTCTAATTGAATCCCTTGTTGCGCCTGGCATTCTGTAAAGCTTGTTTAACAATACCAATAGACCCTGTGCAGGCCACTTTCCCTTGAAATGATACTGAGACTTTCCTGATTAGAATCTTCACTCTCTCACACACAGGGAAGATTTAGAAATTACCTACACGGAACACAGCATGTTAAAACTACTACCATATCTCTGGTTTAGAGGTGGGATCTCTAAGGAGTCTGGGCAGAAATACAATTCTGCCTTTCCCATGGCTGAGGTGAAGACAGAGAGAAAAACTGGTTAATGATGCAGTAATAAGCCAACTGCCAAATATTACCCAGACAAAACAGTTATTTATCTCATTTAGTTACATCCAGAAGTTTATCTGATTCATTTTTTTGTGCGCATTCATTGGCTTACACAGACAACAGCAACATCAGCTTCACTGAAAATCATGCACAGTTTGTCAGAATGGGACAAGTTAGATCACCTCAAATTTAATATTACATTTTGGTCCCCTATTAAAGCATTTAATGGGCCTTTACTGTAAATTAATGACTGCTTTTAACTACCTTAGAGTTTGGTTCTACGAGCAGACATAAACATTGTAAACTGGTCTGCAAACAATAACAAAAAACTTCCCATGTGTAATGTAATTCATTCACCTGGTTATGATAAGCTTTAGGTCAAAGGGTTTTTCTTTGCCTGAAACTGTTTTTCCAGTGATCTTCACTTGCAACTTTTGTTGCTGACTTTTTTCATTCATCCTCACTTGAGAGGAATCATTTCAAATCTCAAAATCATTCACTGTATTGCTGTCTTGGTTTTGGCTGGGATAGAGTTAATTTTCTTCCTCCTAGCTGGTACTGTGCTGTGTATTGGATTTAGGAGGTGGTGAGCTGTTGCACTGTGCATCTTTTGTTTTGTATACTATTATTATTTCTCCTTCCTTTTTGTCCTGTTTTACTGTCTTTATTTCAAGCTAGGAGTTGTATGTTTTTTCCGATTCTCTTCTCCATTCCACAGAAGGTGATGGGAAGTGAGTGAACATCTGTGTGGTACCGAGCCATCTAGCAGGTTAAACCACAATTGCCCAGAAATCAGTGGTCACTGAAATACTGTTTTTACCTACCTGCTCTTACTGTGAATACTCCTGATGGAATCATGCATTTTTAACATCTCTGCTTCACAAAATGCAATTGCCTAAAATAAAACACAGAAAAATATCTGTTCATAACTTACCAGCAATAAAATTCTATTTTCTTTGTGAATTGTTATGAACAGGCATGGCAACTGGGGGATTTGACCGGTTCTATGGGTTTATTTGCTACCTTCCTAGTTAACTGACTGCACCCAACAAATACATGAATGTATTTGTGACGGCTGTTAAAATGGACTGACAGATTGCTCAATATAGGACAAATTGTTTGTTATATGACACATGCTGAGTGTTTCAGAATATGTTTTCTCTCCAATCAGAACAAAACCTAATTCTTTGAAAATCCTGAAAAATGAAATATTCTGATTTGGGAACAGTCTCTCCCAAGTCACGCAGCTGCTTTGGGACAAGGAAAAGTAGGAAGACAGACTGGATTTAGAAGGGAGAAACTTCTGGTCTTTGGGTGCAAGTAGTAGCCTCTGGGCCATGCAGAACAGTAGTTCCAGAAGTCATGGAGTCAAATGTTTTCCAAATAAGCTGTTTTAGAGGCATGACATGAGCCGGGCTGGAACCTGGGCAACCAGGTAATTTTGAGACCCATAGTTGGGACCCTAGGACCTTCAAGCTTATGGACTCTTTTAAAAGTTACCTTGCATAGGACTTACAGTATGCATCTTTTTAAGCAATCTGCACTACTGTTGGAAATCAGTATTAAAATACTCTAAAAGAATTCCACCCAAGGGAAAGTTCAACAAGACAGTAATTGCATTTGACAGAGTAGCACTATAGTCGTGTCTCACTGTCTTCAGAAACGACAAGTGTGAACCATCAAAATGACATGCCTAAGCATTATCTGCTCATAATTGCTCCTGTAGACGTGTGCTTGCTGGCATTACATCTCATGCTGGGCAGAGACCTAAAAGACAGTCCTGCTTCAAAAGGACAAGCACAGCAGTAGCAGCCAAGGGAATGACCCGACACATGCAGGGTAGTTCGCAGTTACTGCACTCTTGGCTTGCGGGAAGAACAGAATGAGTAGATGACACAAACTGATTAGAACACAACCCAGTGTTCCATATTTTCCAGGTAAGGGCAGAACTATGAACCTCTCAAATAAATATAGAAACGCAGAACTGCTATGTACTTATTTTTATTTACACTATCCTTTCCACTCCTCTAGTATTGCTTCTGTGCAGGGAACCTGGAAATAGATTGGTGGAAAGCTTTTATGCATGAGCTATTTCAGTTGAAGTGGACACTACTTAATCCTTAAAAAGGGCCCATAATATCCTCTTATATTGCTATAGTGACAAAGGAGGTCTAAGCCTATTAAGAATTAAGATGCCCTTACTCGATGCTTGCAATGTGTGGTTATGATGGCATTTTTTGTTTCACAATAGAGAGAGGGCTCTAGTATTAACTAGTCTTTAACATGCTGCTCTAAGACAATTTGAAAAGAAAAAAGTTAACAAAGCAAATATTTCTACAAATGCTACCAAAAGTCATGGAAGTCAAGGAGTTAGTGACTAATCTTGTTCACTGAGTTTTCAGTTCCCTCATTCTTCACAGAAAGATGAAGCTGTCCATTACATTTCTTTTACATTCATAATTAGAGATCAACTAGATAGTTAACATGGTAGGTCTTCTTTCAAGCTTTAATACTATTACACCTTGATGTCTCACTAACCTGAATTTTTGTCTTGCCTTGCGTCAGTATCTTGCTGTTATTGTCATTCTTGTGCAGCACAGTTCTGTTTTTGGATATAAACTTGGGTGATTCCAGAATAGGGTTGTTCACTGGGAGAGACAGGTTTTCATGTGTAGGGAATGGTGAAGCACTGAGTTCTGCTGGGGGACTGTATACCAACAGAGAAATACTGAGTAGAGAAAAGATCAAGCTTTATATGGTTTTGGTACCCTGAAGGATCAAGATAAAACTGAACTGTGGGCAGAAACAGCTGTGCTACTGACTAAGGAGGAGGTATGGTCCAGCTATATCCACTGGCAGATTTTGGCTGAAAGAATGAAATTTCTTAAAACAAATTCCACTCTTTTAACAGAACCTCAACATCAGATTCTTCTCTCCTTCCATTAGCATCAGAGCAATTTGTTCCTTCTCTTTTTCACATTAGCTAAATATTTTGGGAAATTCAACGATAAAAAGACTGGAAATGGCCAGACATCCTGCTGTGCTGGTTATTCTGGAAAAGCCCAGATACCTATCAGCCACACAGTGACACCTGCAATGACACCTTCAAATGCTTCTTTTTCACTAAATGCAATCCAAGCATAAGGTAAGAAAAAACCCACTGAGAATCACAGAGAAATCTTGATTGCTCACAGAAGGATTAAATGATATTCAAGAATGAGGAAACGTATCACTGCTGAGAAGAAGTGGGGATATATTAACAATGGAAAATGGTTTGCATTTCACCACATTCTGAAGAACAAGCATTGAAATAATATTCTTTATGACAATCATTGTAACTATATACACTACAGTATAGTTCAAGTTTTATAACCAGATCTTTCTCTTTCTTCCCACAAGGATGAAATTATTTTATTATAACTTTTAGAGAGGTGTGATGTTTTTTTCTCTGTTTTGTTCTCACTCTCATTTGCAGAGAACATGAGATGTTGAGAGTTACTAGGTCTTTACACAACAAGCAAGGTGTTTCACCTTTCCTAAGTCTTTGTGCTTATCACATATAATTGTTCTCTTCAGTTTCTAGATTCTATCAACCAAAATCCCAGAGCAAAGAAGGAGTAACTACACAGAAAATCGTAACACAACTTCCAGTGCTCACCATTAACTACTGCAATCTGTGGAAATACAGTAATGAATTTACACATTAACTAAAAGCAGGCAAAATGGAACTGACCTAAAAGAACTGTAATCATAATGCAAAAAATCAGCTACTCTCAACAGCGAGTAATCCCACAGAACTGCTATTCAGTGGGACTTGAGTAGAATGCTACTCAGTGAAAGCACTGTGGGTCACGTGCAGGAAGTATTCACTTAATTTCCAATGAATTTGTCACAGAGGAGATACTTAAAACCCATGCGGTTTTTCCACGACAGGTACTAAATATTTGCAATGCTTGACCTTAGTCTGAGCATTAGATATGGCACGGAAAGAAAGAGATGACATAGGGAAGGAGGGAGGGGAGACACAAACATGTATCTTTCAAGACAACTGGTCATTAGGTTGTCAGCATGGTAATCATGGTTAAGCAACAGAACAATGGGAAAGCAGCAGCTTCCCATTTATGTTTTCAATTTTTTACAGGAAAATCATGACACAGTCTGTCATAACAAAGTCACTTACTTAAAGAACACAATCAAGCAATATCCTACAGCCTGACACTTCATTCAGAGAGAAAAAAATCATTGAAAACAGAAACTCACAGAATCTTTTTGTGAGTATGGAAATGCCTCTCCTCCATTATCTCCAGAACCTTCCTTTCCTGAGCCTCTTTTCTTCTGCAGCAGTCCTGAAACAGGTTGTTTCTGATAGTGCAGAGAAAGTGCTTTGCATTCGCCTTTGCTGACATCTGTTGGGATAAGGGATTACAGAGAAGGGAGTGAATTTTCAAACAGGTGCTGCCCAAAAGTAGGCATAGCCCAAGGCAAAGGCAAGACTTGTGCAAAGTTCCAGCTGTTCAACAACAGCTGAAGAGGTTCATGACTGCTGTGGATGTGGAGCTAGAGAGGATGATGATGCAGGACCACAGGCAAGATCAGCTCCAATTCTTTTATGTAAGCAAAATACCCTGCCTGGGCCAAACCGAAGCAGCCTGGAAATGTTTAATACAGTGTTTGTGAAATGAACAACAAGAATTCTGTCCAATTAGTTCATAAATTCTCTTTTGAACAATAGAAAAAAAGTAATTTTTAAATTGGTACGAAGTTTTAATGTATACAGCCTTCAGTGTTTCACATCCTCCTCTTATGCAGTACAATGAAAACCATACTTGCAATTGTCACAGCAGGTAAAACAACTATGCTACACAACTATAGTATGGCAGGACACGAATCAATTCTTTCCCAGAAAATGACTGGTGCAGAATATTGGGAAAGGCTTAACAGACTGAACAGGAAAACAGAAGAAAACATACAGCATGCATCCCAGTCATTTCTCAATGGTAATATTACCACAAGGTGTCAGCACAGCAAAGAAAAACAATGCTGACACTTCAAATCCATCTCAGCATCCCACACCCTGGTAAAGAAAAAAAGTAAAAATGTAATTGACTGAGAACTGCTAAAAGTAAAATGTATGGGACAAAGGGCTCACTAGCAATACTTACATGTTTCACAAAAAGGGAAGAAATTAAAAATGGAAGAGGGTTGATTTGGATGAGATATTAGGAAGAAATTCTTTACTTTGAGAGCGGTGAGATACTGGAACAGGTTGCACAGAGAGGTTGTGAATGCCCCCTCCCTGGAAGCATTCAAGGCCAGTCTGGATGTGGCTTTGAGCAACCTGGTCTAGAGGGAGGTGTCCCTGCCTATAGCAGGGAGGTTGGAACCAAATCTTAAAGGTCCGTTCTAACACACCCCATTCTACATAACTTGAGAACACCTATTCAGTTGCAATACTGCAGCAACAACATAGGAAAACTTAATGTCATGCAGCCTAAGAGAGAAAGAGGACTTAATTTTAAAGCAAAATTGATTTCACTCACTCACACTAACTCATTCAGAAGTACTACTGTGCATGTGTTCAGGTGGTCTCTCCAGCGTTCACACACCAAGATGTATGTATCCACATGGTATGACTACAGTGACTCACACTGACATTGAGGAAAAGAGATGCCAGTTCTCCTTCAGACTCCTGGGTTACATGCACTGTGCTGTTTTTCAGATGCACCTTTAATTCCTTTAGGAACTCACAGTCGTGATCTTTTGTCACTCCACCTTTGCTCAGTTCTGTGGGTCATGAGGATTTATTTGCTATCTTCTGTCTCTTTGGATGTTTTACCACAAGTCTTGTCCTTTACCTTTACATTATTATCTTCAAATGGCTTTGTCCTTTTTTTCAGGTTGTTTTTTATTTTCCTAATCTGAGCATCCTGAGAAGCTGTGTTTATGGAAGGGCTATGAGCTTGCTGACCAACTAATCTAGGTTGCATCATCTCCTGACTTGGACACATCCCTCCTGCTCTTCCTTCTCATGCTTTGACATTCACACCTTCCCATGCATTCCCCATACACATTCAATTGAATGTCCCTAATAGAAATCTCTGCACGAGGAGATAAGTTGTCATTTGATTGTTCTGTTTTCTCATGGAGCATAAGGAAGGATATTTGGAGGAACTAACATCTCCATATTATTTTTAATGAAGATATTAACCAAACATCTCCCTGGGAAGAGGACTTGCAGTCTGACATTTCATGTCTCTATTCAGTTATTTCGGAACAGAACATTTCTTAAGTTAGAAGTCTTCTTTTTTTTCTTTTCTCTGACTCACTGTTCTCAGATAAATAAATCCTAATGTCTCATAGGTACCATGGCTGACATATACATAATTTTATAATCAGTTTAGCTCAAGAGTGTATTGTCAAATTGTCCATATAAAGAACCAGAACAGGGGAGTAGGACTCTACCTGCACACAGTGTTCCACGACAGGATGTGAACTCTTATGTGGTTTGCTGAGACGGCCAGTGAAAAAGCAGACCTGGCAAAGGTCAAAATTCAGGCACTTCAGACAGCGATACCTGTGAAAGTAAACTAAAGGATTAAGTTACTTCCTTGCAACTGAGAACTTGATGTAAGTGAGCTTGACTGCCAGAAATTCATGTCCCTGCATTCTGAAATGCAGAGAAGCACCTAAGTTAGAATAAAGATTCTCACCAGCATTTTCTGAATAGCAAGAATTATTTTGTTCACATGACAATGGAACAATCTCCAGAATCCAGTCATGATTTTTGGTATTATTAAATTGCTGCAATGAATTTCAGTCCAAAAAAACCACCACAGTTGTTCCAGTATCATTTTTGAAAACGCAGTGACATCTTCACATGTTTCTTTTAGCTTACCTCTATCTGCTGTTCTCACTGAACTGTAATGTAATCACAAAAATTAAAAAAAAAAAAAAAAACACAAACCCTCTGAACTTACTGTTAGTGAGAAGACAGTAACAGCAAAATGCCATTCTATGCATTCTGGTCCAAGGTAATGTCTATTTTTTAATCAGGAGGTATTTTTACTGAGATGAATAAGGTTGTAAGATGGCTAACTTAACTAGACAGTTAATATGCCCAACTGATTATGGGAAAAAGAACTATAAAATGAGATACATAAGCTCAATCTGTGGCTTTACCACTGATCTGCAAGTTTACTTTCCATAAGTGTCCATAATAATGCCTGTGCCAGTGAAATAAAGTGAAACAGGATGGAAGCCTGAGTCAAGCTGGAGCCTGGGATGGTCCTCACTTTCCCACATCTGATTTGTTACGTTCAATGTCTATTGCTTAACATAGTAGTTTAAGCCTGCAGAGTATGCAAACACAATAGCAAAAACTTTCTACATGGATACTATAGATTACAGTAGTTACTGACATACCTGAGGCCTGTAATGGGGAATGTCTTGCAGACTCTACATCTAACATGGTGAGAAACCCTTTCTGTGGCTGATAATCTGTAACATGTAGGGAGCCATTGCAGAAGAGCAGGTCCTGATCTCAGCCAAGACAGGAATTTTTCTTCAACAATTCCTGAATTCAGAACCTGGAAAAAATACACATCTCGAGTTCAGCCATTTACTTGAAAAGAACTAGTGTCTCATCTACAGTTGTTAATATAAGTTCATACATTGGACTCTACTAGCAGGGATTTTTTCACTCATATAAAATACTCTGGGTTTAAAAGGTTTAGAATAAATGTAAGTCTTCGGCTGTATCTTACTGAGCATCTTTTCCATAGATATCACTCCTCTATATTGTGAAAATGACAAACAGCCCTGCTTCTTAAAAGTATATACTGGTATATGTCATATGGTGATGCACTTCCAATCTTAATTTATCATCAACAATCAAAGTAATTTCCCAAGACATCTGAATTTCACTCACCCCCTGGAAACAGTTGTGAGTAGCAATTTCCACACAAGACAAAGTGCAGCCTTCTCCTACAATGGCTGGGATCTGCATTGAGAAGAAAGGCTTAGAAGCACCTCAATAAAAAACAGATCTTCCCATCATGCTCAACTGAGATGGTGACAGCACACAGGTGGCGAAGAGCCTATAGAAATTCCATTTGACATACTCTCCTCAAGAAAAGCTGTTCAGATTCATACCATCAGTGCACAGTTTCAGAGTTCAACAGGTGTCAGAATGATTTGCATCCAGCTCACTTATTCTAATGGATCAATATACTATGTTGCTACATTAGAATACTGAAAGATAGTAGGTTTGAATCTCAGGAGTCATTTTAAGACCCCATTTTTAGCACCAGTTCAGCTGGACATACTTGCATGCTAAGGCATTATTCTGCAATTGCAAGCTATTCTAGTGAGTGCAAGCATCTGAAGATAGAAATTACTTTAGCAACGGCTGCATGCAGCTGTTCCCAGAACCTTTAAGCCCAGGCAAAATGAATACACAGATACCAATGTCAGACATTATTTAGACTAAGAAATAGCTAGAGAATTTGATTATTTTGCCTACTTTGCGTGACAGATCCCTAAGTCCACACGGTGTCCTGCTGACATCAGTCCCATAATATAATCAAACATAAGTAGTATCAACGATACATGTTCTTCTTTCGGATTAGAATTCCTCCTGTGAGACTTGTTACCTAAAAGCACTGCAACAACATTACCTGATTCAAGTCTGTTAGCAGGCTTCTCAGAGCACTACAGGTAATCAAGGCCTTCTTCCCATCAGGAACAGCATAAAACTCAAAGAAAGCTGGAAACAACCAGAGAAAGGAATCCTAACAGGGCTTGAGGAGTCTTCTAGTTACTTATTCTCAAAACATCTGCATGATTATTACAAAGTATCAAGTAAACCTCTGAAAACAACTCTCCTTTAATTGTCAAATCTAGCAAGCACTCAGTGACTGCTGACTATACTTACCTCAACAGGGAAAAGAGAAAACGGAGAATAGCAAATTAAGAATGAAATTAAAGCAATCTCTTATTCTTATAAGTTAAGACTGGAAGGATGGAGGAAACACGAAGCTCATTTTCATGGCTGTAAGAAGCATAGTTAAATATATCCTGTTCAAATTGTGAATTGTCAATTCCAAGTAACTTGAAAGAAAACGCGTAATAAGCAATGGGAGAGTATGAAGCCAATATGCCTCTTGCAGTTCATTTGTTCTCCATTTTGAGCATTTAATTCAGGTGGAAGCCTTTGTGCTTTTGGCTCTAATGAAATTTAAAACAAAGGGTTTCTGTTCTTTTCTGCTAGACAAACAGAACTTGGCCTTCATTACTGAGCTCTGACCATTTTGCAGAGATGAATATGAACACTGATGAGCAAGTACTTTTCTGCATCAGCCTTTTCCTACAACTTAATTTACTTTCTGCATCAGATTTATAATCTTTTAAAGTAAAACAAACAAACAAACAAACAAAAAATATCCAACTTGAGTATTTTCTCAAGATTCAGTATTTTACACAGTATATAAAACTGTACATTTCTCACCTCTGTATTTAGCAAGTAGAGTGTCTCCTGAAAGGGCAATTAGGGCAGCTGCAGCAGATCTAGTTTTGATATAACCTGTTCCAGAGCTAGAAAAATAAAATCAATTACGTTACATACACCAAGAACACAAAACCTGAAACCTCTAAAGAAAAAAAATAGCTATGCTGTAAGATAACTTCAACATTCATATTCTTTTGTATGTACACAGCAGATGTAGCACTGCAGTGATATTCCATGTCTAGGACTCCTTGTGACTGAACGTGACTACAGCGTGCAAGATACCATTCAATCTTAAAACGAAAATACAATATCTCCTTAAAATCTCACATTCTAATTAAAACATAATTTTATTCTTATAATACTCATTCTAAAAGTAATTAATTAATTAATCATCCTCTTTACTTGTAGAAGGCCTTTCCAAGTATGGATGAGAAAGCAGGACTACAATCTGTTTTTTCTACTTTACCATCAGGTAACCTCACTGCAGCCCCAGACATACCCCTGCACCTACCTCTTGGATTAACTTCCTTTAATTTCACTGCAATTCAAATAGAACATGCATAGAATATTCACCACATTGCTGTTTACTGAAACTTACAAGAACATTTTTGTGACAATTATTTTCAAATCTCATGAAGCATACAACCAAAAAACCCTTATAAAAGTTTATGTAAGCATGCAATTAAACAACCACAGAGACATGGCAGAGCACTTGTATGTTCTTGCCTTGAATTACTTTCAATTGGCAGTGGAAAGCAGAGAACAGCAAAGAGAAAACATGTTTTGAAGAAAATTACAAAATGCATTTTCTATCCTATTTATGCAGCTTGTGGAAACAGATTTATAAAAAGATATTACAGCATGAAGAAAGTAATATACCATCCTTGCAAAACAGGAAAAAAAGACCAAAATAGTCCTGTTTAGGAGATTCTTCTAAATAGTTTTCCTGAGGTGATGCTTACAGCAAGAAAATTACAAAACACACTTGATGTTTTTAGCTCTGCTTTGAAATACATCTATTTATTCTTAGACTTTATTGATGTTGGAAGTACAAAAAATTAATAACATGGGATCTTAAATAGTAATAATTGTATGATTAATTCAACACGGAATCTTGTAGAATATCTATATCTTACATTCTCAGTAAAAAGCTTTGCTCTGATGAAAGAGGGAATTAATTTCATCTGTGGTGAGTAAACTCAACAATGAACTAAGCCTTTTATTTTAAATCTGACACTGTAATGAACCAATCCTAAGATTAATTTAGGTCTGATATCCAGAAAACTTCTTTACAGAAAGGTTTGTTAAGCACTGGAATAGGCTCCCCAGGAAGGTGGTTGAGAAACCATCCCTGAATGTGTTTAAAAACCATTTGGATGTGGTGCTCAGGGACATGATTTAGTGGAAGGTTATTAAAGTTAGGGTAGTATGGTTAGGTTCTGGTTGGACTTGATGATCCTTAAGGTCTTTTCCAACCTAAGCAATTCTATGATTCTAATGAATTAATCCATATTGTTTGTGAATAAGCTGGAGAAAAATGAATAATGAGAAATGGCTGGTAAAGTATTTACCTGTGCATATACAAAGGCAAATATGGATTTTTATTCAGAAGTGTACCCTCGCTGTCAAGTGAGTGAGTCTCTCTTTGTACACTGACGTTCACAGAAGGAGCTAGTATAGGCAGGCAGACATCTGGACTTTTTGGAATTATCTTAGTACTGTTTCTCTTCTATTGTTTTGTGCCCCACCTTCCTGTATCTTCAATACACTGTGCACAACTTAAAGAAAATACTACAATCATGGTAGAGTTTAATACAGAAGTGACATAAGATGGATTTATATTTGTGCTCTCTCTCACCTGTCATACATGGCTTCTAGCAGGCTCAATGTGAATTCAGCAGCTCTTGGATCTACCTGGCCTGGCTTTTCTAACCTTGCTCTTTCAAACAGCTCCTTCAGCATTCCAGAGAGCCGCTGCACTTTCAGAGAAATCTCCTTTTCTCTCTGCCTCTGCTCACTTGATACAATGTGCTGAATCAGAGAAACATTGATCAAATCCACTGTGGGAAAACAAAAGAAGAAACAAATGAGGATTCCTGCTTTCTCTTGAGTGGAAGCTGGACCTCTCTTTTTTAATCAGAAGTACCTACTTCAAGTAAGTCTAGACAATTAAGTCTAACACAGCATGTGACTCAAAAAAAGAAACAAACAGGAAAAGATCTCACTGGGTTTAGGGATACAGCACAGCTTGTGAGGCTGTAACAGTAGAACAGCTCAACTAAAATTTTCTGGAGGTAATTTTGAAATAGTTAGGAGGGGAAGGAAAATAACATAATGAACTGCATGCAAATTATAAATGAAAACAGCACAGTGACTGCAACTAAATTGTAGAGCTACATTTCATTATATATATAGAAAGAGAGACTACGAATTCATGCACCATTTTGTATTTCAAAATTAAGTTCCATTAGGACTGTGGAATCAATGTGTACTTTGGAGTGGGGTTTCTTCTCATTCCAGATACAAAGAGAAATAAGATACTTTGTCCAAGAAAGTTGCTAATATGCTATACTATAAAATGTATCATAACTAATACCCAGTGGGAAGAATGAGCTATGGCTGCTTAAAGGACACATCCAGTACAACAGAAGCACGATTAATTAGAATCAATAATGAATGATTGGAGTATATGCATGTACATCTCTCATCACTCTCAAAACAATAAGGCTGCTGAAAAAGGAGAGAAGACCCTAAAATATGTCACCAACTGTCTTTCCAGTGAAGACTGAAAGTATCAGTGTGAGACAGTGGTGAAGCTCCACCTGTGTGCAATTCTGGTCACCAGTGTTAAAGGAAGAGGGTAAGTGGAGTAGTTTCTATGAATGCTGTGGCAACATGGAGGTCTAAGCAATAGAGCTAATGAAAACCAGTGCCTCTGTGAGTTGGTACCTCCATGCTGTGACACAGCACCAGGCAGATTTAGCATGCCAGGGCTGAAATCCAGCCAAATATGTTCACAGAGCGTACTCAAATACACAACCACAAACTAGACATCTTTTGACATTGCCCTAAACATTTGACTTGTAATAACTACATTTTCAGCAACAGATTGTTAACACTGGAAAATTCAAGATTTCCATGTATTCTACCTCAATATGGAATTTAGATCCAGTTATCTCAAAGCAAGCTAGGTGCCCCTGGCTTTGTTCCATTTGCTTGTGCAGAATTATTACTTGAAATGCAAGGAGAATGAGTGCTAGGCTGGGGTTTTCTACCTATCATATTTTGGTTTGTTCTCATTAATACTTACAACATTCGTCATTAATACTTGTAACATTATAATATGTGCACATTATAATATTTATAATGTTGTAGTACAGTAATTCTCATTAATTCTTCTAGTGCCTGTATACACATTTCTGATTATCTATGATTACTTCCAATAATTCAACTCCTACAGATAATATATAGATAAAGATTCATTAATTGCCAGTGATGTCTATATAACAATGTAGATAGAAATAGCACCTTAGTTCTCTCATGCATTTAGAATTTACTAATATACTCCAATGTATATTCAAATAGGGAGAAGACTGATACAAGGAACTATCTAGCTCTTAAGCATTTATAATGCACTTTGAATTTTTCAGGTGGAAAATGAGAGAGGAAAGTAGTGTAATAACTCATGGTGACAGCAACACAGAATTTTTACACATTCCTCTTGCCGTAAAAGCACATAATTTTCTTCATCTACTAACACTGGCACAGACTTTGTAGTGAGCGTAGTTTTAGGGCTGTTCTGTAGACGGAGCTCTGAATGTCACTGAAAGCCTCTGAAAAAAAATAATAGAGTAGATAATTAAAAAACCAAACCAAAACACACACACACACACACATAAACTTGGTCAAAACCCACAACACTTTTTTCAAGGAAAATTCTGACAAATTTTGATAAAAATGAAAGCACTTTTTATTTTTCCCATAGCTTTGTAAGGAAAATCGTCTTACTGCCAGTGGCATGATGAGTTGGAAAAACTGTATTTAACAGACAAAGCACATCTGCTTCTTCAGGAATTAAGTCTGAAAAACGGATATGCAGTACATGTACTTTTAGGTAAGATCATACTGAAACAGTACTTCTAGGCAAAACACATTCTTGATCAGAGTAGAGATGCTTTTCTACATGGAACAGACTGTCAGTCTGTACAGCAGAGTTATTGTTCTGGATGCCTTTTTTTTTTCCAAGCATTAAACAAATTTTCTGCCAAGATCAACATCTGGAACTGTCTTATAAGCAGTTTAGCAGGGCAACTAGCTTTTGATATCTCTGCTTAGTAATTTCACTCAAGTTTCTCAACTAAATCCTATGCCCTTGCATTATTTCAGGTCATCCATTTCACATCACTAAAGCATGACTTTCTGTGTGGAAAGTAAGGGTTTCAGAACTTGACTTACACCTGTTACTTTACACATATCTAGAGCTGCACGACAAAAAAAGAAAAAAAAGAAAAGAAAAAAAAAAAGGTCTTGATCACAAAAGCATAAGCAACAAATAATATGCATAACCGGGCAGGCAGAAATAATTCATTTTACTCTCTATCTGTTTAGTATGGAAATGGGCCAATCTGTGTGCAATGGTTCCACACAAATGTTGCAGACTAATGTTAATAGTCAGCAAATTATGGGCTCTGCTGGTTCCCAGAAGCAGGAGATAGAAATAAGCCCTATCTGCCATACCATCTGTCTACTCCTGCTCTTGTCACATTATGTTTCATGGTACTATTTCAAGATCTAGAGTAGCATGTCATACAGTGTGAAAAATGAGTTTTTACTTCCATGCAGTATCAGTTCTCTTTCTTAGTAATGTGATCCAAAGGTTTTTTGAAAGAAATACTGATTCCCAGAGTTTTCAGTGGACTATTCAGTAAGTCCCAAATGTTTATTTTCTTACTTAGAAACATTAGAAACATACATAATCCATCTTAAATACTTTCCACATGCAAGATGGCTTTCTAAATAAGGAGAATCTGTTTTAACAGCCATTTGCTATAAACTTGTTTTCACTATATCTGTAGTTCAAATTCATTCTGGTAGGCAATATCTAGTATCATAGTAGGGCATTTTGTGTCAGTCAAGCAATAGTTCAGAATTAACTTGCATGAGCATACAAATCAACAGTAAAAATAAATAAATACATAAAACTTTATGTGTATATAAAATATATCAGGCTAATTATTTATGAGAGACTACTTGGCAGAACAATTATACGCGTTTCTCACAGGGACAGAACTTTCCCCTTGGGCAGAAAACCAGCATGCAATCATTCTGCAGAGAGTCAAATTTTAACTCAAGACCCGTAAATGCCTTTTGTTAAGATGCTGACAAAAGAATTCCTGCATGTACAGGACATCTGCAGCTGGTTACTCTTAGTTTTGTATTGTGCACTACTGGCTGTGTAGCAGGTGAAATATCACCTACAATTTTATACTTAAAATGGGAGTGCATAGACATCCTATTCTAGAACATGTGAAAAAAGATTTATATTGTAAATTCAGAAACATAACCCTTGCATGCTTGATCATTCCATGAATCAAGGTGGTAATGGCAGGGAAGGTGCCATGACAGATCTAAAAGAAGGCATGGCAAAACAGCTGTGTAATTTGTCAATTAAGTTTTGTAGCACAGAGATTCTGAGAATTGTGTGACTTCATTACAATTCAGTAGTTTCCTTGTAAACAGATACAGAAACATCTTTCGAGAAAAGTTGGTAACAAATGAGTAAAATCCTTACCCTGCAAGTCTGGATTCATTTTAAGTGGGCAGATGGCATTAGACATTCTATAACGAAACAGATCAAAGTGCAAAATCACATTATTGAGGCATATTGAACCATCCCAATCAAACCTAACAATCTGAAAAAATTACTGAATGCATTTCATAGATGAAGTTAAACAGAATTATATAAAACAACATAGTAGATTCGGTGTCAGGTGTGGAGAAACACCAGAAATTTGCATGATCTCTGCCTGGGATAAAATAGGGGCAACCGCATTAACTGCAAAATTGCATGAAGGAGAAAACTGTTCCCAAAGCAATTGAAGAACAGGAAATGAGATCTTTAACTATTCAGGAGTCCAGCGTTTACATAAAAGAGTACCACATAGTCCACACTGTATGATTTCAAGATAGCTACAGTATACCTTTACACCAGACTGCTCTCGAAATTCAGTGATTGCAATTGCTTGCAAGTCTATATTCTAAAATTTTCAAACCAAAGTGTTCAGGTTAGCTGACAGTATTCCTTCTTTGACCTCAGAAGGAAATGAAAAAGGAAGCTTAAGCATGAATCTGCTCCCAAACATATCCCTGAATGCAAAAGTAGTTGTGTCACTGATGATAACAGAAACAAATTCTCCTGTCAGAACTTATGTCTTTACACTTTAAACTACATTATATTTTTAAACATAATAATATAAATTTGAATTTGGTATAGGAACTATCTGTCAGCTAATGTTACATTTGAAAAACACTAGGTATAATTTAACAGGTCTAAGTTACCAAAGATACTAAAGGCTGTATACACACACACACACACACACACATTTATTTATTTATATAGATTACAGTAGAAAAGAAATGGAAATTCAGTAGAAATAAAAATTAAATAATTGAAAATATCTGAAGACTAAATGATAAATTCGGTATTAAAACAAAACTTACCCAAGCTTTCACTGCTTGACATTTCTTGACATTTTTGCAGTGAGTCACTGATCATTTACCAGAAGCATGATAGAATATTGGCCAATTATGAAGCATAAAAATTCATTCATCTATGATTATTATATTTATCATAAATAAATTGTTCAGCATTGTAATTGGTAAAAGTTGCAACTCTGTGTTTCAGACTCTAAATAACCTATAAATATTTAAAATAATGGGATTCAGACTTGCTTTTATTACTTCCTCATTATAGAGTACAATGCCTCCGTTTTTATTGAAGTTCCTCTTTGAAAGAAACACACTGCTCTTTTTTCAGCATCACTCTGTTTTCTTCCCTTAGCAAGATTTACAGCTTGGATTCAACCTTGAGTTCTGCAAGATTGCAGTTCTGCCCAACATTTACATAGGCATGCAATTTTGCTTATGCAATTACTCCTAAACAGGCACAGCATTATATATGTCCACATACTTTGACAGAAAAATCGATTTATAGAAATCACTGAAATCAGAAGATCCTAAGCAGTGAATTAAATACAAGCCACATGTAGCAACTTAAACTCTACATCTTTGGTAAATGACAGATGTACAAAAACAGAACTTGCCTCTTTTTTCTTCCTTTTGTCTCTCCACCAAAGGTATGTAAAATAAAACAAGATGAATATAAAAATGCACAGGCTAAACTCACCTATATTAGAATTCAGCTTACTCTAATAAGAGCAGCTCCATTGGCTTCATTGAGTTTAACAGTGTGCATAATATATTAGCACTTGATACTTAGGTAGGATAACGAGCTCTCCATGCAGTGAAATGCTTACCCTATAAATTACTCATGTGGATAAATACATTATACATCTGAACTGTGGTCCTCAAGGAAGGTATCAAAGTTACGTACCTGCTTAAATGTTTTACTCAACTAGTGGTCATGATGCAACATCGTAACGTCAGACAGGCCAGCTCCTTGCAGTAGGACTGTTGAGCTGAAAGGAGTGGGATCTACTCCACTGTTAGCATATCTACCTCATAATGAATACAATATGAAGGAAAAAGAGCATCCATCTACTAAAACATTACACCTGAATTAATAATGGTCATTGATAACTATTTCAACCAGTGTTTTTGGATGCATGTGCCCTTTACTAATAGTAAGAGCAATTCCACAGAACAAAAAAGAATTATAAAACTAGTTACAAATGTACAGAAAGAAGTTCTATAATTATACATTCTAATCCCATTAACCCAACTATTGTAAAGTGCAGAACAACAGTAGCCTTATTCTGGCACCTTTGTGTAAAGTGCAAGAAAAGCAATATGCTTTAACCACCTACATGTATTTTGTATGTCTATACAAATTCTCAGAATATGTTGTTTAGCAAATAAAATGCATTTTTAAACTTAATGCACAAGTAAGTTAAAATACAGGAAAAGACAAATCAGATCAAGTAAAGCAGAAATCTCTCAACAGATCAATTGACTTGCTCACAGAAGCCTTTTTTCTTTTGAAATCAGTCAAACAATGTATGAGCAACATTTTAAATATGTATAAAATAAAGTACAATTACTTCTGTTTCCTTAAAAGGGTGAAAACATTCCATGTTGTGTTCAAAGCCTGAGATTACCGTCTCCTTGTAAATAGAGTAACAGTGCTTACCTTTATCTCAGCTAGCTGCTAAAAGCCCATAGGTCAGAAAACACCTTCAGAGAAGTCCAGTAGTTTTGTAGCACTTAGAAGTTGACTTCAAGATATAGTTCTAAAGGTTTTGCTTTTAAATGAATGCTGTTCTCAACAAATGCCTAGCAACAGCTCAGATCAAAGCATCAGGTAATTGTCTAAGCAGTCAAAACAGAAAACACTAATTAATTAGTAATAAATATCTTCAATAATTCAAGATAAAGCTTCTTTGATCTTTGTTTCAAAGCCAATTTTTCTTATCATCGGAATGCAATGTTTTTCAACTGAGGGGTCTTTGCGAAGCATCTCCCAGTTGCTGAGAAACAGTGTTGCTATAGAGAGGAAAAAAAAGGTGGAAGCTGGAACACTAAGGCAGCAAAAGGGCTGTAACAGTTGGTGCAACAACAAAGAGAAAAAATAGTAAGCTCTAGTGTTAATGTCCTACAATAAGGAATGTTCCAATTACACAGGAAGCTTACACTCTCTTCAGCAGATCGAAATATGGAGAATATATATAACATTTTTTAGATATATCCATTTATCTTAAAGGCAATTTTCATGTTTCTCACTGTGGAACACATTTCTCAATATAGAATTCATCAAAGCTATGAATTCCCTGCATACAGAGCCCCAGCAGTAACTTCTGAGAAAACATGCACAAGGAATTACTTACTACTTATAGAAAACCCACATTTGTCAATATATGACTAGGTCTAACACGATACAATCAACTTTGAATATATTATCATATTTTACCTTTCTTATTATTTTTATTCTTTCATACAGCCCCAAGAAAAGGACAAGAAACTTCAGTTTCCATTCTGTTATGTTTCCCTGACTAAAGATCTGAATTTCCTTGCAGGCCACTAATTAATTACTGCAAATTAGTTCATAACTATTAATTAGAATAATTTTGGATATAAGAGACATCCAAGACATTGTTTTCCCATTCTCCTCTAAAACACTGAGGTGAAATTCTTTATGGTTCACAGGCAGTAACTCAGAAGCCCAGTAAGTCTGCATAGAAATGCAAAACATTTCTGCAATATATTTCTCATTAACAGCTGTGTATTGTTTGTGCTTGAAATGCGTAGTTTGAACTGCTACCTCAACAGGAGGAGTAAAAGAATTCAAATATTAAAAAGACTATAAGATCATATTCCATATAGAAAAACATAAATTTAAATACATTTTACAGAAGTTCCTGTCTTAGAATAAGAAACAAATCAAGTGCAGTTTGTAAAAACTACTGATAGCATCCTTCTCTCCTATAGTCTGCCAAGACACCCGGCTCCAGATTCTCCCACAGATTCAACCAATTTTCTATGCACACAGTTCTAGAAACTAATTCTCTAGAGAGCATTTCCACATGAAATTAATGATTCCTAGCCCCCTACTTCAAACTTCTTACAACTCCTGCCTCTACAACTTCCAGGTCAACTTATCCATGAAGATGCTTGTACCAGTGAAACCTTGCTTCTCCCGTATATATTTTGTGTAAGAAACTACACTCTCACTTCCATCTCTCCTTTGAAATCCAGGTTTCCCAAGTTCATTTTTCTATGAACTCCTCATTCACCAGCTAAGAACATAAACTCCTCTTGATTTCCTCGTGTAAGATGAAGGCTATCCCTGCTAAGAGTTTGAAGGTCCACTTGAACAGAAAAAATGTTCCAATTGCATGAGTTCCATTCAAGGAATAGAAAACTTTTTATTTTGCTTTTAACATCCACAACTGATAAAAAATTAGCAAGTACAATCATAGTTCATTTATCATAGTCCCCATCTTTTGAGATACTGAAGACATGAAAATTAAAGCAGTTCCTCAACAACCTGGTCTAGACAAGGAGCTAGTTAATGGTATGTCTGACTTGAAATGTATGAGCAGTCCCTATGAAACTAATGAAATAGAATAATAGAAATAAAAATGATCTTGTCACCAAGAAGATGCACACAGTTAAACTGTTGTGTTAAAAATCAATCTTGCCTAAGAATAAACATTCTCACATTGGAGATGTTTATCATAATCTACAATCACCATAAGAGGCGGGAATTTGGAATTATGAAACCACTGCTGTGTGAAGCATTGCTGAAAGTCATACTAATATGAACATTTCAGACATGAAAGAGTTTTTTTCTAAACAGTTCATTCATCTGAAGAAGTTGAGCATAAATTAAATTCTAGACACATTAAATTGAGTGAATGTTTTTCTTTGGTCTCTAGATTAAGACTTACATTTATTCTTTTCTTGAGATATTTTCCACAGACTGATTTTCAAGATTTGGATGAAGACAGCACAATAAAAGCTATGACAACACTTCACATTTCTTTCTAGTTTACTCTTTCAAACAGTAGAAACATTGTTTTAGCATGGGAATTTTCACCATTTTCTCTTGAAGACAACTCTTGCTAAACTGAGCCAGTAGGACAAGCTTCCATTACTGTAAAAACATAAAGCAAAAGCAGTACATATTTTTGCTGATTTCCAAAAAGAGTTAAACTTGCAGGGAGATAAGTTTAGATAATTTTTGGCCCTTGATGCTAATGTCAGAAAAGTAAGAACTAAACTGTTAGTTGCCAGCAGTGGAGTGACTCAGTATTTAAAACAGCTACAGGAACAGGGCTGCTCTAGAAAAGGAGTGCCACACAAGTAGACAGCAGAGAGGAGGACTCTCCTGTCTAACTGGGAATCATCTGTCTGGGTTAATCAAAATTACAACAACTAGAGGAATAAATAAATTCTGTATTTATCAGGAAAATTATCTTGTGTCTGTAGTTCTTTTCTGAGAAAAGAGCATGGATAACAGAAAGGCTGATGTGCTCACTAAGGGCTCTGTGCAGCAACCTCAAATAGCTGCCCCATTATTTACCCTGTCCCTTAATGCATTCGATCACAGGGTAGGTAGATAACACATGCAAAGTGTAGGAACTGAAGTATTGGAAAGAATTCTAAAGGAAAAAGGGCAGTGGGATTTGGATGTAGAAAGAAATGGCTAGTACAAGAGGGAGAGCCTGGGAAAATGTATGGAAACGTTATGTTTGGGAACCTGATCATAAAGGCAATAAAAGTTATGTTGAAATGAAAAATAATCCAAACTATGCAAGCTAGAAGGAATACATAAGGATAATACAAAAGGTCAGGGATAAGCACAGAAACATCTTATTTGCATAAAAGGACAAAAGGCACAAATGGGATATCAAAGGTAGAAGAGATACAAGAAAAAGAAATATTAAAAAAAATGTACTGTAATCTGTTTTTATTTTGATTACTGAGATTAATGAGATCAATTATGCTTTCCTTTACACATTCTTAAGATGACTGACAATTGAAAAGCAGCACCAAAGACATAGGAGAAATTATTCCCATTGTTCTACATGGGAAAAGTAGACCAGATTCAAGGGAGTTTTGCCAAAGCTGTACCTATGACAGACTTCTCACTGCTCCTAATCTTAGCAATGGATACTGGAGTTGTTCAATAAGTTTTTAGTTGAAACTTGTTGTATCGTTGTGTATTGTAAAATTAATTAATGATAAAACTGGCATCTCGTTAGTGAAGCAAAATGGGTAAATAATTAAAAATGTAGTGATCTTGAACAGATCTTTCACCTATTGTAATTGGAAGAAGTGACAGATGTGAGTGCTCCTTACTGGCATCTGACATTGCCTTCTTTGTAGCAATAAAGAATCTCTCATTTTTTTTTAAAGTCTGCGCTCTTTGGGTGTCTCAATTTTTTCTCATTCTGGCTATCTTATAGATCACAAATATTAAATGAATTACAATAAGCAGAAAAATGAGGAGTTTGATTTCCAATTTGCTTTTTTTTTTTCTCTGTTAGAAATTCAACTTTATTCCTGGAGGATAAAGAATAGTAAAGAATTGCCTCAAAAACCTTTAGTAGGTTATATGCTGAAAGTGCTTTTCTTATAACAGTTACATAGTTTAAAAAGATGTTCTATTTAATAATAATCTAAAATAAAATATATTATATTCACTCTACATTGGAAAAAAACCTAGTACTTTTATCCTAACTGTATTATTCATGCTCAGTTTTTATATTCATTATCTGTGAATGACATGAAAGAAATTTATAAAAATAAGGCATCTGCCATGCAGACTTCCTGCGGCATGTTCAGGATTTATCAGACAAGCACTTGCTATTTATGTTCCTCCTTGAACAATTTTATATTCAGTTCAAAGGAAAGGGACATAAAATAAGAACCCATGACTTAAATTCTCACTTAAAACTTGGTGTTGTGTCTTACGGGGAAGAAAACCCACCTTGACACAAATCTTTTTTAGCAGTGATTGTATCAGCTCCGTAAGGATGCATTTCTTTTATTTCCTTTAGTGCAATGCGCTTTTCCTGAATAATAATAAAAAAAAAAAGAACAGCTTTAACGCCCCCTAATCATGGTGCACTGAAGTGTCTCACACAAAATTAAAATATGTTCAAACGAAGATAATAGGCACATATAAACCACTGTGACTGAAGATGACAAATATTTTATTGATGGTAGGATATGGAATTTGGGACCAGTCCTTTTTGTACTTTAATACTTAACCAAATTAAATTCTTTCTGTCTCACTAAATGACAAATAGCTAATGATGAAATTACTGCTTGCTGATTCTGTATTTACTGAAAAATCCCCTTTCATGATAATGTCTGGCCTTCATTCATCGAGAGTCACAGCCACGAGCTGCCCAAAAGATGTTTCTTGGCACAGAACCACTCTGAGAACACAAAATTAAAATCAGCACCACAGAATGTAAAAGCTTTAAAGCTAACTTTTCAGTTTGTACAAAGCCTGCAGAATGTTGGAGTGCAAATTTTACATTTCCATATGTAAACTTATTTTATCGACTCCGTTTTGGGGAGCAGAACAATATTCTATTCATCTCAATACAAAAATACTACCTTATCTTTTTTAATACTGTTTTACACACATGAGCTCTAGTGCACAGTTTGCATATGCCTAACATCTGCAATAAGGGTCTCAGTAGTCCAAGTTACACTGCAGTGTGCCCATGGGCAGCAGAATGGACATCATACCATCAGATGCACAAAATCATTACCTGTATCAGATCATAGGATAAGCGTCCCAGAACTTCCCGTGTTTTTTCACTAATTTCTAATTCTGTTACAACTTCCCAGCTACCATTCTGGAACCTCACAGGCATAGAGAAGACAATCCCTTCAGGAATGCAAAACTGACCTGCAGAGAAGGAAAAATTGCCCAGACATATTATTTATGATTATAAACCACATTTTCAGCAATGTCAAGATTAAGCCCTATGAATTTGCAGAAGTTTGTAACTGTGCAAGATCTCAGTACAGAGACTGACTGCACAATTCAGAGACTAAAGGGCTTCCCTTTGACTGTAATTCTGAATTTTAGTTTGATGGACACATAACAATTTCACATTTTAAAAAGTGTAAATCCTTTCTTTCATACAAGGTTTAAATGGCTGTAGCGTAATACTCCATTTATTGGCCCACATATTTTCACAAGAAGAGCATGCTTTTGTACCTTTAGCTCTAACAATTACAAAGATTCCACGCACAAACCACATACATGAAAAAATCATTTAAAAGACTAAGTGACAATCTCCAACAAGATACTACCAACCTAAGAGACACTTTTAAGAAATGAATATCAAATCATGAGCTCAAGGTAGCATAATTGTGTAGATTTGCAGGCTATTATAGTTAAAAAAAATTCTCAATTTCCAATGATACAATGATTTTTTTTATTACATTAAAAAAAAAAAAAAAAGATTAATAAAAAATCACATTATAGAAATTGGGGAAGGCTACAAGGAAGCTATTAAAGATTACGTGAAGCAAAAGTAGACTTACCTTCACTAAATATTCCCATAGAAACAATCTCTCCAGGAGGAGAACCATGAAACCAGTATCTTAGTGCAGTGGCTACTGCATGAGCAAGTAATATTTCTGCACAATGGCAGACACGGGAACTCTGTGCAGACATAAATTCTGAATTGATCCATTTGCTGACAACAAAAAGAAGGGTGGGAGGGAAGTCCTGGGATGACTATAGGAAGAATAGAACAACAGAACTAGAATTAAGTGAAGATAACAGTTACAGTTTATTCAGGCTTTGCTGAAGGCAAAGCACTTGAAGGCAGAAAATAAGTAAAAAACAGCTGAAGAGGTGACAAGGATTATTTGTCTGTGAAAGGTCATTTACTCAAGTTATGACCTCTATTATGATTACTATTTATATCTGTTACTGTCTTATGTAAGAATCCAGCCATGCACCACAATCCCTGCTTGGCACAGTACCAGTAAAGAACAAAAGAAATATCTGCTACCCTGTACATGCTGGAGGGCTTACACCAGAGTAGGAGCCCTGCAAATCCAGGCCTGAGTACTTGTAACATCAGCTATCCTCTCACTCCAAACATCCTTTCTCTGCTATTTCCCTTTTCTCTAGAAGCTATTTAGATGTCATGCATCCTTCTAACACACATTAACTAATCTTCTAATGGGAAATTGACAACATCAGTTCCCTCAGGCCATAAATTCAATGTAATTCAGATACAAGATGCAGATACATGCTTAGCGTTGTTTCAAAGTCTTTTCATGCATACCAGACATCCCATTCACTATCTGGCTTTTCAGTACTTCTTGAAGCCTACTATGTAGGAATATATCTTTCTAAACAAAGTTGGCAGAGGAATCAGACCTATGTATAGGAGGAGGAACTACTCAACTTCTTTTGCAAACTTAGTACTTCAGCTCAAGTTTTCCTTTATGTACAGTGCTAGTCAAAGACAAATCTTGAAAACAATCATATTTCTTAATGTTCATTAAAAAGTTCAGATAATCTCAGATGTAAAGAAGTTATTTAATTTTACTTTAAAAAACAAATCTGTCCTGTACATACCTATCGTAAATCAAATTCAACAAAGGACGTGAAAAATTAGCTGGGCCCCAAACAGCACTGTCACATCTGTAAAGCTTTGCGTGTGACAAATCAATGTAGATACAGCCAGAAATGTTGCCCCAAATAATCACATCTTTAACACCTGCAACAGAGGAAAACATACAGATTAACAAGGAGAAAGACAAATACTTTCACAGTATCGGTTGACCTGGATGAATTCTGGAAGTTCACTTGAAAATAAACTATTTTTCATTTCAGTGTCCTGCCTTGAATAGCAAAAATGTTTTCATCTGAAAATCACATCAAAGTTCTCCATAACATAATATGAAACCTCATCATAATCAGTAATGGGACTTTAATTAATATCATGTTATTACATAAACAAAAGTTAGTAAATATTTTTGTGTTAGAAAACAAAACAAATCACGTTACAAATACAGAACACCCTTCCATTTAAAGTTCTGTACAAGCAAATACAGACGGTTCAAAAGAAATCAAAAATATTTCAAAAATGTTATAGCTTTGGTACAAAATGAATTTCTGAAATAAACTGTTGATAGACAATTCTGCCTGCTAACTTCTTTTTCTTTATTATCAGGCTCCCAAATGTCACTGTCATTGACTACCAGTTCCTTCCATTGCAGCGCTTGAGAGGATCTTGATGCTGAACAGACTGTTGGAACGCAGCCCTGCTGTGCTGTCCAGAACTCTGTGAATATGATCAAGTTATGACAACTAATCTGAGAAAGAAAACCAATTAACCCAGAAATAATTCTATAGCACAAATTTCCCTCACTCTTGTTATCCACACAGAGGCATGCTGTCATGCTTATTCACAGCTGGTTTGTGTCTCTCCAAAATAATGTGCTGCTCAGTATAAATGTGATTGCAAGTTCTAGGTCCTCATCTGCCACATGGCTCAATCTAGCTTAGTATATTCCAACATAGAAGAGACACAAGACTAGACAGGCAACGCACAAGAGTTGGCAAGAAAAGTAATTTTTATGGGATCAGGCAGAGATTCAGATAGCAGTAAGCAAAGAGAACAGTAGCAGCTGCTTGTCACACCCTGGCATTCTGTACAGCTGTGCAATTCAATGGGTGCACTGCTGCGCTTGCATTTCTACACGTACATCAACTGTACTTTTCTATGAAGTATGTGCTCTCAACATGACTATCACTGGATTCCCCAAATGCTCCCAGAACACACAAATACTCACCTGCTGTACTCATATTCAGCTTCCTGGCTAGCATGGCTTTAGATGCACTTTCCCAGGATGTTGCAACAGCAATGACATTTTCAGGCTTAATGGATGGGCCGTACGTGATAATCATCATTGCCTTAAGGTTTACAAAGGTTTTTCCTGTAGAAATTATTCTGACTCCACTCTTGGCATTCTTCTCAATCAGGGGAGCATACACTTGACAGATCTCACTCACTGTTCTAATGCAGTCCTCAAGGGTCTGCGTGTCTCTTTCTAAAACGATATCATCAAGAACAACGATAACATCAGCTTGAAGAAAAGCCTTATCTATCTCAGTGTGCCATGAAATACCATGGAGAAGTGGGAATGCCATGTCTTCAACTTCCATTACAACACCAGAAAGACATTCCTTAAACTGGACAGCATCAAGCAAATGGATACTGATTTCCGTGGTCATTCCAAACACATCACCACTTGCCAGCAGAGGGATAAGCTGATAGCAGGTTGGAGCTGATGCACTGACAAAAGAAGGATACGGACAAATTATAGTTAACCACTGTACACTGCTTGTACAGAAGTGTTACATCAGTAAGCACAAAGATCTTGTCTTTGCATTTGATTATGTTTGAAAAGATAACTAGCTTGGATCCTTTATTGCACTCCCATTTTAACATCTTAAAATTAAAGATCTGGGATGTTCTTTCATTTAAAGGTTTTTCATCCTATGCATTTCAAGTGATGTTGTCATTTAAAAATGTCACTAAAGAACTATGATTTTAAACTTTTTTTTTTTTTTTTTTTTTTTTTTTTAAGGTATCTCTTGGATATTTTTGATGGGACTACGGGAAATACGTACATTTCTATAGCTAGAACTGCAAAAGACTATTTAAATATTTCAAAAATTATTTAATGTAAAATATTTGCACTACAGCTTATTTTGTAAATAATTGCTTTTCCACAAGGTGCTTCAGGGGGCTCACTGACACCTGTTCACATCAGCCACTTATACTGGAACAAAATGCAACTAAAATAGAAATACTTTTCAATTCATACATTGAATGCTCATAGTGAGGGATGCAGGATCTAATTCAAATCAGCAGATTACATGGATTCATGTATAACCTCGGCTGATTATACCTCATGTGATAAGAAAAATTGTATTCTTCTGCAACTGAGTGAAAATTATACTCTTTTTACTACTCTAACCTGGTGATCCAGATCTGCAAAGGGTTGATAAGACTTCTAATCTCTTCCTGCTCTTTTTCAGATTCTATGTGTGCTTGCAGGTTCTCCTCGGCAATCTCTAACATTTCCTCAGTCAGCATCATTGAGGTGATGCCGTAATAGTTCTAAGAACAAAAACAGATGTTCTCTAATCAAATGACAGCTCAAACACAGCAAGGGAACACTGGAAAAGATAGCTTTATTTTACATTTGAAGGAGGAATAAATATCAGCAATGTTGTAAGAAGATGTAAATGATGAGCTTACTGTATTAAGAGTTGCTCATTACCTGAGCATGTTCCAGAAATTCATTAAGTCCTCCCAGAAGCAGACCCTTGCCTCCACGGTCCAACAGTTCTCTCCAAATGATTGGAGACCATTTGTGCTCCCATCCATTCATTTCACAAACATCATGAAGCCACTGCTAATGCAAACATCACCCCAGAAGGTTTTAATATTTGTTCACATATTAACACTTATATGTTACAGCTATAAACATTATTCCCTCTCAATACATAATTACCAAGCATTTAAAACTTATCCACTTAACAGTGCACAAAAAAAAAAGCAGGCTGACACAAAGTTACACTGACGTGCACAGCAAGTTACACAGACATACCACAATATTCCAGGAACAGAGCAAAATAAGCAACTTCTTAGTAATTTCCTCCTGGTTTTACTGCTGTAATTCTGCTCTGTTCTCTTAGTGATATTGGACACAGAAATGTTGCAAATCAACAAGGAATCTCAGGATTCCTTAAGAAAGTAAGAAGGTAACCTCTGTGGGAGGTAAGTAGGCTGCAGAGGTTAACTGCTATTCACTTTACTATTTACTTGGCTGAGGTGTCACGCAAAGTATAATGGGTAAAAACATCACAGTACCATCTGTCTTGTTAAGTAATACTGCTTTTTTTTTTTTTTCCAGTTTTTTATAGGGACCACACTGCAGATGCAGCAATATGTAAAATTGGCTTCAAGTAGAAAGAACAATTGGGCATACAGCAAAGTACTCCACTGAGTACAGGAGAAGCCTGTCCGTACTATAACTATCCGTACTTCCTATCAACTAAACAGTTTCACACGGCTCTCACCTTATGCCCCTATCCCGTGGTGAGACTGACAAGAACGCCAGACTCACAGCATCCAAACCTTCCCTCATGCTGGCACTCACAGCCAATGCTCTGCAGCACCTGTGCTCGCTTACCCAGGCGCTAACGCGGGACAGCGAGACCCACTGGAGGTGAGCGCGCTCCTTCCCCGCGGAGTGCCGGGCCCTACGGCTGGATCTGCGCTCCTTACCTCCCACCTGTCGGGGTGCTGAACCACCTTGTGCACGCTGAAGGCCGGCAGGTTAGCCTGGAGGTAGTCGGCCAGGAGCTCGGCTCTGGCGTACTGCGGGCAGCCTGCCCTACCTGTGGGAGCAGCAACGGCACGGCTAAGGGAAGGCTCCGTGATACCAGCGAGTCAAACGCTCTTTGAATTGCTCCCGGTTGGCACAGAGCCTGCGTGACCGGTATCACACGAGTTCCTCTGGGAACTTTCTGAAGCGTCAGGGCAAGCAAATTACCAGCAAAGAAAGGGTAATTTCAGAGGCCAAACTCCTGCTCAGTTCAGCAAGAGTGTTTCGGCCAACGCCTAAGCGGTGCTTCACCGGACGAGCGAAGGGGAGCATAGCAGAGAGAGAAGCTTCCCGATGGAGTGAGGGTGACAGAGCCGACTCGAAAGCGGCGGCGGCGGCGTGACGGACAGACGCCACGCTCAAGAGAGAGCGAAGGCGCGAAAGGCGGCAGAGCCGTCTGAGAGGAGCAGCCGCCACAGCCCCACACAGCGCCCAACGGCCGTCTCACCCGCCAGCACCAGCTTGGCCATGCGCGCGCCGCTCCTAACGGTCGGTTTGCAGTCGCGCGGCAACGCGCCGCAACCGTTTGTCCCTCGGCTCGCGCCGTCCCTCTCGCGAGGCTCGCTGAGGGCGCGCGCGCGAAGGGCGGCTGGGTGTTATGGCGCCTTGGAGAGCGAGGTAACTGCTCCTGGGCGGCGGAGCGCGGTCCTCTGCAGTCACGCGCGCGTGTCGCGAGCCGCACAGCCCCCGCACGGGGCTTTCCACGGCGGCGTGGCCGCCCCGGGCAGGCTCTGCCGAGCAGGCAGCGAGCGGACCCGGAGCCCCGTCAGGGAGCGGGCCGGCCTGCGGGGCCGGCGGTGGGAGGAGGTTCTCTCTCCCGGCGAGGTGGCTTTGGTCGCAGCATCGATCGGAGGAAAAGGTGGCGCCCGGCGTGCGGGAAGCCCAATAAAATCCTCTGCAGATCCGTTCCCAGCTGCTGCTTTTACACGTTTTTCCATGGCAGTATTACTTAAGAGCCCGCAAATCTGTTGCGTATCAGTTCCACTTGACTTATGTAAATGTCTTTATGTTCATTTTCCAGGCCGGTTTCCAATGGTAGGATTTCTTCAGATCCCTGATCTTGAGCGAGCGTTTCACATCCATGTGTGAGACGCTGACAAAAATAAATCCTAAGATGGGTTACCTGCTGAAGGCAGTCAGGTACTTGTACAGGTGCAGCCCCGGGCCCAGACCGTCAGCTCCTACAAGCGGGCGCGTTGTATGGAGCAGCAGGCATAGAGATCGCCTGGAGAATGTGAACTGCAGGAAGTTGTTTCTAAATACTTTTCCCTCTCTACATGGATCGCCTCTTCGATTTCTGTCTCAAAAAGCAGATGTTTTCAGCACAAGTGATGAAGCACAGCAGGAAAAGAGTAGAGAGGTTGCGGTGAGCGAGCAGGCTCTGCAGAGCTCCTTGGAAATGGAGAAGTTGGACGGTGATGCACAGAGCTTTGGAGTGAAGGCAGTGCTGGATCAAAATGAACAGTTCTTTAACAGACTCCATAAGTGCGCCTGTCCTAGTGACGTACTGGACTTGGCCTCAGAGTCTGCTTTCTCCATCAAGCAGTTCACCAACTGTTTAACTACCATGTGGAAACTCTTGAGAAAGATGTCGGAAGACCAGCGGCGCTACGAGAAGCGGCTCATCTTTGAGCACCCGGCCTTCGTCAGGCTTTGTCAGCAGCTGCTGCAGCACTCCAGGAGGATGACACGGAGCGACCTGGTGTTCAGTCTGCACGCTGTGGTGAACCTCGGTGTTCCTCAGAACACTCTCTTAGTGCAGACTTTGTTGAGGGTGTGCCAAGTAAGTATCAAAATCCCTCACGGAAGTTTGGGCTGAAATATCAGGGTTGGTTTTTTGAGGCTGTACAGCATCAGAGAGGTTTGGGTTACATCTCTGGTTTACTCTGATGTTCGGAGGAAACGGGGCTCCCTTAGTTAATCATTATGCACATCTGGTTTCTTTCATTTTTTAAACCGCTGCCTGATTTCACACGTAACTGAGAAGTCTGAAAAATCGTTACCCTTTTCAAATGAACTTGGAGACTGTGGAGGTCAGTGGAGACTTAAGCTTATGACCTGACTTCTAATGGGAAGACAGGATGACGGGTACAAAGTAAGAGGTTTTCTTTTCGGAAATTTTTACTGGTCTGAGGTAATCTAGCACTGTGAAAACTCTTTAACAGGAGAAGCTCAATCAACTGGATAACCGCTGTATGTCAGTTTTGGCCACTACGTTAGCCAGGATGGATGAAGACAAGAATGTGAGCGCTCTTCAAGCTGGATTACAGTGAGAAAATTACCTTACATGTGTTATTAGTATTTAAATATTGTTTGAATATATGTGTCTTAAAAATCATGGAGGGAATGTGTGTGCATAAAAGACATATTTAACCTGTAAGAAAGAGGTAATGAGTCTAGCTTAAATTATAAAGTATTTTGATTTTTCGTGATGAGAACAGCCAGGCCCTATTTCTTTTTAATTTAGTAAGGAAGAATTAAGATGAAAACAAGTTTTGATTTTGTCTATCTGTGAATGTAGCAAAGCATTCAGGTGAGTGCTTTATCAGAATAACTTCTTTGACTTTAATGATTTTCCCTAGGCCAATGAGATTTATATGGATATCAAATCTGCTGACTCGTATGAGATTCTTTTTACTGAGGCTAGCACAGAGCTTGCACTAGTTTAGTTCTTTTGGTCCTGAGTCAGGACCTGCTCTGAAAAGGTGGATGTGTTAGTGACACACAAAAAGCAGGCTTTCCTGTAAGCTCAGGTACATGGTTCTTGTAGGTAGAAAGCAGGAGATCCACCTATAGGCTATTCTTCTGTCCATTTGAGGGAAATGCATCTGCAGCAATGAATTTCAGAGCAATACACTGCCTTAGACAGTGACACTTTGTACTTTGGTAGTTGCGTAGATATATTTAAGAGTGATTCAGAGACAACAGTTACAGTACTTCCATCTGAGCCAGAAAAGGCAGTGCTGGGAAAACGGAACACCTTCATCATGCACTTATGTGCTATGATATCTCCTTCTGTCTACAGCTCACAGAACAGCTTGCTCATTTTTTTTTGCACAAGGTTGTTGTCATTGTTATAAAACATATATTGTTCTCTACAGAAGTGTTAATTCCTCGATGCTTAACTGCACTCACATTTGCAGTCACCTGTAGTAGCAAGGAAGGTGTTTCTGATATTCAGAGTTTGTGAGGGACAGCACTTAGGTATCAGGAAGCATTAAAAAAAAGCATATCACTGTAACAATGTAATGATTTCCAACTGAGCCACAGCTACATCATGTAAAATTGTGCTGGCCTTGCAAATAAGTGATGTAAGAGGAGGAAGGAATTACTGCTTTAACTTGGGAATATGCTAATGAAAAAAAATGGGGGTACCTACCTGCTTTTGCTGAAATGAGAGAACTGTCTCAAGGCCTTGCATTTCTTTCTTCCTCAGATTACTAGTAGAGCAGCGACTCCCAGGCATCAGAGATATCTTCATACTGCAAAACTTGATGAAATGTATGGGAAAGGATGCTCCGGTCTTTCTGAAAAAGAAATTAGAGGTAAACTTGTCTGGAGGTTCACTTTTACTTCCAGAAAGCCTGTGCTTTTGCTTTGTTTTGTAAATTGTGTATGGTTCTTTCCAGGTGCACAAAGAAATTACATAAAGGTTTTGGTGTATGAATCATGGTCCAGCTATATCTGTAAAAAGATCTTAAGTTTGGTGCTGGAAGAATTACCCCATGAAATGGGACAGAAAGCAATGGAAATTGCACAAAAGGAGTTGAGACAGTAAAATAGTTGTTCCCTTGCCTCTGGGTTGGCCACGTAGTATTTCACAGAAGAATGTGTAGGCTGTTCCCTGATTCCCTTTACTAACCTGTAGTTGGAAGACTGACATAAAACTGTATAATTTCTATTGTAGGTGCATTTTGTATTTACCTGTTGATACGCATGAATATTGTATTTTTTTAATATGTATGAATATTGGTTTTATTAATATCCAATAATGCTAGACTCATTTTTGCTGTCACTTCTATTAGTCAAATTGCTACTTCTATAAATGAAGTCTATTCTGTGGTATCAGAGCTTCTGTGCCTCAGTGCACATTTCAGGTTGGATGTTTGTATTAAAAATATTCTACTCAGTATGGGGTTGGATCCTGTTGAAGGCTTACAGCTCTCAAACACATCCAAACTAGTAATTGCAGTCATTTAAATGTCAACTATGTTAATTATATTTCTGTTTCTTTTTTTTAAGAGTTGGCGTAATGTATATATTCACAGCATTAGGAAATAACTTTTACTGAGACTTCTTGTAAAAAATCCATGTAAAAGCAAATTGCTGTGAACTTGCTAAGTGACAGAGTTCTAGAACACTTGATCTGTTCTAATTGTGTTTTGAGAAACTGAAAGAGCTTACTTTATGCTTTTGCTTTCTGTTGCTCCTTTTTCTTACTTGTAAGTCTGAACAGGTTAAGAAATTTGGAAAAGTTTTGGTGAAAAGTTTTTCATAATAAAACAACGGTAGTGTATGTGGAGAATGAAGAATTTAATAAATTCTAATTCACTTTAGATGGCAGTTTGGAGAGAGATAGACCACATGACTTACCCGAATGCTCACCGTGTGTTTTGGGGTCTTGTTGCAATGAAGTATTGTTCCATTCCAATCCTGAATGCCTGCAGTAAAAAGATCCAGGGTAAGAAAAAAAAAAAACAAAAAAAAAGTGTTTATTAAATTTCCCTTCCTTGTGCAAAGTTCTTCCTCATTATTTCTTTCACATCCCTTTCTTGATTTCCTTTAAAACTCAGGGAACATGTTTGTTTTACAGGATAAGACAGTAATGTGGAGTGATTTCATGAGTGACAAGACAGAAAATTACTCATGGATAATGATAACAAATAGTTCTTGTATTCTCTACCCTTTTTAACGTTTCCTTGAATTATGTTGTTTTTTTTCTTTGATTTTCTTCTGCATGCATTATTTTGGAAAAAGAAGTGAAGGATAGCAATAAAAGGTAGATTTCAGATAAGTTTTTAAAACAAATCTGAATGGGAAATAGATATTGATAGATATCAATAGATAGATTGGTGGTCTAGTGCAATCTGTTGATAGACTAAATGGAATACAGTTCTTCCCTGTTTAGCTGGATCTCATTCTTGAATGCTGATTAATAATTGACCTCATGCTGCAGCTTAAAAAAATCTAAATGAAAGTTATTGCTCTCACCTCTCTCCATACCTTTATAATGCATTTCTATGTATACAGAGTCTGCATGTATTTATTCACACTTAAAATACCTATGAACATATGTCTCAAAAACTATGGAGATAGCAAAACAACATTCTTAACGTTTAGGAAACAAAAATATTTGGGTTGCTTGTACAGTCTTTATTTGTTCTGTGGATTAGGATGCAGTCTTTAACCGCCTTCTACCACAGGACTCTACCACACACAGACACAGGCTATGTGGCGTGCAGAGTCAGCAGCTACTCAGTACATTTTTCTGCATGTTCTCAGGACTTGCTGCATATTGTGCAAATTATGCTGTGGGCACAGTGATTTATTTCTTGGTAGAAACTTCTCCCTTTCAGAGCTGGGGATAGAATAGGAAGAGGAGAGAGGGCATCCTTTGGGGCCCATGAGGTAAGGGAACTCCCCAGCACGATTTACAGGTTCTACTCAGTTGCTGGGGCTTTCAAGAAAGTAGTGCCCTCTCCCGTATCTAGGGACCTGACCGTAATTGAAGTAACTATGTATTTCATAAATTGAGTGAATTTTTGCAGAAGTGAAGAAATGACCCAGTGGTGATATTCATTTTCTAATTAAACAGCAGACAGAGATTCAGGTCAAAGTGTCCTGTAATACAAGATTCCTTTGGCCTGTTTTTTTTTCTTAAGAATACCTAGCATTACAAATCACTTCATATGATGCAGAGCTTTCATTGTCTTCAACTGCTGTTGTCAGTACTCAGCACCTCAAGAAACGAGGTGTTTCATGCTAAACCTAGAAAACCACTGAGCACAACTCAGAGGATGTGAATTCAGTTATTTTCCTGCTGTCGTCTTGAGTCCTCTGGCAGAGGAAGCAATGAAGTCTGCAACTGATGATTGTACTGTGCTCTTTTCTCCTGCAATCACTATCTTTTATGACATGCATGTCACTCTTTGCAGCACATAGCGTAGGAGTTCAGAGAGAGCATTGCTTTTTAGTACTTCATCTTTTTCAACTCAGGCTTTCATTGACTTGTATCATTTGTTCTTTTTTCTTTTATGTTACAGAGAATATTCACGATGCTCCGTTTTGGCAATTAATTCTTATTCTGGAAGCTTGTCACAGTCTACAGTACCGTAATATAAAACTGTTTTCAACAGTAGCAGACTATGTTAATTCTGTTGTCTGCCTCTTGGACAAAAGACAGGTGAGTGTGAGACCAAGTACTTTATAGTAGTAGCAATAAAATAAGCAATGTCTGGTTCATTCTGTTTTACCTTTTTTCACATGTATCTTCGGTCTCTGGAACAGATATTTTTATGAAAGTCACATTGAAATTCATGCAGTTAATTTTCATAAATGCATTTCTCTTTGTTGACTTGCAGATTAAATTAAGAAATAAAAGGCATATTAGGGTTTTAAAAGTTGCTTTCATTAAAAAACATTTCTTATTGAAAACAAAAGATAAGATCCACTTCACTGACTTTCTTGACTTTATAAAAATGTCTTTTGTTTTAGATTATCCTTTTTCTTTCTGCCTTCGAGTCACTTGGCTTTCAGCCCACTGAGCTGATGGGTGTTCTTGCTGAGAAAGTTACAGAAGACTCCGAATTCCTGGACTTGAAAAGCCTTTTGATTGTTCTTCGAGTGTATTCACGACTCAACTATATTCCCAGAGGCCAACATCATTTGTAGGTTTTCGTTTTAGAATGCCTGATGTTACATAGCTGTCATGGAGTAATATAAGGAAATGAATGGAATGGCAAGTGGTATTTGATTTCAATTGTGAAAAAGTCCATAATCTAGATTTATTAATCTGTAAGGTAAATTTGCTGTGCTTTTAGTATTTTTGTACTACATAAGAATTGTTTTCTGCAGCTGAAAATGGGTACTTTCTTGGAACTAGACTGATGAAGCTACTAAGTCTCTTGATAAGTAGCTGTAGCCTCAAAGATTCTAATGGGAGTGGTGAACTAAAGAACGTAGGATTACACAAGATAATAATTATTTCTATGTTGTATTTTTGAAATTGTTTGAGAACTACATTTTATATAGTCTAATTTGTGTATTCAGCTACTTTCCTTCTGCTTTTGGAAAAGGTTTTATGAGACTCTTCACAGCTGCTTGAATAAGTACCTTCTCCAGATTTCCAATACAGAACTACTGAAGGCGGTGTATTCACTTTGCATCTTAGGATATCTTCCTCACTGTGCACTCGATCAGCTGCTGAAAAAGAACAACTTTGAAGAACTTGTGTCAGGTCAGGCCTTGCTTCATCATATTCTTTAAAAGCATAGTGCATCTCCATACATAATTTGTTGTAATTGTGCTAAGGCTTATAGCTTGGAAAAGTCAAACTCCATTAGCATTAAACATGACATTTGCAAGAAAAAGCTGACACAGTACCTGTGACCTAAGTGACACCATATTCTCTAATTATGTGCTAAGGCATCAAGTTTGTTGTCTTGGGCTCCATGGTGGCTACAGTTCAGTAATTTGCGCAAAAATGAATGTGAGGTTGGTGAAAATGGTAGAAGTGTGTTGAGGGATAAGGGTTCCATATTCAAGATGTTCAGGCATCTTTAAAAATATGGGAAGTCTTAACATTTGTAAACCAGCTTTAGTACCTGGAATCTGAAGAGGTTCTGAATAGGCTGTAAAAGATAACAAAATGAAAAATCTTGTGAAGTGATACACTGGCTGGAAGATTTTTGTATTCATTTTCAGGTGATCTTTACAAGGAAAAAAGGGAAACAATGCTTCACTGTGTGAGAACATGTATGGAACTTGATAGCCCTTCCTTCACGAAGCCTGCATTTGTGCCAACTGAAAGCTTCTCTTCATTAGTATCTGTTCACCTCAGAAAGGCTCGGGAGGCACTGCTAGAACTTCTGGGAGATGAGAACATGTTTCGGCAAAATGTTCAGCTGCCATATGAGTATCATATTGGTACGAAGCCAAATTACTGTCATGTATGCCATTACTTTTTAATGTAGATTTGTAATCCCTAAAATAATCAGGTGGTAACAATTTGCATGGGTTACAGGTGAGTAAAAGGTAAAGTTTTGAAGACAGTCATTTAAAAAATGGTTTCTTTGATTGGTCAATCTTATTTTCTAGGATACCTGTTAATGTCAGTTTACTGCTTTTATTTACAAAACAGATTTGGACTTTTTTGTTGAGTATTAGCAAGCAGTTTTTAATTGCATATAATTCCACGGTGTCCAACTGTTTCATGAAGTTGACATCTTAGTATTAAAGCTAAAGGAAAAACAAAAATTCACCACCTTTTGTTCTCTGACTTGTTTCTTCTCTTAAGATCTGGCTGAGTTCAGCTTTCATTTATGAAATGGAATATGATCTTTGAAGGGTGATCATTTCATAACATTTGGTTTCTTTTACATTTTCATTTATATTTACTAGCAAACTCAGATTACCAGGTGTTTTTTTTTTTTGTGATATTTGTAGATTAAGTATTTCTAAATAGAAATCAGACTACAGGACAATCTGAGTAGGTTTGACAGACTCAGATCAAAACTGGTTTCTTTAAGATTTCATTTTGATAAACTAATGTCTGCAATTTCAAAAAAAAAAAAACAAAAAACCAAACCAACTCTTTTCCTGGAGGTGTGCAAGCTGTAGCTGTTCAGATTGGTTGGAGGGAGGGAAAAGCAACCAATAACTTCCAAATGAGCTACATAGGTTGTTAATTGTAAACTCTTGCAGTGTTTAACATTTCGTTGTTTTGTTTTCAGATTTTGAAATCTGGATGGATTCAGACAGAAAGAAAGTGCTCCCAGTAACTGCAGCAGACAGTCATGCTGAAATAAGTGCTCAAAGGTGCCTTTTTTTAACTGGATCTTTTTTTCTAGCAGGCTAGTTTTGCTGCTGTTTATTCTATCCAGTTACTATTTCTGCTGATTTGCAGAAGCAAAGTAGACTGTTATTTACGCTCACAGAAACATACAGAAATTGCCACACATTGAGTTGAGAAAAACAACTCATTCAGCTCAATACCTTCTTCTGACAGAGGCTAATTACATTTCAGAGAACGAGGCAGGAAATTTCACAGGAAGGAATGTTTCAGCCTCTTATAGTAGATACAGATCTTTAAGTATGATTAAAATTGGGAAAAAAACCAAACCCATTATGGTGTAAAATTCCAAGTATTTCTGTGTCCAATTAAAAATTCAGTTAATGTTCTAAGTCTCCAAAATTTGCAAGTCAGTGATATATTTTTAGCAATGAATTCAGCTGTTGAAATACTATTTGAAAAAGCATAAGTCTTATGTGAGAAAAAAGACTTCTCGCTAACTGAAGTGGGACATCCATCATTTCAGTAAGGCTCAACTAGAATTGGGTAACTTACCTTTGTGTTCTGGATCACTGTACAGCAATGTATTTTCTGTAATTTGCTTTAGCTAGTGAATTGTGAAACAAGAACTGATTTCCAAAGCGTTCATTTTCTTGCCTTTCTAAGTGGGTTCAATGGCAAGAAGTAACTGATCCTGAGTGTTAGCAAATGATCAAAACAGGTGCACAAGCTGTCAAAATGTAGAATATTTCCTTCTTATTATGGGGGAAGTAGAGATTTAAGGACTTAATTCTGCTCTTTACCCAGTTTGGGTAAATGGGCAAAAACAAACAACAAAAAAAAAGTTGCGATTAAGTCTGAAGAAATAAAAAGGGATAATGAAATGTGTGCAGTCTTAATACTTAGCCTATCAGAAAGATACCTATGTATTCTGCACTACTGAATCATTGTCTTATACTCTTCTTGGTTGTAGACTGGCTTTTCTCTTTGTTCCTCCCTCTGCTTTTTGTTTGGGTACAACACACCCCCAAGGGAAGCTTGCAATGAAGAAGCGGCATCTAAGTAAACTGGGCTATCATGTGATTCTGGTAAGAAGAGTCCTTCTGTTTTCTCTTGTTTAGGTCATGTCATCAGCGCAATAATGAGAATGTTTGTTTGGCAGAACGAGTTCTAAAGGGAACTCTGGGCTTTCATCGGAGTGACAACAGTGTAGCATATCTACATAGAAGGTGGCTGTGTCATAACAGAGGAACTCTGAAAGACAAACTACCACTTAGTATTGGCAGTGAAATAAATATTAGCTCAGGAATAGGAAAAAAAAGAAAAAAAGCCAAGCACCTCAATTGTTTATCTAAAAATCCTTTGGCTTATGTCTGCATTTTTTTAAATTGCTGTTTGTTGTTTTGTTTGAACAGGACTAATTCTTCAAATTAACTTCTCAAAATACAGCAAATCCCTGTGGCCTTGCCATCAGCGAAGGCTTGGTTTATGGGACAGGGTAGTTTACTAAAAATAATGTATCCTTTTGTATTCCCTTGTTCCAGGTCCTGAACAAGAAGTTTCAAGAACTGACGACTGAAGGTGCCATTGAGTTTTTGAAAGGAAAAATCTATTCTGAAAACATTTCCTCTTTTTCTGAAGTGAATTTGTATGATAATAATTAAAGTAAACCAACAATTGTAGGTCTCTGTCTTTTTCCTGTTTAAATAACAGACTGATTTTAATAGAAGATATGCAAAAAACTGCTTATAACTGCCTACCCTGAAGTATTGAAGGTTTAGAAAAGTTTGTGAAGCCTTTAGAAAAGTTGTGAAGCCCAATGCCTGCTGTTGGGGGGGGGGTTGTCCTTAATGAAGAGGCAATGTTGGCAATGTTTCTTTAGTGAAACAACTACTTGATTAATCTGAAAAGTATCCTGCTATCTATCCCAGCTGAAATGCCATAATTTTATAAGCTCTTCCCCTCCCCCATGGCCCAAGTCAAACTTTTCCCCTCATGAGCTAGGTCAGAGTTTTGAACTCACTAGAATTTTGAAGCACAGTTGGAACCTGGCCTGCAAGCAAGCACTAGAGGAATTTTTTCCAACATCCTGTCCCCATGGTCTTCTCTTTATGGAGAGCTCCAGCAAATAAGTCAGCCTAAGGGATGTATTTAAAAAATCCAGAATATGTGAAAAGTTCCTAAAGAAATCAACTTCACCCAGTTTTCAGAAGTTTGGGACAAAATTGGTTCCACTAGTTGTATGCTTATTCTTTTGAACTTTTTTGCTCCACTGCTCCTGTAATACATTTTGAGGCTTCTAACCTCAGAACATGTTTGTCACATCCTTATAAACTGACTCTTGCTCCCTGTTCCCAAGTCTCCACCTCTTTTAAAGAGGTTTTACAACACTCCAATTTGTTCTCTGTATGTTACGATGCACCTTCACTGGTCTGTTGTGTATGAAAAGAGAATAGCATGATGGAATTTATTATGTTGATAGAGGCCTACACATTCAAAATAACTTCAGACCTTTGAACTGATAAAGCAGAGATAATTGGTACATCTTTTCTCTTCTTGATAACATTTCCAGATAAAATACCTTTATTGTGCTGAAACTACTGGAGTACAGAGCAAGAACATTGGAAAGTCCAAACATACCTGTATTTGTAAATAACAGATTGTTTTTTTTTTTCTTCAGGACAATCAGATCTTCAGTCACAATTTTTTTTCTGCCATAACCACAGCCAAATAATCATTAAGGGAAACAGCAATACTTTCTGCAGTGACTGTACGTTACCCAAAGGGGGTGTTCTTGCTTCACTTGATAGTCTACAAGAACTATGTTCTTTGTCTTTCTGGAGTACTATGCACACGTGGATAAAATATTACAGTGATGAGATGAAGTGAAAAGGAAGAATGCTTAAAAAAATTCACAGTGCAACTTTAAGCAGAACATACAGATAAGAATGCGGTGCACACTTACGAAGGAAACTAGCTCAAATGCCAGTCTGGCATAAAAAGCTCAGACAACTGCCCAACATTTCAGTCCCTGAAATGCAGCTGAAAAACAAAACTTACGCAATTGTAGTGCTTAACAACTAGACCAGAGTTAATCTTCTAAACTTGGTGTGAAGTTCATTGTGCTATTTTTGTATTTGCTGCTTGAAGAAAGTATTGTTTACACAAACTCATCTGTAAATCAGATGGAGGACCATTCTGATGTTCTGTGCTGGCTAACTGATCCCAGTGCCTTGGCCAAAACTGGAGGAGATGAAAAATACTTGTCTGTGCTGGGGTATTGAGTGGGTGCTAAGAGCTGTGTTTGAGATAGCATTTGGTGCTGTTCAAAGGGGAAGCCTTGCAAACCAGGCTACTACATCGTCAGCTGTGGCTCTCACCTGGACAGGGGAACTGCTCCCTCCACTTCAGGTTTTAAAGTCAGGTTCAGGAACAGGATCATCGCTCCATCTGTTGAGGGACAAAACAGGAGACAGGAAAGCGTACTGTTATCTTGGATGCCAGCAGCCTGGACAAAAGCTGCCAAGCCAATGGCATAGCACTTTACGCTGAATTAGCTGATCATCTTTACTTCTGTATTTCTAAACATGTTACAGATCGATGGATACTTATACAAGCAGTATGGAAGTATAGTGGTCTACCATAACGATCACCTTGTTCATTAAAATATCTTGCTTTATGTTTCTGTAGTGCTTTTTATTCTCACCTACACTGATTCAAAGTTCCAACCAATTTGTAGCTGCTGCCTGAGATTTAAGGGTTTCTTGAATCTTTACTTCTGCTTAAAAGCTATTCTGCTGCAATGTCTTAAATACACCCAGATTTCTTAGGTGTCCAATTTATGCAGTAAAGAAGATGTGGTTTGTGCAACAGAATGTATTTAAAGCATTCTCTTCTCTCCCCTGAATCATGCTTATTGAAGTCAGTGGGAAAAGATTAACTTTGCTTGAGGTTTTGTTACTGCATGGACTGTTCAGTGTGAAAGTAGTAAAGTCCCTTCTTTTTAGCCTAAATGGATGTATTTAGCTGACCTACCAGTGAAGCTGAGGGGATGTGAGCTGATTCCCTCCCCTTTTTTTTTTCCCCTTACCATTTTCACAGCTTGCCTGCAGACTTGGGGAGGCATGTATTTCTAACCTTTATTCACACTTGGAACATTTTGTAAGTGCAGTAGCTGGAAAATTTCTTCTGAACCTGGAAGCTTGAATATGGCTTTAGTTTATACAACTTGTGAGTGTATCTTATTAACAGATGGAACCCAGATACTTGCTGTGGTGTTTAATTCACTAAAGACATTTCAGGGGTATATCCAATCCATAGCAAGTTCTCAACCCCATGTGAAGTGGATTATTTAGTAGGTGAACTGAACTGCTCATAGATGGGAAGATCCTCAGTGAATTGAAGGCTATTTAAAGAAAATAAAGCAATTAGGAGATAAAGTAATTATGTAGCTATAAGTTAAAGACAGTAGGGTCAGCTGCATGGAGTAACCATTTGACCAGACTTGTATATGAAGGCAGCATGTTTTGTTCCTGACCTGCAAGGCAGTCTGAAAAGCAGAGCAGACCCACACAAATGTTTCCTTCAGTGTGAGCTTTGAAATACCAAACTTGAGTATCTATACAGCTAATCTCAAAGAAGAAGATACTGCCTGTTATGATTCCTGCTCTTTTTTTTTTTTATATGTTCTATTAGACATTTTTAAAATTCATAAATGTTACTTTATTACAAAATAATAAAATGCAATGATAAAGCTGGCTTTTCTGTTTGTTTGTTGTTTTTCCTCCTTAGAATAAGCATTGATTATTCCCCCCTTTAGTTCTGCAGGTCATTTGAAAAATATTCAAACACAAAGGGTAACAAGCTGCAATCACTGGCATGTATCATATAATTAATAAGAAAACATTGTGAAAAGAGTTCACAGATATGTCAGGCAGCAAACCTCTCTGGCCCAAGGATGATATTAACCATGTGGGGATGAGCAAACTCTTTAAAATGAGAGTAAGAAACAGGAGGACAGAAGATGTGTGCTACAAGGGTCAAGAAGGCTCTGGTGCAAACAGAAAATAAACTAGTACCATCTGAGCAAAAATTAAACTGAGTTTGTCAAGTTACACAGAATGAGAACAGCGAAGGTCTGGAAAAAACACAGGCAGCTGAATTTGCAGACCTTAATGACCTCTATTTCTCTACTGCTGGATTTGCTTTTGTCTGAAAACACATTTGATCCCTTCCTCCAATCTTAGGTAGTACGAAACCTCAACGACTCATTCTTGAGAAGCGTCCCAGAACTCTTCAAAACATCTGCCTTGCTCTCAAATTGGTTCCAAAGCAACTAGGAAAGAGGGACTGGCAGTATGTTGCAATAGTTCCATTTTTGTTAAAGAAATCAGAAACTAAATAAATTTAATTTTAGAATTAAGGAATGGAAGTCTGTTTCTTAGATATTGCAACTGTTTCTGCATATGCAAGATGTTGAATAGTGCTCTGTATGGAGAAGATAAAAGACATAAGAGATGTAGCTCTTAACAATTTCTAAAAAGAAAATTGTAATATCCAGAGCTGATACTAAGGCTTCCCTCTCATGCTGTTTTGAGCACATGTGGTTGTTGACCACTGCAATAGGAATAATTTTATACTGCCATTTATAAATGCTGAATTATTCCTTTTCCATCCAAATCTCAGAGCACATAACCTGGCATGAGAGAGGTATCAGTTTCACTTCCTTCTTGCTGGCACTAAAGTATCTGAATTCAAGAATTGCAGGTGTACTGCACAAATCAAAAAAGGTAGAATATTTACTCCTGGGCCAAATGTAATGTAATTAGTTTTCCTGGAACAAAAGCAGAGCCAGTAAAAATTAGAATTGTAATATGATGGTTATCTGCTGTTCTCTACAGGCATACTTTTAAGAATAGATTTTACCAAAAACAAGATCTCATTCCAGTACTTTGCTAGTAACCACGGATGTTTTGGTTGTTCTGCATTGTTTTTTTATGTGATGCAAATATGGCAGATGGCTACTTTTAAGATCTGCCCTTCTAGAACTAGCAGGTTTTATTCTTTCTTTCCTTATTTCTGAATTATCACATCTCTGGAGTTGAAACTCCGGAGTTTCCAGGAGTCCAACTCCTGGATCCACACAAAAAGCCCAAATTCTACATCTGAGAGCACTGCCCAAATGCTCCTTGAACTCCAGCAGCTCAGGGCTGTACCCAACCACCTGTTTAATGCCCACCACACTCTGGTAAATAACCTTTTCCTAAGCCCAACCTGACCTTCCCCCGACACAGCTCCATGCCATTTCCTCATGTCCTGTTGCTGTCACCACAGCAGAGCTCACTTCCTGCCCCCCACATACAATCCAGCACTTACTCTTGTTAAACTTCACGTGGTTGGTGATTGCTCAGCCCCCTGCTCTGCCAAGATCTCTCTGCCCTCAGGACAGTGCCAGCTCCTCACAATTTAGTACTGTCTGCAGACTTACTTAACACACTTTCAAGTCCCATATCCAAATCATTGATAAAAACATTGAAGAGAACTCGCCATAAAATGGATCCCCGTGGAAGCCCACTGGTGACTGGCTGCCAGCCTGATGTAACCACGTTTCCTGTAAGCCTTGGTAGCTTGGGGTGAAAGTATGAACATGGAAGTGATTGCAAGTAACAGCCCAGGAACAATAAGGATAAAGCTGTCTCTGAGTTTGCAGCAAAAGCATTTGTGTCCATACACAATCAGCAAGCTTCCCATTTCATCCAGTTTCCTCTCTCTGAAATTGTTCTCATGCTATACTCCAGTAACATTGTTGCCATGGCACCCATCAAAACCCAGATACGCTCTTGCTTTAACGTAGCAAGATGCAAATTTTGATAACAGGAGAATTTCTTTTCAATTTTCACTGCTACAGGTATAGGATTCTATCTATGCCTCCAGCCAGAGGCAATTTACTAAAAACTCTTTGTCATTTCTGAATATGTTCCATGGCTTACTCTTATCAGTTCAATCCACAAAGGTGGCTCTTGCTAAATTTTCTGTGTTTGCCTGTTTGATTTTCACGGTACAGATTTCTCTACATATGTCATCTGCACTCAACCACCCTTTTAAAAGGTGGGGAAGTGTGTGGGGTAAGAGGGAGTGGCACCATCATCTGGTTTAAGTTAAATTTAACGCACCACAGCAATATAAGCCAGTTAAGGATCTGGCTGTGCATCTTCAAAAGAAAAACTTGAGCTGTTATGCGACACAGTTTTCTTCTACAACAAAAAGAAGCTGGTGAACCTAACTCTGACTGTATGAAGCCTAAAGTAATGGTGATAATTGTCTCTGTTGCCTTTGAACACGCTCTGTTTCGTGTGAGTGATTTGTTCAAGGGACACACCGCTTGGTAAAGAAATCTACAGTCTGGGTCACTGCTGTATAGAGGTTTGGAAGATTACAGAGGTCTGAAAAGTTAAGCTGGCAAAAAATATGCATGTATATGTGTGTTTGGAAGTTTGATGTGTATACATCCACGGTGAATAAACAACAAAATGCTGAGTGCTTTTCCAATGTCAGCAAGAAGACTTCCTTTCAGGAGAAGTACTGACTCTACTGAGAATGAAGTACTAAGCTGCATGAAGGTTGGCTAGATTTCTGCTCATGCAGAATAAAATATTCCAAACATTTCACTGCTGCTGGCTTTGATATTCATTTGCTTAACCTAAGAACTCTGCATTTGAAGAGAGAAAAAAGAACAACAATAAAAGGTATCCAAAAATCACTCTGCCCGAACAGAGCATAAAATCATCTGACACCAAGGTATAGACTGATACAGGCAATCTGGGTTCAGCTCCCTGCTTCCCCCACTCTGTCTGCTCATGGGCAAGTCGCTTACACAGCTCTCCTGGTACACCCAGCATCCAGGCATTTGCAGCTGTGTGCATTAACACAAAGGAATACTGTTTGACATCACAGGTGCAATCACAGTCCAGCCCAGTGTCTGTGCTCCCCACCTGCACAATAGGAATGTCCCCATATTGAGTTGTTTAGATTTGACTGCTCTCCTGAGCAGAGCTGGCTGATGTTTTTAAAGTCTGGTTCTTTTACAAACAGTAGTGACAGTTCAGCTATGACTGTGGACAAGGTTTTGGCTATAACAAAAAAAAAAAAAAAAAAAAAAAAAATCCCAGCTCTCTTAACTGAATATATCCAACGCTTGTGGGTAGAACTATTCAGTGCAAATCAGCCAAATCAATCGCCTTATTGCAAAGCCCTCTCACAACAAGCACTTTGAAGTTACACCAATCAGTCTTCTGACAGTACCAGCAGCAGCCATTTATTACAAAATCCAACAACAAAAATGCAAGTTCCTACTGCTTGTCATACTTAAGACACGTAGCACACTCCAAACCTGGCCCTTAGATTCTTCAAGGCTCTTCTGCAAAAATAGAATGAAAATTCTACCAAATAAAAGTTGTCTAGACTAGACTTATCTATCTCAAAATCTGCTTCAGGATCTTTTGCCACGTACTGCTGCTTTCATTCATCATTACTGAGATACTTCAGAGACATCATGATCTCTTAACCAAATCCTGATGCAGGTTAAGGAGTCTGCAGTACTCTTCACCTTGCACAGACACGTATAACTGCGTGCGTGCTAGCAATCCCGTGATGCTTGGTGGTGCTGCTAATGAACAGAAAAGGCAGTATGGGTATCACTGTTATTGGAACTAAGGCCAAAGGTTAATGGGAAAATGTTTCAAAGCTGCAAAAGCTACCTAACTTAAAACAAATATAGTATATATTGTTTGGGTCTAAGAAATTGTATGCAAGGCTATTTGCACTTAATAATTTATGGCATGTTTAAATAGTTCATACAATATTTTAGGGCTTGTAATAGAACTCATTAAAAAGGATGCTGGTAATTCTAGAACGCAGTGCAGTAAGCTCATTTTTTAACCATTAAGCAGTAATAGAGGCTTATGTGCTGTCTTCTGCAGTTCTGCAAGTAGTAATAAAGTAATACTGGTTTATTTACTTACAAAAATAATTACTGTGTTCAAAAAAAGAGAGCAAGATAGACCTACATGACATCTTTAAAAAGGTCTCATCAAAACAAACCACAGTTCTTTGACAACAAAATTTTTACAATAAGTTTTGCATCTTTACAAAATCAAAGATTCTTGCCTAATTGTTGCTCACTCAGAAAGCCATTACAGGACCAAGCACCTCTGAAAATCATTTTGCCCTAAAACAATACCTTTGAGATCATAAGATCTAATCGTGTCTAGAAGAGTAGTTACTCTTATGAGCGAAAGTTTTCAGGGCTGGACAAGGTGAGTGTGAAAATCTAGCTGATCTTTATAACAGCAAATTCAGACACAAAAACCTGTCAGTAAGAGTCTTTCCTTTTTACAAACTAAAAGGGCAGTATTTTGCAGCCAGCTTGTAAGCATAGATTTGAAGTTCAATAGTTTACCACTGCACTTGTAATACACTACAAGTTGTTTGGTTGCTTTTGTTTTACGTTAAACTGCACAGTCCTTATTCAGATAAATTTCCAAACGGTGTTTACACAAAGGACTGCAGGATTTTGTGCACAAGCCCTTGTAGGGAGGGATTGCCCATATCACCAAGAACTGAAACAAGAACACTTGTTGCATGTTTCTTGTAAAACATTTCCTTGAATTCAGATCCTTTTATGAAGGATCAGCTAAAGGTTCCTTAGCAGTGACATTTTGCTGTCTAGAAGATGAAGGCAAAATAACCACCCAGCCCAACTGCCATTAAGGAAAGGCAATTTACTAATAATATCCTGGTTAAGGAAAACGGTATCTAAGGAAGCTGCTCTGCCAGCCTCATTAAAGCAACACAGACCTTGCCAGTGTGCTTCAGCTGCCTTCCATAAGGAACTGCTTACTGAATGAGTACTCGACGCTCTTGTGAGACAACAAAGCTGTCTACAAACTACATCATAGGACTTATGGAGAAAAGATAGGTGTTATTTCACATACAACACACTCAAATTCCTAGTTTTGGTTCAAAACGTATTTGTGTATAACTGCAGTAAAAACAACTGAATCTTTGAAAGTATTTGGAAATATATATGTCTTGAAACTATTAGATCACAAACCAATTGTCAAAGCAGTTTTGCTGAGCTAAAGCTCAAGTTTCCTATGTCAGCAGATGATCTGGCAGACACGGTGGACTTAGAGGAATTACTTTTATGGTTTACTAGTAATGTCATTCTAATCTATTGTATGTTGGCTGGAATCTTTTCTAAAAGTACTTTAAAATACCAAATGCAAGGTTAATGGGGTGTTTGCTGTGTCATCTCAGAGAGAGAGAACTGTTTCCACTATGTTCTCATCCACAATAATATTATGGTTGGAGATGAGGTCTGAGAACTGCTAGCGCTGGTAAATCAGAACAAACTCTAAAAACTTCCAGAAAACTCTCTAATGAAGCTAGAAAGCTGAAGACTTTGCATACTGGTTTGAATTGTAGAACAAACAATGTACTGCACTGAAATATTTGGAATGTTACTCAGAAAGACAGAGAAATATCTTTCAGTACTCTCAGAAAAAGGAGATACTGTATAGTTACTCTCTAAGTCAATGGCAAACAGAACTATCAATTCAATGCGTGCTTCCTCAAAGTAAAGTCACTGTGATAAACAGAGGATTTTAGTAAAGCAGCTGAGTTACCCAACCCCCTATACCAAAGCAGAAGACTAGGATTTAAGGCACATTAGTCAGCATGCTACTGTACTGACCCTGCTTAGTGATGATTCTGACTCGAAGATATACCATTAGCTTTTTGAAGCCATGAGAGAAGATTTACTAGATTTTTTTTATTTTTTTTTTTCAGAATTAAGGTGACAATTTAAAAAAAAAAAAATCATGTTGAAATCTGTCTAGTTCTAGTTTGGGTTTAGTCCAGACAGAGTCAGCATGGAAGCTAGTCATGAAACTGGGAAAGCTTGATGTGGTGAGCTGATGTTTGTGGAGAGATACAAGTGTGTAAGATTGCTTTTCTTCTTAAAATTCCCATCCTTGAAAGTTACAGGCAGCTCAGGAGAAAATCTGGCAGCAAGCAGCGACCAGGATTGAACTCAGCACTATATGATAGCTGTTCAAAAGATGGTATGTTTCAGTATGGGACTTTTAAACAAAACAGTTCTAGCTTGTGGCTGTCGCTAAACAGACGGTATGCAGATAAGTCACAAACAGCCAAGCATATGTGTGGTGCAAGGGTAAAACAATAACAAGCAGGTCAAATCATTCAAACACTGGAAATCACTTTGACACCAGGCCAAAAGCTTAGCTTGTGATGATATCAGTATGGGATAAAACAAAACAAAAAAACAAGATGAACCAACAGGCTTAGTAGCCAGCTTGTTGGAGTCAGCATATAGTACCTATACTTCCAATAGGAGAGCAGATGGCCATATATTTAAAGAAGCACCAGACAGGGAATCAGGAGATCAGAGTTCTATTCCTGGCTCTGCAGCAATGTTCCTATGTCACCCTGGGGACTCACATTTTTCCTCTTTTTTCCTTAGTCTTATAAGTAGTGGAAATAATATTTACTTGTTGAGGGGGGAGTTGAGAGGCTAAACTGATGCTGAAAAAGCACTTGGGAGCTCTAGGAAGAACATATGCAAGATCTGCAAAGCAAACTTGTTTGGAAGAAAGGACACTACATGATTTCACATAGCCATATGCATATGACCTTTCCTCTTCTCAGAGTGCCCCATGCCTTGTCATACACAGTTTTCCAGAAGAGTATAAATGGATTAATCTGCATTCCATATTTGCTGGAAAGATAAACAGCTGCCAGTAAGAACCTGACCAAAGAACAGACTTTATTACTGAGAGAGACATTATTTATGCCCGAGAGCAATAGGCTTGTTGACGCTGTTTGTCCCAACATACTTCTACATCAGGGGCAGAATAACATCTCTAATGGCTTTTATTCTGAATCTAGCTGTGCTTCTTGCAAGCTGAACGTCAAGTACAAACTTAAGTATCCTCTTCCAAGAATAAACCTTGCGCCAAACTCCCCCCAAAAAGCCTATTTTTTTTTTTTTTTTAGAAACCAGCCAGTACTGTCCCTGATTATACAGGACTTTCATCTAAAGCCCATTAAAATCAACTAGACTTCAAAGGAATTTGAATCAAAGACCTAGCAAGCAACTGTCATTTATTCTGAATCCTATGCCCAATAAGCAAAATGACCCTATCTATCCTAATAACTATTTGGAGTCAGAGAAGTAATGTTTTCACCACAGAACAAAGAGTTTGTTATTTCAGAAAGAAGGTGTAAGCTTTGGGGTGCAGTTGAATTTCAGCACAATCATAATTTGTGCCATTTTTTGTAAGAGAAAAAAAAAAAAAAAAAAAGGATGAAGCCGTTTTTTCCCCTCCTTTATGCCTCTATTTTTCTTAATTCATGGTTTTCTGTTCCTGTTAAGGGTTTGAACCCCATTCAAAGCCAGTTCTGGTAAAACAGAAAAAGCAACACCACAGAAAAATACTTCAAAATATTGGTCTATCTCATACAGCAACACTGAAGACAGAGGAAGCACAAGAAAAGTTATCTGAGCAAAGGTCCTTACCATCAGTACTGAACATGGTTTTCCTACATGAGTTTGTTTTTCTGATTCCTTCACAAATGAAGTAGCCTCTAATCTTTTTTAAGATAGATTTATTCCAGTCATTCTGGAAGACACTGTGTGTTGAATATCTGCATAGGAGGAAAACATTCATTGTTTTCAGGATCAGGCAAGTCATGCTATGGGACAAAAACCAAGATCTGGTATAATTTATGAAGAAGAGCATTTTCTTCTCTTCCTTGCAGACTGGTTTTGTAAGAACACACTTCTAAGTTAAACTGATTGGCTCTGCTGCCTGTTTCCTTGATGACAGCCTTGGCAGTAATGTAAGAGGACTTCAGCTTGCTGAGGACTTACCAGAATTGCTGAGAAGGATACCATTTAACAGTCAAAGTCTACAGCATATACACATGAACAAACTGACTTACTGGACTATCCTCATCCCAAATCCATGCAGTATGCTGCATTAAATAACAATGGGAAGGCTTTCATTCAAGAGGGAAGCTGAGTGAAAAAGTTTTTTTCTATAGAATTGTGCTATATGTCTAACTGTATTCTAGTAAGGAAGAAATTCAATGACTTACACTTGACATATGAACTGGACGAGAAATGAAGTTTTTGGGGTGCTTACTGTCCCAAATTTTTGAGTACATCAAAATACTTTTCATCTGTGTACAATGAGTAGTCTATGGCTTGAAACTGACCCAGCCCAAGAGAATATATTTTATATAACACTGACATCCTTCTCTTTCCTTTCTAAAGGAATGTTGGTTATTTCTTTTGTATCTTCTTTTTGGCTATCCGAGTGACAGAATTGCAGTTAAAAGGTCAGGAAACTTCCACAGAAACACAAACACAGGAAGGAAGACAGCAAGGATGGAACTTATTTTACCAGTGCTCCCTGTAATTCTTACAGGCATCTCTGGGTCCTGATGTGGTTGCCAAGCCACACTCCATCGTATTTGAAAAGTTGTGGCGTCCAGGTGAACTCTCTAGTGACTAGAAAAAGAGAAACATCACTCCCATTTTTAAGAAAGGGAGAAAGGAAGACCTGGAGAACTGCTGGCCAGCGAGCCTCAAATCTGTTCCCAGAAAGATCATGGAGCAGATCCTTCTGAAAGAGATGTTAAGGCACATGCAACACGAGGAGGTGATCTGAGACTGCCAGCAAGGCTTTGCCAAGGGCAGATTGCATCTGACAAACCTGGCAACCTTTTGTGATGAAGTAACAGCATTGGTGGACTGAGGAAGAACAATTCATATTGCATACCTGGACTTGCACAAGGTCTTTGCCATAGTCCCACACCACATCCTTGTATCTAAATTGGAGAGATACGAAGGCTGGTCTATTAGGTGAATAAAGAACTGATTGGATGGTCACAGCCAGAGGGTTGTGGTCAATGGCTCTATGTGCTGGTGGAGGCCTGTAGTTAGCGGTGTTCCCCAGAGATCGGTCCTGCTCCTCAGCATCTTTATCAAAGACATAGACAGTGGGATCAAGTGTACTCCTGACAAATTTGCTGATGACACCAAGCTGAGTGCTGCAATTGACACAACAGAGGGAAGGGGCACCATCCAGAGACAAGGAAAAGTGGACCCATGTGAATCGAATGAGCAACAAGGCCAGTGCCAGGTGTTGCACTTGGGTCAGGGCAATCCCAAATATGTATACAGAAGAACTTGTTGACAGTAGTTCTGCAGAGAAGCAAATGCTTCACTGGGAATGTTGTTATGTATATACTCTTGTAGTTTGGGGTGTGGAACACACAGCTTTCAGAATTAATAAAAAGTTCAACATTACAAAATGAAGTTAATGATTGAATAAGGGCAGGTCTGGCTATATATGATAATTGTGCAAATCAAGTGTTCAGTCCGAATCTATCTTCATCTATCCCGTGTCCTCTGAACAAAGATGTTGCTTTTTCTTAGGATGGCTGTTTGTCTGGGGATTCTAATTCCTGGAAAATTCAGCTTGAAACTGCAATATGACGGGTGAGTGTGAATAGGGTTACGAATAATTGTGCACGTTCTAATTTTCTCAAGAACTGTGTAAAAATGACAATAGCAGTTTGGAAATGAACATGTGGAGAGAGGCTTATTAATCCTTAAGTTTGTAAGATCTGGGAAGAAAACAAAAAGGTGAGAAATTAAGAAAGAGCGTGTTAATGCAAGCCAACAAAGACAACTGCAGGAGATGCAAAATGTCCCTGCAATACACCTCTCTACTTCCATTTGCTGAAAATCATTTGGCTGACCCTCTTTAAAAAGTTCCTGGAAGGAACATCTGATATCAGACGCTGAGTACAAAATGGTTGAGCAAAATTAGACCTACTAATAAAAGAAGTATGTGGTTGTGTGAAAAGATGGTGTTTCAAAAGCAGCTCAGATACTGAAACCTTGTTGGAAGTCTGCAACAACAACAAAAAATGCTAATTAAACAGTCCAGACAATACTCATCCAGAGATGTTCACAAAATGAGGTTGTTGCTTTTTCTAATAGACAAATGTTTTGGAAAAGTATGCTACAATCTCCGTTCTCAAATCTGCTTCCTAAGAGATAGGTGATATAAAATTATACTTTCGCCTATCTGAATAGTTCTGCTCTGTTCAGCCTCCATTTTACATAGAATGATACTTAACTCTCTGTCTTTACAGCACTCACGGGTTGCAGGAGGGGCACAAAGTATGGAGGCCAGCTATCCACGTATAACTTTATAAATGGAATTTTCTAAAGTCAACAAAGACAGCAGCCCTGTGCTTAATACTTCTAGATTAATTATATTCCCTGGTTAATCTTTAATTACTCAGAGGCTGTCAATTTCACTTGGTGGAATTTGATGGATGCTAGATAATGTAAGTGTTCATCTTTGTTTTTAATTGCTGCCCAGGTGTGGACCTGTTGAGTACTTGCACGGGATTTAAAATCACGTTGAACAGAACAGTCACTGGGACTTTGGCTAGCAGTACCTGCACAAAGATGAAGCAACTGTTAAAGCCCAGCACAGCTAACATTTTTGTTGTCATTTGTTCTGTGCAACAACTTAGATTAAATATCTAGATCATCTGATCTGTGAACACCTTAGGAAACGTAGCTTGTACTAAGAATGACCCTTTAATTTGGTAAGAAAGCTTAACTGCAGCACTTTAAAAAACTGTTGTCCTTGCATGGTCAAATGGGATGACTTTGCACTTCTGCACTAAGAATCCCAGTCCACAATCATAAAAGAGTGCGTGCTTTCTAATCTTAGTGTACTATTAAAAATTATCTGTCTCCACACTGGCTATTGTAAAAGGTTTATCAGTAAATAAGAGCTAGCCATCTGGCAGCAATCTGATGGTCTGGCATTTCTTTCATTTGGTGTAATTAAGACATAATGTCAATGAGGATAGAAAGATATTACAGGATATTGTTTCCCTTCCTGACAAAGAGCAAAGCAAGCCCAGGCATTTGGAGAGAATAAACTCTGAACTACAGCTGAGATGTTTGTTCTCCCAGCAAAGATTTTTATCTATCCTACAAGGTTCTACTGCAACGATATCATGGCTGTCTTATCAAATTGTTAGCAGTGCAAACATAGTCATTTTGCCCCATAGATGAAGATGCCATACACTAGCAGCATTTCCTGAACCAGTAGTGAATAGCTTCTTCTAACTACCAAGTTCTATGTCCACCTGCAAAGGAGACATTCTGAAGAAAAGTCTGAACAAAAATCCCCCATACTCTTCAGTGAATAATATGAATGAGCTGTAAATTCTATATTTCTGTATATTAAGCTGATAATTGAACGGCTGCATATGGAAATACAAACAATAGCAGTTGCAATTCAAATGATGAAAACATATTACATTGATGATCATAATGATTGAGCATGCAAGGCTTCTGCAACAAAAGTTTCTGTAACACACTTAAAAATGTAAAATGTTATTTTTTTGTACATGATTTGTAAAGGAACCAGAGCCGAACAAAGTCACTGAAGACAACTGTGAAACAGTGGTTACTAGATACTAAAAAATAAGAGCACCTCTGAGTAATGCAGTCAACAAAATCCATTCCTCATTAGAAATATCACATTTACTATCTGACCTGGAAAGTTGGTCTGAATAAACAGTAGAAAAAAAAATATCATTTAAAAAAAAAAAAAAAAAAAAAAAAAAAAAAAAACATTTGCAATTATTTCTCTAAAGAGTGCATACATATTTGTTTTCTCTATTTCCAAACATTTTAATTTGCTCTTAAGTCTTCAGTAAATGGACGTTTCATGAAGCCTAATGAAAATATATTCCCAAGTACTGGATTTGTATGTATTTTCCAGAAAAAAAACATGACTAACATCGTACTGCAAATAGCAGAAAAAAATATAAGTAAAATCATGTAATTCTGGAGAACACTCTATTCACTATTTGTGAAATAAACTGGTTGTTCTCATGGCAAGTAGCTTGTAAACATCTCAGTCAATCAGCAACATTTGCGCATGGAGGCTATTTAACTTTTTTGCATGCTAAAGCAGATCAGCAAAGCACAAAGCCTATTTGAAGTAATTGAATAATTCCTGAATAGGGGGTAGAAAAATGTTTTTAACCAGCGATCTTGCTTTGGCCTTCGTCCTGCAAAGGTAGAAACACACACTAGCCTAATGTACACAATTGGCTTCAATGAAGCTGATACGATGAATAAAGGAATGACATCAGCAAGGAAGCAGAATTAACCTAACACCCCACCAACAGAACACTCACTTCACGCAGTCCCATTTGCAGCTAAAACTTCCCAGGAATTCATCATTCAGGCACACTTCTGTTAGAACACCACCCGGTTACATGCTCTGTCATCCCACGTAATGAAATATCTCCTTCTGATTGATGGGATTCGTGGATACTTCAACAGATACTGAAACTGATCTTGTTTCTCTTTTTAATGTCCAGGGATCAGGTTTTACACATTGTGCCAGAAACACTTCAGCAAGTCCAGCATCTCCAGCAGCTTTGCAGCACTTTACTGGTGAGTATGAATAACCAGGTGTGTCCAAAAAAGCTGTGGGGGGGTCTTGGCTTGTAAAACAGTTTTGTAAGTAAGTTTGGCAGGAAAGAAGGAATGAAGATGAAAAACTTGAAAAAGCTTTACCTAAGATTATTTCGTAAAGTAGGGCTGAATTATCCTTTGACTTGATGAAGGAATTTATGGGGAGAAGCTACTTTCCTTGCATGGCTCTCTGAAGGTGTTGTTCCTTATCAATGGTGTCTGAGGCAATGAAAACATTAAGTCTCTGCAGCATGCTCTGTAAGGAGATGGCTTGAGAAGAGTCACAAAAAGAATTAGGAAACTATATGTTCTCTAATATGCAACTACTCCATCTTATTTTCTTATTCTGAAAACAGATCTTAAATAGTGCATTTCTTTTTTCTCCTATGCCCAGCTGGATTTGTGGAAGCCCCTGCTGCCTGAAGACATCTGGGCTGGAGAAGATCTGCACATAAGAGTTCCAGCTCCTCTGGTGCAGGAGGTGAAGGACAGCTTAGATCAGCATATGATCTCTTACAAGTATGATCTCTCATTTCCTGGTAGGAAGGGCTGACTCTAGCAATCTTCATTGCCACCCGAGAACAACCAAACCCTTTCCAAAGAACAGTCAGCAAATAATGAGAGGACCCAATCTTTCTTCAGGTGTTTCCAACTCCTTTTGAATTGCCCGATGAACAGCTTTATAACCACATTCCCCTTCGTCCTATTTATTCTTCCAACTAGCCTGGACTGGGAATTTGGAGCTGGGATCTGGGACAGCCCAGTCTGTCATTCCCTGCTGCTGCCTCCTCAGTGGCAGAGTGGCTCTCAGATACACAACTCAGACCGTCTGTCTGAAGTCAAAGCTTGGTGCAACCACTACAGACAGGAGTATGCTTTCTTCTTAGAAAGGATGGATACTGGGACACAGGTTCCTCCCAGTTTTGGAGAGCTCAAAGGTTTACAGCAGAGAGCCAGAGTCTGTAGCTCTCCGTTTCTGTTCCCTGCCTTTTGTTGCTTACTGGTTTAGAGAAGAGCCATTTCAGAGGGATATATTTAGGCAATTTCTTCAAAGCTGCAGGCTTCCTAACTGTTCTTCCTCTGCCTTTTGCCCAGGCAGGTGCAAATTTCTGGCACCACTGAGTGCAACAGAAATCCCAGCCTGGACCAAAAATCCCAGTGACAGGTCCCCACAGCACATAGAATTGAGATCAGTCACTTCTGCAAATGGCCCCCAGATGCTTTATCACCTGTCCAGTAACACATCTTTGCTAACAGCCACACTTTCGCTTCCAAAAGAAAATCTAATTCAGATACAAAGAGTGTTAAAATGGAATAAATATGATCTATTCCTCACAGTCTCATTCTGAGCTAGCTTTTTCAAGTAAACAGTATCCCATATAAATAATCCTGAAGTAATTCAGAACTGATGACTAGCAGCCTACAGACACAGACTTTCATTTACCAGTGTGAAACGTAAGCTAGTCACTTCAGAGTTGTTTAGGGTTAGAGCTGATCTTGATATCCTAACAAATTCTTTTAATAAGTGTGATGCCCTGACAACCAGTTAAGGAGAGATTGGAGGTGAAAGCCAGTATGAATGATCTAGCATCAGGTTTAGGTATTCAGGACCTAGATGACATTCTACAAGATAGTGAACTTCTTATTTATATCAAGGTCCTTAATTTTCTAATGATTTCAGTTTAATCTACTTGAAATCTAAATACTAAATCAGAAGTTAACATCTTAATATTTTTGTGTGTGTGTTAGGAGTGAGGATTGGAGCCACAACTGTACTGACCTTCTGTAGAATACTAAAGAAAAATCAGTAATTGAGAAGTCAAGCAGAAGTTTGTCTTTGTATTGCTGAGGGGAATGGATAAGGAATAAGACAATGCTATAGTTAAAGTTCCTGTAACAAAGCAAGAAAGCATCTTCCAGAAGGTAACTGACATGTGAGGAAGGTAACATGACAGTTAGATGAATAACGATAGAGTCATAAATGACAAATTGTAATCAGGACATCAATATTCTAAGCGTGTCAGATGCTGAGATTTTTGTTCTCCAGAGCTTTGGTAAGGCATTTTGCATGTAGTTTCAGTTCACAGCAATCTGTGCAGCTAAATTTTAGTTTGAAGATTAGATACAAATATCAAGGCCCAAAGAGAAAGTGAGCTGTAGCCACACACTAAAAGGTTATATTTGCGGTTTTGGTCAGGGAGTTAGACCTATGCAACACTCATTTCTGAATTAATTTGTAGTTTAAAAAAAATGAGAAAAGCCTTTTAAAGAAAAGGTTTTTGTTGTGATTTTTCAAAACATGACAAGTACGTACTTGAAGTTTTGCAAAATGAAAATGGATCTACTATAACACAAGGAAAGAACTAATCTTAACATTTTCCCATTTTCCCCACTGCCTTTCCCAAATATTAAAGGTTTGCCCATGAATAGAATCTGTAAAGGAAAGTCTTCAACTTTTTTTTTTTTAATAGTTAACCTTAAAACAAAACAAAAAAAATCTGCTAAAATTACTTTAATTATTTATAAAAATCCAACAAAGACTTCTGTACTTTTAACTTCCTCTTTCATGAAGGTAACCATTTTGCTGTTGGTGATGATTTTGCCAGGCAGCCGACAACATAAAGGTCTAAATCATTTTATTTATGAATGCAATGAAGTGCACATGCCACTATAGCTCTCCAGTAATTGTTAGCAATTGTTTTCTTTATCTCCCCCTTTTGCCTCCCCTCAGAATCCTAATACACGACGTGCAGGAACTTGTGGATCAGAGCACACCGAAAGACACAAGCAGCCACAAGCAGATCCCAGAAAATTACAACTATACCCAGTATCATCCAATGGAAGAGGTAAAGAAGAAACTGTATCAGTTTGTTCTCTTCGTTGCTATTTTGTATATTCAAGGAAATAAACTCTGTGCTTGCAGGAACTACTCTACCAGGGTCACCAAAGCTCTTTCTGGTTTTAAGGGTCTTTTCTGAAGGATCAGCACCAACTTTGGTACTTTGTCTAGAATCCTGGCCTGGCTGAATTGATCATGTATTAGCCACTGATTTTGATCAATTCCTCAATTCCTTCCTGGCCAACACCTAAATGCTCTGCTTGAAGCAGCCATATTATTTTGTCAGCAGTATTCTGGGATTCAGTTGATTAGTTTCCTATGTTTCTACCTAATTATGCCTTATCATAATCTTCAGTATTTATTCATTGAAGTCCTGGTATATTTGGTGCTGAATCAAATGTAAAGTGCAATGAACATTTGTCTCTGGCATCCCAGTGAGGAAGAGAAGAGGAGAAAATAGCATCATGTGGATAAAGGTGGACAAAGGAGAGCTCAGTGGCATCCTTTCTCCTAGCTTTGTGATAAAAGCAAGAGAGCAGAATCATCCTCATTAATATTCTCAAGGCTACCCATTGAAGTACCATGAGATTCCTGCTGAACTAACATGTGGAAAATACAGAAAACACAGTAAAGCTGTTTTGGAGATTTGATAGGTTCCGTATCCAGTGAAGACAACAAAAAGACACTTTATGAATCTCACTCAACCTGCCCATTACATATGATCAGTTTTGTATTGCAGTGAACACCTAAGTGAGGGGGAGTATGTTTTCGCTCACAGACAACTAAAACTCCTTCTGTGAGAGTCAAGTGATAAAACAGTTTGATATCACAGCTTAACAATGGAAAATGTTTGCCTAAGCAAAAGAAAATGCTTTAATCTGGAAATGGAGGTGGGTAAGAGATGGAAACTCCCCTTTGCCCCAGGAGTTCTCTGTGGCTGTTTCAGATTTATACATGGATGGCTCAGATCCAGAAAAGCAACAGTGAGCTGGTGACTCAGCACTACCTGGGGGAAACCATTGAGAATCGAGCAATCTATTACCTGCAGGTAAGAGAGGAATTATACTAAGATAAATAAAAGGTAGCTTTATGTAAGTATAGAAGTACATGGAGAAGACAGGATGCAGATCATTAAAATAGTCCAAATTCCAGTTCATTGAAATGAGAGATGGTTTTACTCCTCTACAGTGGAGGAAGCTTTCCAAGCACTCATATGCACCATTGCTATAACCTCATTATTGCTATTTTGTACTGAAAACAATCAATTTAACAGGAATCTTATTTAGAAATACAAATCACGCTGAAAATAACTTGAAAACAGCTGTGTGTGAGGATCAGAAGTTTTGTTTCACTGTTTTTACTACTTTTCATAGCATGAAATGTTTTGTCCAAAAGTATGCCATGATACTCCTGCTAGAAACTCTAGCAAAAACTGTGGTCTTAATAACTAGATGAGTTATTGTCTAATATGCTCTTATTACTGAGTAAAGTTAGATTCCTTGTCTTTTTGCGATTCCCCTTCTAGAAAAAGAATCTCAGTGTAAGAACAGTAAGTCCTGTGAATGACTAAGATAAATGAAGAAGAGACTATTTTACTGAAACATCTACTCAGATTAAGACTCTCGTTCTGAGGTACTTAAGATACAGGGTTATTAGGAAGGAGAGCTTGTCATAATGACATCTGTAATAATAATTATCTTAGATAATTCAACAGTATATAAAAAAACATTCTTTTCCCCCCTATATTAGGCTAGACTAATTTCTTGTAATATTACATTTCCAAGTGACCATTTTTACACTCTCTCAGATCAGTCAACCATCAGATAGAACCAAAAAGATTATTTGGATGGACTGTGGGATTCATGCCAGGGAGTGGATCACACCTGCCTTCTGCCAGTGGTTTGTGAAAGAAGTGAGTCCTACCTTTACCACTTAAATAATAAAAAACCACCACGGATTGTTTTGGATAATTCAGTTCTTCCTCTATAGTGGTCCAAAGCATTATTCTTTCCCTGCTTAAATATTATTTTCAGCATTTCTAATTATACAGAAACCTGTGGAGATCTAATTTCAAACCACAGTTTGAGATGAGATACGGAATAATATCTGTTAGTGTACTGCTTCCTTCATCTGAACTGATTCCAAAGCCACCAAACTAGTCAACAATCTCTCCATTTTTTACAGTGACTTTCGGATCTAGCTGCTCTACACCACAAAGTCATAGCCCTCCTGGAATTAAAAACAGCCCTAAGATGTGGTATAGCAGTGTTCTGCTTATACTAAAGGTGTTTGGCTTACAGTGCCGAAGGTATCATGCAGCTTTCATTCCTGCAAGACCACATCCATACAAAATGCATGTAGACAATATAACTAGGGATCCAGCAGATCTTGGGTGCCACAGTGATATCCAAGAGTGAGTGATTCTTTGAAGATGGTTCTGAACTAGCTCATTCCAGCTATTTCCCCTCTCCCCCCTTTTCAGATTCTGCAAAATTATGAATCTGACCCAAAGATAAGAAAGTTTCTTCAGAATCTGGACCTCTACATCCTACCAGTCCTCAATATTGATGGTTATATCTATTCCTGGGAAACAGTAAGTAACAAAAATCCAAAAGTGATCTCAAATTTAGATGTGTACGATATGTTTAATTTTAAATACAGTCATAGCAATTATATTTAAACAGAGAACAGTGACAGGATCATTACACAAATCCTCTCACTGCAGAGGTTTTGTTTCTTCTGGTAAAAGAGAAGTCACTTGAGATCATAGAACTAAAAATTCCTAGCAGATGTCAAGAGCCTTGGGAAGATGGAAAGTCAAAAACCATAGGATCCACTCCATTTGGGATTCTGGAAATTGACTCATTTCCCTGCTAACAGCTTGGGGCTTGGAAGACAGAGCTAAGCATGCCTGGAGGGCTCAGCTGTGCTTTGCAAGATACCTCAACTAGCAGATGAACCTAAGTATCTTTGCAGCATGGGACAGGAGGAGAGTTGGTCAGATAACAGGCAATCTGGTTCTGAAAAACAGGTGTTCTCCTAAGTAATCTTAATTTTCTTGTACTGAGAATAATGAAAAAATGCTGATCTCCAGCAACACTCATCATGCTTCCAGGTAGTTGAACCCAGGATAAATATCTTTTTAAAACAGGACCTCAGTGTGGCCCAAAAGGTTCAGCCTGCTGCCACATGGACCCTCCTATCTCCAACACGCTTCCCAACAAGGTTTGGAGCAACGGAGCCTGCCACACTCTGTACTTGGATACATCAGTAATTCAGTCAGGAGGCTCAGACAGGCATCACAGGGAGTTCTGCAGGGAGCCAGGTGTAGCAGTGAGTACAAGCATAACAGAGAAGCAAAGAGCAGCAAGTTTAGATGACAAAAAAAAAAAAAAAAAAAAAAAAATCAGAGCAGCAAGTTTAGATGACAAAGTTGCATCTGAACTAAATGTATGTTCTGCTATCATCTCTTTGGGATACAGGCATATTCATACCTTTCTTAAAAGAGCAAAGCTCTGTAGAAACAGTTCAGTGCCACAGAAATTAGCAAGTATGTTTGATTTCGGAAAACCCTTAGGAGGCTCATTTCAAGATGCATGAAGGTCTGTGGAAGATGTCAGCATGGCTGTAGAAAATAAGTTTTCTACAGCAGGTAGAAAGTTTCATCATCCTTGAATATAGAGCTCCCTACAATTAAGAATTACTCAAGATGCAGAGGTCCAAAACAAAGGTGTCTGAACAGTGTACTATTATTAGTTCCCTTGGATTATAGAGTTAATAATTAGCTTATTTTTGTTCAGGCTCGTTTGTGGAGGAAAAACCGTTCTCCGCATATGAATGGTACCTGCTATGGGACAGATCTGAACCGAAACTTCAATTCCTCCTGGGGCAGTAAGTTTCAAGTATTTCAGGTCAGCTACATAAACGTAAAGCAGGAGAAATAGATAAGCTCTGAAATAAGATGAAGTCCAATACAATAGAAATACTCATCCCTTTTTTCAATCAAGATACATGTAAAAATAAAAATCCGGTTTGTAAAAATACTGTCATCAACTTTTGACTGGCATCTCCTTTTGCAAGCTGATCACAGCTTATAAAACTATACCTCCAATTCACTGCAGGTGAAAGCACCACCAGTGTTAGCAGCCATGCAACTAACAGCCACTATTTGTCCAGCCTGGAGGCATGCACAAGATATTTCACAAAGTCCAAATTATATTTTCTATCAAGAGAGGAAAGGGTTACTCCCCCAACCCTACAGCCACCCCCCCTCTAGCTCCCTGCCCATACACAGTCTTTAACACTCCAAGGTCAACTTCCACTGAACTGGGGTTTATATACCTTTAATTTGGTCCACTTTTTATTCTTTTCCAGCTCTTGGTGTTTCTTATAACTGCAGCAGTGAAATCTTCTGTGGGACTGGACCAGAATCAGAACCTGAGACAAGAGCTGTGGTTCAGCTTATTGAAAGGAAGAAGAGTGACATTTTGTGCTACTTAACAATTCACTCCTATGGACAGTACATCCTCACTCCGTATGGTTCCACAACCGAACCTCCATATAACAATGAAGAACTGGTAGGGCAAACCACTCACCTTCTACACTAGTACAGGTGGTTGCACACAGCAAAACTCTATTTGCCCTGTAGCATTTTCTTTAAAGAAAACTTCATGTGAGGAATATCTGAGGGTTTTAGCATGTTCATCTACCTTGAGTAGGGTTCTGGTCTTTTCATCTCTCTTGGCTACCTGTTGTATGTGTGGTATCAGCCAAGTTCCTTTGCCTCAGAATGAATCCAATGAATCCTAATCCATCTTAAATCCAGAAAAATTGTTACAGGTAGTGTTACTTCTGTGCAAGCTAAGTGAAGAGCATCAGGTTCTGCTTGCAATCAAATGCTGCGTGCAACAATGTATTTGCACTTTAGAATGCTGGCAGTTTATGTGCACATGGTTGTGCCCAGAAGAGATAATCAAATGCATTCAAGAGAACGGGAGAAGAATAGGCACCTACTTTTTGATTACTTCTCTGCCTCAATTTCTGAGTGTTTTAAGTTCAATAAAATGAGTATTCACAAATACTCCTGTAGCTGTTGCACAGGAGTAGTAAAGAGCATGAGGAACTGGGCTCAAACCTCATAAGAGAGATTAAACAAGTCATTCAGTCAATCTATGGTTTAGTTTTTAAAGATGGTGAGACAGTCTGTGGTAATAGAAGTGTAAGAAATCATTACTGCTACAAGCAGTACCCCTTGCACTAGAGAGAAACAAATACCTTCTTCACCTAACAGCTGTTATCTTTTTATTTTAAATGAAATTTACATTCAAAAACAGGAAGAACATTTCACCCAAGAAACACATTTGTAAAGGGTTTCTTTAACATCTTGAGCTAATACTAGTAAAACTTGAAGCTGATTACATGTAAACTTGAAGCAGGAAAAAAATTGGCAGACAGAATAATTGCCAGATTTACTGGTGTTGGAGAAAATGTTCATATATTTTCACTTTCCAGATGCATGTTGCACAGACAGCAGCAGCTGCTCTGACAGAAAAGTATGGCACCAGTTATGAAGTAGGATCAACCTCTTTGATTTTATGTAAGTTTGTTTTTCCCTTTGATTGCCCTGTTTTTCAAAGAGAGCCACTCTTATGTCACAGGCATCAATAAGTGCTGTTTTGCTGAGTTTCCTCTTTGAGCAATATTTAATGGGTTGGTTCGGTGAAATCGCGAAGGAGCAGTCATTTGAATACAAGATAACATTGTACGTTAAAGCTGACTGCAGGAAGGAAGGAAGCATTGATCAGAAGCCAGTTCTTACATGAATTCCTCGCAGATACATCACAAGGGACAGAAAGAGATTGGTGATAGATCATTCTGACCCTGCTGAAGTCAGCAGCAGAACTCCTATTTGTCTTCACTGGAGTCAAGCAAAAATTAAAATCCCAATCAGGTCTACACTCACTCCACCAGATATTAGCACATTGCAGCTGCTTGCATTTCTGTGTGGAATATGTTGGCTACAGCCTCATTATAATAACAGGACGGACATATTATGAACGCGCCCTCAAAGCTGATATTAGCTGACAGTATTAACACTGAGGACCCGAGGGCCCTAGGGGCTGCCTGGTAAAAACAATCTTTTCATCAAAGCAGTAAGTAGCTGGCTCCAGGGCCCACGGTTTGCATATTCACACTGTCTGTCAATGGCAGTCCCCTGGTCACACAAGTCACCTTCTGCATGAGCAATGTGGTGCAAACATAAGGTAACTTGTCCTTGCCTAAATCCGCATTTTACCAGGGTTTCTACTTACAGCAAATGATTTAGAGAAAAGATCCACGAGGCAGATGAACAACAGTAGCCAGAATTTTTTCAGGCTTTAGCAGAATTATGCAAAATATGTATATAGGCAAATAGGTGCCAAACAGTGCCAATGTTGGAAATGAAGCATCAGAACAGACAAATGGCCGATTCACCTTGTATCCAACATTAATCACAGCAAAATGCTATAAACACAGAATTCATGGAATTCATTTCCTGTTATTTTACAATATCATCTTATGGAAAACTGTTTCTCTTAGGAAGCTTCATGCAAGACTTTTAGGATAATTAAGAACGTCATCACCTAGAAAAACTGCTCTCCATGCCACAGTGATGTATGATTACTGCTTTCTTCAGGGATTCTAGTATACCTTGCATTAACTACAGCAAGAAGTATTTTCAAAGAATGGTGCTTAATACTTACATCTCCCTTCTGTTTTTAAATTCACAGACAGTAACTCAGGCTCCTCACGGGACTGGGCTCACACGATTGGCATTCCTTTCTCCTACACATTTGAACTGCGAGACAAGGGTACTTACGGATTTATTTTACCTGCTGACCAGATCCAGCCCACATGTGAAGAGACTATGTTGGCTGTGACAACTATTATCGACTATGTTGATCAGAAGTACTTCCCAGGTGGGGCTATGATGTTGACCTCAGGTAGCCTGGGCCTGAGCCTCTGCTTGACTGCTGTACTTACACTGATTGTTCCTTAAAACGGATTAGAAAGCCCCGCAAGGCATAATGCACTTTTGCCATTTCAAAGGGGTATTAGCAGAACTAAATGTCAAGTATTTCAATAAAAGCCCATCCCATAAAATACAAGCATCCACTTGTATTTTTAATAATTACATTTTAGGGAAGGAGGTAAAGATGAAGAGCTGTGGCAATTTCCCAAGCTTCATTTGCTGGTTCTACAAGAAGCCAGCCTGAGTACACACAGAAACACAGCATTATTTTACTCTTTAAGCTCTTCGAATGCGTGTTCAAGAACACTTGGACCTATGCGATCCTTCTGTCAGCCACAGTGCTGCCCTATCCAGTTCTCCCCACTGCCTGATCCTGGTGACGTTACCAGGTTCAAGGCATTCTGTAAAATAGAGAAAACCTATTCTAAACCTGTATTGTCTGCTTTTGAATCTAGGAGCTCTACATCCCCAAAATACATTCACAAATTAAATTACCTATAATAGCCAAGCCTTATTTATTTGAATAGAAAATGAAGAGTTGAGAAAAAAACGTACACAAGGTCTGAATTTTTTTTTTTTTTTTTTTAGCAAACTTCAAGTTTCCACATGAAAATTCAAAGTGAGATTGCAGATTCTCAGCAAAATCTTTCCAACTTCAGGGTAGATAACACCTAGTTCGTATCCTTGTTTTTTTTTTTTTTTTAATGACTACTTGAAAGCTAGCGTTGGCAAATATACATCAAGAGCTTCCGATACGAAAGTCACAGATAAACAATGTGAAGAGGACTATAATGTTGCTGACCTCAAGTTATAAAACACAGAGAGACTATGACTTGACTAAGATCTCATATACTGTATGTAGCATAACATGGAACGTTCCCTCCTCCAATTCCCTTTCAATGCCAGCAAGAGAAAAATGCCTACCACTTCACCGCAATACCCTTAAAGACATGAAAGCAAAACCCTGCAATCACTTTTCCAAAGCACAATTTACAACTTTTTTTTTTTCTCCTGAATCTTTGCTCCTGTCATTGTTCATAGATTATTACCAATCAGTGTAGTTAAATCTGTTTAACTCCTGCAGGTTCCCCAGAGTATATTCCTTCCAGAACAACCACTCATTTACAGTAAGACCCGTCTGTTGCTGAGCCCTGTAACAGGTGTCACTAATTAGCACTTCTCCCCACAGGAGCATCAGTCCCCAGACTTATGTTTAGTTTAGGATGTGACTTGTAGGCCTTTACATTTGTTTGTATATTGTGTTTTTTGAACTGTAAGAAACAAGACAAACCCATCTGGTCCATCACAATGTGCTGTCTTCAAGCAAGTAAGTTTTGATGCCTAGTGTTTCGTAGTCTTTTGCTGGCAAGCAGCAGTGAAACTCTTCAGTCCCTCCAGGGATGCTGCCAGCATCAGAAGGTGATGCCCTCTGGTGACCAATGTCCACACGTTCACACTGACAAAGCCAACCCAAGCTTGGGCTGACACCAAGCACCAGAGCCATCCCATGACTGCACTGGAACAAAACCACTGCTGGCCAAGGTCATTTTACTGCATTCAGAGACTTTGCACAGCCTGGGCTCCTCAAGACATAGGAAGGAAGTTGGTTTTGCTGATCCTCAGTATTTTCTGATAAAGTTACTTGCAGCTGTAAAACGCAACCAAATGTGTCCCAAGGTTAACTAGCAGATCTCTGTGGAGTGATTTAGTCCCTCACCAGCTCCCCTTGTTGGAATAACCACTAGTAGGTGGGGAAAGAAGCAACTGCACAGGACTTCCAGGCAGGGGCTGAAGGGATTCCCAGCGCTCAAGAAAATTCACCAGAAGTAGAGAGAAAAACTTTATAAAAAAAAATTATATACATACATATTTAGCAATAGTCATTATCCAGAAGAATGCCTGTTACTGTCAACACACTGATCATCCCTGGGCATACAGCTCCTTGGATCTGTCAGCAATGACCCACTCATTTTCCATAGTAAAACCACAAAAGGAGGTGTGAAAGTGAGGTATTACTTCCACTGTCACTGCAGCAGAGATGTACCACAACGAATATTTAGTCCCCTTTTAGGAACCATTGTTGCAGAAGCAAGTCAAAAATCACTAAAAGGCCAAGGCCACAGCAAATTGGTTTTCACTAACATTACATGGGCTCTATATTTCACAAATCCTCCCAGATTGCAGACATCTTTGCATATCTTTTGTGATTGTAGAAGGGTGATATGCACAGCTGACAAATGACTGCAGGAAGAGTATATTTTGTCAATCACGCTTTGCAAAGAAAACCTTTAAAGAAAAACAAACTATGGCTCTATTGAAACTCCCCTTACTTCATGAATCTTCTGCCTGGCTTTGTCACCCCTGCATTCTTTTATCACCTTGACTCCTTGGTTTCACTTTACCATGAAGTATAGAAAGTCACATTCTAATTTCTTAGCAGAAGAACAGTCTTATCCTACTGAGGTAATTATATGTCTTCTGCTTTAACTCATATGGAAGTACACCAGAACTTCTCATACAAAACTGATTATTTTATTGATTGTTATTTCTCCCCAGTAAAGACCCATGACCCTCCTCTTTCTCCCTCATAGTTAAACACCCAGCTCATGCTTACTTTACTGATATAATTGGTATTAAGAAGGATTAATTACTTTTGGTCATTCTGGTTATTGAATAAAAACAAGGGCATCCTAGGTTTGAGTAACAGTGTTCTGTATTATCCTTATTAATATTCCTTAATATAAAGATAAAGTTCAGAGAAAGGGCCATCAGTGATCTCATTCAATTTCAGGCAAGGAACTCCTCTCTCTGTTAATTTCTCCTACATGCTATGTTAATTTTATACAGTCCTCAGGCTCCTAACAAGTTAGCAACACTGTCCTCATTAAGGAAAGATATCACGAGGGAACTATACTATTAAATGAAAGCACGTAGCCTCATTTCTTAGTGCTACACATAATGAAAGATCAAAAACCTGCAGTTTTAAAGGGAGCGTGAAAATACCTCTGTTGGTTCATATTTCTTGGGAGGGGTTGGGAAAATGACAGGGGAACAGTTATTTCCTGGTTGTTATTTCCTGATAAACTGCTTACATCCCAGAAGTCCACCCAAATGCTTGCACTTTGGTGCAAGTTCTATTCCAAGTGAAAAACAGAGGCTGGGTCTAAACAAAGACCTCAGACTTGAGAATATACAGTAGATCAAAACTGGACACATTGTTACCTGGTACAGGCTTGCTCAGAAATACAGAAAGATGGCCTCAGTGTTTTCCAGGCATTATTGTGGATGGAAATGTACTGATATTCAAGAACAGAAGACTTAACCATTTGTGCCTCAAATCTATGTAGCCAGAACTCTTTTTCAAAGTAGACCTGGACCAGCTTCAGATGGGGCAGTCAGGTTTCAGCTGGAAACCAAAGTGCCCTGGAACTGGTCTTGACTTCTCTCCAAATACAATCCATAAGTATTCATGGTCCTGATAAGGTCTGTCTTATTCTTTGTGCTTTTTTTTTTTTTTTTTAATTATTTTATCTAAATCTTGGTTTTCTTAACTTTTTCAGCTAAACCATACACACACAAAATATATATATAGCAGAGCCCCTTGCTTTGATGACAAGCCACACACATGACTTCCTTCTACATAAATAGCTGACCAAGGCTATCTTTCCCCACCTCCAAGCTGGAAGGGGAGTAAAAACAAAGATAAAAATAATTCTAAGTTTCAAAGTATTACAATTAGCAAACTTGATGAAAATATTTTTAAAATAATTTTTAATTTCCTGTACCTTTCTTCCAAGGAATCTGGATGATCCTTGCTGGTATAAAATATAAAAGAATAATTTGATCACAACTTGCCACTGCTTGCATCTGTCTGCCAAATCGCACAGTATCTGCCTCTGAGCACAGTAGACATTCTTAAAACCAGCTTCTTTCTGAAAGCAGGCAAGAAGTATGGGTGTGCTATAGAACCTGTGGCAAGCAAGAACAAACAGTGTCAGGCTCACAGCTTTTAATTCTCCTCAGTGTACTGAACACAAGGTACGCACCACAGCCACCCTCTGTTATGGGAGAAGGCCTCAAATGAAGGCAATATAAGGAAGAAAGTGGATTAGAATTGCATGGCACTGACTGCAGTTGAAAATGCCTAGATGAGAGAGAACACTCGCAAAATAATGGAAATTTATTGTTCTGTCAAAGGCTTCAGTAGGGGGAAAGAAGAAACGGGTAGGTCACAAATGGATTAATTTCATCATTCCTAGCTTTAGTTTCTTCTGCACGAGTCTTGGAAAGCAACAGATTCCATCTTGAAAATACAAACTCTCCCTATTCTTAAATACCCATACAGTTTAACTGGGGGAGAACTGAGGAGGAAAAGGATTGCCAGTGAACATTATTTAGTTCTGATTAGTGAGGCACAGAGCAGGAGGAGTAAAACCAGTGAGGAAGATTTGGAGTAGAAGTATAACCAGGCACCAAGAAACACACATGTAGTCAGCATATTCTCTAATAATTAGGTGTAAAAGTCTATTCCCCTAGGTCACACAAGAAACACAAGTTTCTTTCCTGAGGCGACAGTCCAGGTGTTTTATCAGTTACTGATAGAGCTAGGGTGGGACAGCTGCTACCATCAATTGATGATAGCAGAATTCCCTATCCACCACTGTCATCTAACAAAAACAAACAAACAAAAAAAACCCTCCATATATCATGTTCCTAGTTCCAAAACAGAGAAATCAGGCAACAACAAAGGCTGTTTTACTCCCAGTTCTCACATCAGTCGCTGTTTCTGTATATTCCTTAGATTTACATGTTGCAATTTTTTCCCAGGCTAGCTCAGCTAGATATAAGAGGCTTTTTTGTTATGCTTTAGCTTCTACTTGAAAAATGAATCTTGTATGGAATAAACAAGATCCTTGTGGCCAAACACAGGTGATACTGGAACTGTTTCTGAATTTGCTGTTCGCTTCACCAGTCACTTGTGACATTGACTCAAACTAACTAGGGTTACTTTGAAAACACAGAATACTATATAAGAGTCATTCTCAGAAAAAATCAAACCCTCCCACGTGAGAATGCAATTCCATTGGGAAAATGATTACATAAGAGTTCCACAATCAAAATGCCTTTCTTGACATTAATCCCAACATAGAGGCAGGTATCAAGCTATTTAGTAATCTATCCAGCTGCCTTCTGCCTACTACTTAAATAATCCCATTACTTCAATAAGCTTGCTAGTGCCTGCAATTCCAACACATTATCTGAGGATATTCTAGCATCTGAGCAACTGGGAATCAATAACAGTTTTGGAAGGGGGAAAGACTTGGAATAAGGGTTAATAGCAATTACTCACGAAAAGTGATCTAAACTACTTTTAAAATTTAATTTGGTTTGCCAAATTCAAAGGATTCTTGAATACTAAGGCCACTGTAATCATGCTGATCCTGTGTCTTATTGAGTAGAACCAGAGCATTACTCATTTTTTCACAACCCTGAGTTATCAAGGACATGCTGGGCAAGCAGCCAAGGTAATACATGCTCAGTAGTAATAATCTATACTTAAAAGTAACATGATGGCTATTACATGATGACTGTACTGATTGGAGCAAGGTTAGATCTCCAGCTCTGGTAACTGCTTGACTTAGTACTTGTTTTAGCTTGTGAGAAACACTAAAAAATAAAGCATGTATCTTAGAAGCAGGAGAGAAGTCAAGTAACGTAAGCAGCAAAGAAATGAGAAGAGGTAGCAGAATGATGGAGGCCAATATGCTCTGAGCAAAAGCAGTTTGGACATTTTTATTTATTTTAAAAGGCAGTGAAACTTCTGTGGCTCCATGTTCACAGAGGACTGTCATTGTGTGCGCCAGGAAGAGATCAAGAGATTGATAGGAATCCCAGTCTTAGCAGATGTGGAAACGTGTAGAGCCAAAGAAGTTAAAAGTAATGAAAAAAAGGCCAATGAAAAACCCAAAGATTGCTCTCTCAGGTACACTGGGAGCAGGCTCTCTCATTCAGCTGTTAGTCTCAAGCTCTCCTCCTCCATTCTTCTCCATTTTCATTGGAAAAGAGCAGGTTCCAGAAATTGTCACTTCCTTCAGTAAGTATGGATAAGATGGTCCTGAAATGCTTCTTTCCAGCTACAATGTGTGTTTTGTCTGGGTTACCAGGAATCCGATGATGTTATAGAGCAAGTATACATATAATGTCAAGAAAAGATTGAGCTCTTTGACTAACTTCCAAGGAAATACCAGGAACTCCAACCTATTACAGATATTATCCTTAACACATAACCCTATATTTATTCCATGCTCAGGAATGCTCACATTTGGCAGGCTGGTAGTCCCACTGATCCAGCCATGTTATTCTGCAGGTCTGTGCTAGGTGAAGGCCCTTTCAGTGAGGCTGTATTGCTGCAAAAACAGGCAAGGCAACCAAAGGATTAAGATGTCTATTTTCTGAATAGGGTAAAATGGCACTTTCCCATACTGCAAGTTTTCAGAGACAGAAGCACTTATTCCACATCTCCTTTGCAATTAAGGACAATGACACTTGCTGCAGAACTTTCTTGGAGTTGCACATTTTCTTACAGCAAAAATCTTTCATGTGACTATAGTACCTCATCTGGTACTGCTTCAAGTGAGACCAACACACGTCTATTGGTAGTCTTAATCTCAACAGCAAGAGAAACTACTTAATAAAATTCCTGTGAACTGAGGGGAAAGCAAAACAGCTTGCATAAGGACGCCTGCAAGACAAACGCCAGAAAACAGAACAGACCAAGATCTTTTGAGACTCAATTGGCAACCTGCTTGTTAGACCACAACGTTCAAACAGTGCCACCAAGGCTTACAATGAAAAAGGATTTCAAATAAAGGGTTTCTAAGCATAAGTCCGCTTTAAAAACATATTGCATTCTAGAGCTAATCAGTATTTTTTGTCTATAGCATTTGTCATACATGCTATTTTAAGTAACATGGTGCTGGTCTCACATTTTGCTTTTCTAAAGAAAAATCATGAAATGCACTTGCAAGCATCATGAACAGGTGTTCTACTAAAATATGCACTGCTTAAAGTCATCTCCTTTGTCAGAGGCTTTTGATTTTTATATTAAGTGCAGTAGGTTTTACTAAAAACAAATGGCGATATTCTGCTACACCATTCCATTTCTTTTCCAGCTTCAAAACAGAGACACTTCAGATAAACCTAGAAGGAACATTAATATGATGATATGCCAGCAAAAGTCTGCAGCAAGCCAATGAGGCATTCTGGCCTCACAGAAAGCAAGCCTCTGAGGGCTCTTTACTAAAGATCAGCAACATTTTCCAAACATAAGAGTAGAAACAGAAGCTGCCTAATGTGAAATCATCCTCTTTGTGGAACAGTCATTTTTTTCTAGAGAAAAAGGAAGAGAATTTGCAAAACTACAATGTACTTAAGATATTTAAGTATATTTTCTTTGATGTATTGTACTTAGGAGAAAAGACAGTTCAATTTAATAGGCAATGTTAAACTTGCTGTACAGACAATTCCAAATTTAGTTAAACTTGCTCTACAAACAATTCCAAATTTAAGCTTGAAATTAGTCCAACACAACAACAATGCCTCAGAAAATGTTAAGGTTTCTGTCACTATAGTAGCTAAGTGGCAGCGGCTTAGTCCTGCACTGAAATCCATAGCAGAACTTCTGCCTTTTGCAATGCTGGATCTGACTCTGTAAATCTCAACAGTTGCCCAATTTCTAAAACCTTTTTACCCAGTTTCTCACGGTAGCTTAGTCTGGGAATTCTGTGGGGACCATTCACTTGGACGATGTCAGAGAGATTTCTTTCATTCAACAACAACATCCTGACTGATTAAAAGACCTACACTGACAGCCCAATAGAAAGCCTCACCATCTACTACTTGGGCAGCCTGCACTGCTGCCAACACGCACCAGTTAAGAACACAAGGAGCAGTAGCAGAGGGGAACCGGGAATCAGACAAAGCCCCTGGAAGCTTCCAAGCAGTTTAAAATAGAAGGGAATTGTTAAATGCAGTCTCTCATAGCCAACTAGATAAATTAACCACTACTCTGAAACATTTCTAACACAACGTTTTGTTGTTGATCATGGTAAAGTACTAGGTTTCAGGTTTTATTGGGTTAGATTATGTTCAGCATCATGATCAGGTAACGTGCTGGAGTACACACAGTAACTCCTCAAAAAAAAAAAAAAAAATATATATATATATATATATATATCTATATCTATATATATCACCAGCTCTGAGATCAGAAGATGCTTCCAAAAACCCATATCCATTGACAAAAAAAACTTAGGCTCTATTCACACCTTATTTTTATCTTCTTTTCCTGTGGAACTACAGCCTAAGAAATACATTGTCTATCTCTTTTCTTCTCCTTAGTAATTCTTGAACCCATTGGCTACTTCCTACCAAACAGGGAACAATAGCCAGAAGTTCCTACAAACCCAACATACAAAAAAAAGTGGTTGCATAGCATACGGAAGCCCATATAAACAGCTGTAAGAGGAAAATTTAGGAAAATTCCAAGGACCAGTAGTGTTGCTCCTTGGAAGCACTGAAATTGCTTCTGAGAAGTTCTTTACAATACTAGGCAAAGCACCATCAGGAAAACAAACAAACCAACCAACCCAAAACACTCATATAAAAAAAAATACTGACTCACCCAACTGACAATAGGATCTCTGGCTGTAGAGCATTCCTCACCAGAAAGTAACCTTCGCCCACGAGACCTTCTCCTATGGAGATTAGCCCTTAAACGAGCCCAGAGAGGTGGACCCATGGTCCGCTACTTCTGGTCATGGGGGAAGCACGGGTGAATTGCTTGCACCTGTGCTTCCTGGGCCAGCCCTCTTCACTCAGGTGCTCAATCATCAGTTCAGGCCATGACATAACTCTTCCCTTACAAATAGAAAAAACCTGAACCAAATCACAGGAGAGTGATGAAAAAAGAAGCTCAAATACTGAAAAGCCTTGTAATACATAGTATGCAGTGGTACGAAATAAGAGCCAACATCAATACATAACTTAAGCTGCATTTAATTAACGTGCATGATAAAAGTCCCCAGAAACTGAGGGAAGGACATGCAGGGTGTTTACAGCAAAGACTGCATATTTATCTGCTGAAAAGAAGACTGCCTCATTCTTCAATTGCTTTTTTAAAAGCAAGCAGTTTTAGGAAGAGCTGGTAATAACATACCCTGTATCTTCAGCAGGTGGCAGGATGATAACCTCAAACAACATTTTCTGTTGAATGTGTCACAAGGCTCAAGAGGACTGCTAATTCCCTTTCCTACAATGACTCAGGCTGGGATTTCCCCCAGTTTTGTTATTAGCCTAGTTGCTATTTTTCCTCCTACTTATTTTGTTGCTTAGGAGACTGATAGTCATTGAAAAAGAACAAACAAACAAACAAACAACAAAAAAAACTAAATAACAAGTCCTATTCCTGCCAGTGTGATCCCAAATTAAGAAATGTTGTATGTGCTTGCCTCATGGGATCTGCCTATGCAGAAAGAACACGACTTGTTAGTAAAAAATGTGTCCAGGGAAGAAAATTTTCAGCATATCCGGTGTTTGCCCTCCAACAGCCAAGCTGTGTGGATTTACTTTTTGTTTTCAGGGCAGTAACAGAAGTTTCTCCAGTCAAACAATGTAACTGGGCAATGATTTATGGGGCAGACCATTGGTTACATGAGTCACAGAACATAGCTGCAATTTTCCTGCCAATCAGGAGTGTAGTATTCCGTAATAATTATACTTACATCCCTGTAAATACAGGAACAAAAAGGACTCTTTTCCCCAGTGAGGGTCCACTAAAGCCTGTTCGTTCACATGAATACGGTGCCCCACGGTAATTGCTGGATCTTCTGCTCCATTTTCATCAGGAGATCACAATCTGCTTCATAAATCAGGTCACCATAATTTCCTCCATTCCCGTTACCTTTTTATTCTTTCTTCCCAACTTACATTTCCTTTAATGTGAAACTATAGCCAAGAGAATGGGGCAATAATAAGAGCTACTGAAAACTGCTGGACTCTGATCCAATCCTCTAATATATGAATATCACTCTAAAGAGAAACCAGTGTACAATCCCAAGATTACTGAAGAAACAGCACACTTCACAAAGGCTAGAAAATGAATCCTGCATTACAAGCCCTGTCTCTTGTTATATTCTGGCTTCTCAAAAGGACCAAATACATCATTTCTTATTGTGGTGTTGAAGCTCTTTTAGTCTTCATCTCTCTTGAAAATTCTGGTGCTTATATTTAGGATCTCAGCCAAAGGTTTAAGAACTTATGCTAAGCCTCAGTGCTTGGCATGTTGAATGTGTGGGTTGCTGGCACACGTATTTAAAAAGAAATGTGTTATTAATTGGCTTTCTAGGAGCTCGAGGACTTTGGAAATGATTTATTAAATAACACGTGGCATTTGAAAGCAGAACATCTTCAAAAATTGCTGCTACACAAGATGACTCATAATGTGATAACACTGATTTTACTAGTAGCACCAGAGGAAAATCCTGTCCCAGATCAGAAACACTCAGATGCAGTGGGCACATTCTAGGAAAAACACATGAAATGTTTCACCAGGCTTGTTTCCTCAGCTGAATAAAGCAACTGAAAAAGTAGGTAATGCCTGAATATTCAATCCAAGTGGTAGGTAATGAGGAGATAAGTTCTCATGTCACAGTCTGATCCCTACTTGCAGATGCTGACACATTTCCCTCAAACTACACTGACACCAGTGTAACTGTTTTTTTAATTTCCTGCTTCCTCCTTCAATCAGTTGGTTGTACCTGTGACTGGTCTTTTTAGCTTGCCACTTTCATAAGACTTGCTTATGTCTGCTTATCTATTTACTTGTGCCAGTGGAGCAGTATAGGTAGCTCTTTACCTTTATACAACCTTTGCTTGGTATTTTTGGAAGAACTGACACATTTGTTGATCTATCTGAAGCACATACCAAACAACAGACCACTAATACCCTTTCAAAATTACTCCCTCCCCACTGGCAGAAATGAAGACACAAGAGGCTTTGCACATGAACCAAAATATATGATCAAGAAAGAACAGAGAGACAGAGGCACTTTCCCACAAGGTAAAAGCTTATGAGGTTACACTTAAGAGATGGTAATACGTGTTTTCTCCTGGAGTGACAACCTTTGTTCAAAGACTCTCAGAGAGGTTGGGAATATGTAGTATAGGGCCATGACCACCCCACCTTTCCTATACTGTTGAAGTGGGAGGATTTATGTATTAATTTCTGTTACTGTAGTTCTTATAGACAAATGCCAATGGGTCAGGGCCATGCTGGACAAGGTACGACAGTGACATTTTAAACATAGACAGCACCTCTCCCGCAGTGCATATATCTTGTTATCTAGATGGCACACAGCACAAGGAGGGAGAGACTTATAATGAGAAGACAAATTGGGGGCAAAAGAAGAGCTGAGCTGGGGGCACTAGGACAGGCATGCTGCTCAGTCACAGGCAGACACAAACATTCTGATAGATATCTGCTGCAAACTAATGGGGTCATGCTGGATGAGGGTGGAAGAGGATCTCATTTTGGGTACCATGCTACTTCTGCTACAGAAAATGCATGAGTCCAGAAGTCCACAGACAACTGTCTGGTGCCCCTAGTACAACTTTTTTGGCCCCGTAAGTACAGGCACTCTGATCCCCATTTACCTCAACATCAGCAAAAATAGCTGAGTCAAATTTGAAAGTCAGATCTTGCTCAAGCTACTGGACTTCAAGCTCTCTTCTGTCACCTCCCTCTGTTCAGAGCTATTCATTTCTACTGGGAACCGATCACATTTTCTCCATCACTCTGCTTTAGAAACCCATTTTGCCTCATCTATTTAGATAATAAGCTCTTAAGTAGTCTCACTGTGGTCTGTGTATACAGTACAAAGCATGACATGGCACTGGACTGCTGCTCAGAGAATCCATGATTTACCAAATCCAAATGGAGCGAGCCATGGGAAGGGCAGTGCAGAGAAATAACTCTGAGAGGCTATGGGGAGCATAAGAAAGGCCAAATTTACCAACATCCCATTAGCTTCTGCCTGAGAAACGAGGCAAGAGTACCCGTGATGGCAGGGGTAACTTCCCTTGGTGAAGGGAGATGTTAATTATGGTTGTTAGTAAATAAATAAAAATAAATTAAAAAAAAAAAGTAAATAAAAGAGGGCAGTATATCTCACAGCAATGTTCTTTTTCTATTAACTTCAGATTTTCTTTTGGCAGACTTTTTTTTTTTTTTTTGGTTATCAGAGACAGACTGAACTGGGGCCATTTCTGAGTGCTTTGTTTTGGAAAACATGGGAAGTACAGTGCCATCTCCATCTTTTCTGAAAGAGATAAATCACAGTCCTTACATAGGCTTCTGCATCTTAGTTGGTTGTTATTGAAGGGTTATGGCCAGTGTGGAAGAGATGGAAGAGAACTAAGTGTGTATTAAAAATGCCTGCAGGTTTTTGAATCGCTTTATAAAAATAGGTGCCTAAAGAAGAAAAAAGAATAAAAGAAGAAATCTGAGAAACAAATTCAACACCAAATAGTTTCTACTGTGCCCGTCTACTTCAACTAAAGTGATATTAATAGAATACACAACAGCAGGGAGTGGGAAAATAAACATATTTTTGCTCACATAAAGGAACTGACTAAAAGACTCACAAATGCAAAAGTAAATAAATAGCTTACTACGATAATCTGAAATGATATTATAACCACTGAAACAAAACAGCTTCTTAACTGTAACCTAGCATGTTAAATTCAATCAGTCTTATCTGAGGCCACGGACAGATTGAGTGATCAATCTCTATTACCTTAGGCTTTTTTTATTCCATCTTTACAGTACCATTTTTCTTCTCATTAGATAGTTCAGTTCATTTCCCTGAGCCTTTGTCAGCTTAATAGCTGAATTTCAGACTTACACACAAAAAAATGGCTCTCAAACTTCCAGGGGGTGAGCAAGTGTGTGCTGTGTATGGGAGGGGAGAATATAGCAAAAAAACCCGCAACAACAAAGGGTAATTGTTAACACTGCCTGTGCTGCAGTTACTGGTTAAAGTTATGCATTCACATTTCATAACGGAGATGTTCAGGGTCAAGAAGGTGCTGGCTTTCAGATACTGTAAAAATTAAGAGGTGGGATATTTTTGGTCATGTATAATTGGCAAGCAGGTATTTCCCCTAGAGAAACAGAATGAGGACACAGCAATTAACTCTTCTAGTCCTGCAATCAGAGTGCTAATCAATCACTTCCTTAGCAACTGCATGGTCACTATGGTACCGACATCATCTCTTGCTAAAATCCTTTCCAATTTATTCTCCTAGTAACTTTGATAATGGTCAGAGCAGAAGTTACATACACTTGCTCACACTGTGCTGAATGATTCCATCAATCTCCATTCTGCAATATTGGACTCTGTTGTAAATGAGAATCAGCTGCAAGGCTAGGAAGGAAGGCAGTAAGTGTCCAGACAATCTATGCTGTTTGATTTTCAGAAACACTGTGCAAATGACAAACACAATGCTTCAGTGCAGCCTCTCTGCTCTAATTGTCTTAAATGTGAGACTAATGAACTTTATCTTTCAACCCCATTGAACCTCATTATACTGTAAATACACTTTGTGTAACATCTTCTCATAATTCAGCTGCCAAAAACAATACTATCAGAAAAGAAGGAAAAGACAAGGCTATGGTCTTAAAGTCAATCCCATCAGATGAATCTTTCCACAGCAAATATTTGTCCTGCAGTGAAAAAATACAGAGTTTGTAATGAAAAAAAAAAAAAAAAAAAAAAAAAAGCTAGATGTTGAGACCTTTCAAAATGCTAACAGAAGCAGAAAATAGCATAGGGGAAACAGACTAACAATTTGCCCCTGATGGAGTCACGAAGAGTGGATGGTGAATCTCACCTGTATGTTCTGTCCCATGAGACATATTTTCAGTAGCTCCTCAGCCTTGGAATTCTGTCCTCTGACAAAAGTTGCACTGATCATTTTTGGAGGCAGAACAGCAAATTGGATGGAAGCTGTGTGAATATAGTGTGACGACATCCATTTTCACACGTGGAAGATGATGTTAAAATAGATGGCTCAGATATTGGAAGGTAATCAACTGGAGTGACAGTTTTAGTGATACTGACTGAGAAGCAGATAAATGCACAGCTTCATAAAGATTTACAGAATGTACATTCTCAGTAATGTCAGCGTTTATTATATAATTCTAATTGGAGTACCTCGTTTCTTCATTTGCCTAATTGATTACTGTAACAAAGATGCCCTGAATATTGCTGTATATTGCTCACTGATTGCTAAGCAAACATTATTGGTGCGTCAATATTTGCTTTTTCCTACAGCTATCATTGTTTGTGAGGGTGTAAGTCATTAAGTCATTTGGGATAATGCTCCAGCAGTATTTTATTAAACACACGTGGAAAGCACCCAGTATGCTTAGCCTCTGTTGTTTTTCTTTTTCTTTAAACTTTGCAGTAAAAACAACTGCTCATCAGTTATTGAAGCCAAAAGACAAGACAAAGCATTTCAAAAGAACTCACGATATTCCTGTCCTAATGGTTTCACGTTACTGGGGCCTTAAGTTCAGAGAGGTTGAGAATTCAAAATTGTCACCCATTTTATATTCGCATAGCTGGTCCCGCTAACCAAGGACTCCACTAAATTCCCACCTCCTTCTTGTTTGTTCCTAAACAAGAATTCTGCTCTCACCAATATTTTATGAGGCTTTCCCATACTTCCAGGCTTCATCTTTTCAAATAGCATATAGATTTTCTCTGTAGCCCAAAGCTCAAGAAATGATCAGCACAGTAGTTAGAGACAATTCCATAATTGCAAGTTTGGCCAACTTATCCAAAGCCCCCACCAGAAAGGTTTTGAAAGGTACTGTTCACTATTTACACTACACAGAGTATGATGCTTCAGACGTGCTGACTGAGATGCACATCTGTGAAATAATACTTCAGATTATCCTAATGGTTCTTTGGTCATTCAAAATGTAACTCCTTTTAACATAACATTGTCCTGAGGTAGGCAGAAGATCACTGTGATTTCTGGTAAGGAAATGCCTGGAGAATCTCTGGCTGCACTTGGAAAGAAGACAGAAGAAAAGTGGATCGCAAAACCCAAATGCTATAGCCTTGGCTCCTGATATGGGTCAACAAGAGGTTGGTTGGAGATTGACTGCACATTTCAGAGCTAAAAGTCCATACCACAGAACCAGCGTTGTTACACTAACTTAAATGTTTTTCCTTCATCCTGCTCTATAATTAGGGTAGACTTTGACCTTACATATACAAAAAGTGTGCCCTTCAGTGGATGTTGAAATCAGATGATTACTCTTATGCAAGCTAATTGGGAAGGTGTATAAATAAAACTATCCTATCTTCTTACGTGTGCAGAAATGTGGTCTTAGGAATGGCAATTCGAGGCCTCTGGAGTAGAAAAAAATTCACAGTAAGGATCTGAGAAGAAACTTTCATCACTTCTGCACTAGAACTCACAGTCACAAAATATTATCAATATTCTGCTGAATAGGAATTTGTCTTGTTATTAAACTGATTGATTGGGAACCACTGGTCAATGTCAGTCATGTTTTTCATTTCTGCATAATCTGAAGAGAACTGCAGCCTTACACAGTTTCAGTTGCAGAGCATAAATCCAAACACAAAGGCTCATGTTTTCAGCTGTCTGTACATTCTCGGGATGTTCTCCAATGGGTCAGCTACTTCAACGGCCAATCACAACAACAGAGTTTCTTACTTCATCTTTTTCCACTTCTGATCACAGAGCAGAGCTAATGGCCCAGATTTAATCAACAAAGGCATTTACATTTCAAAATAATGAGAGTCACTCGGCTGGTAACTTGTTAATTAGTTTTCAAGCATTCTCCCTTTCAGCCTTTATCCTCTCAAACAGCAGCTTGCTGAGGCTGACAATCCTTCCAATAATAAGGGAAGTAACCTGAGCAAATGTTATCTCGGAATTCTATCTTGCCCTAAGTTCGCTTTACACCAATCTGTTGACTTCAGAAGTACTCATGATTTACCTGGGGGTAAATGTTTCAGTGTATCAGACCATAATATTTTCCCTGTTTTCTTCTTTCTGTTTTTAACTGATGAATGTCTGCAAGGCAATTACATGCCTGAATTAAAGCTTCTCTCATCACTTCATTTTTTTAGCAGCGCTACTCTATTTGGGGACAGATTCACATTTACAGAAAAGCTATTTCTGCCACTTTATAATTCAGTGCAAGTATTTTCTCGATTCTTACAATGAAAGCCCTTTTACCCAAAGCTACACAAAAGTACCAGAATATAAATAAGAATCTGTCTATTGTATTTTTTCTAGCACACAGATACTTGCAGCTGAGGATGAATGTAAAGAATGAGAATCCGTTCCTAGTATCTGCCCCTGTGCTAATAAAAATGGAAATACAAATGCTGGGTCTCACAGTCTTCCCTAGCATATTCCTTAACGACTGCAGAACTCCAATTAGTCTCCAGCACAGGATATGCTTTAGCTGACCTGTTGGCTATCAGTTGCTCCAGAGCCTAGATCGATTTTGTCCTGTGATTATCAATTCTCCTGTCAGACAGAACAGACAAGATTTAAAAGAAAAGAAGATGTTTTGTGAAATAAAATCAAGATGTTCCACTCAGCACATAATTTCTTCTTATATCCTCATTTTGCACGGCACATAAGCATGTGCTTAACTTCAAGCATATGATTAATCACCTCTGTGGAAACAGGAAGTCTTTCCTGAACTGGAGGATATCTCCTCTCCTTTGCAGCTCTATAAATGAATGTCTTCTTTAATTTTGTTTTCTTTCTTTTTTTTTCCCCTCCTATTTCCCTTCCTACTTTATTTCCCCTTTTTTTATTCCCCACTTTTCGTTTCTTCTTGCCATATGTAACATACTTTCACAAAGTTTTTGTCTTTTCCAAACATTGCCGGTGATTGAGGAACTGTAGGATGCAGCTATTTATATAAGGTGGGGATTAGCTTATAAAAATAGCAGGACATTCCCAAACTTTTAAGAGGAATTTGCTCTTCAGTTTCTCTGGAATCCTGAAGATAAAGTACACATAAGACAGCCTGGCTTTTTAATTGATGTTTTTCATTATAAGCTAACTACTTAATGATGACTTTGAAAGTCATAAATTAGCTGCACATAGCCTCACAAAAGGAAGAAGGAATAAATCTGTCATACAAAACTCTCTGTCCTATGTCTCCAGGGCATCTTTTGGAGACATCATATTTTGTGTGTTTGTGACCACTGCATAGTACCTTCTAACATATTGCAAATTTTGACAAATATCACCACTTTTAAAATACTATAATAAAGAAGCCATATGTTTTAACGAGACATTTAAAGCCTGTGAAGCCAATTCAACAATTCTGACTTTCACAAAAACGTGACCAAGTTTCAGGGTTGAAAGAAGTGATCGTTTTTGATCTGGGCTCCAAGAAACACTGTTCTGGAAATGTGATTCATGAACTGGAGAACCTCAAGATTGGATGCATCTCATTTGAAATATTTAATAGTAGCCTTGCCACTTTTTAAAGATTATTTCGTATGCTTGTAAGGGTTAGCCATTAAAATTTATTCTGTCACAAGATCTCCAGCTTAACAATCCCTACTAGGCATAAATCCTGAAGAATATCACTTGATATCCAAGCTTAAAACATCCATTGCACAAACTGCCTCTATCTACAAAAACCACTCAACTGATTAAAACCACCCGACCGAAAATATGGTTCTGTAGAGAAAGGAAAGAACTGGGGTACGTGTTTAATTACATAAATATTTGGGAGGATACCACTGTTCCCATTTTCCTTGACTTCCATACTTGAGAAAAACAACAACAACACATTGATACCAATGAGTCTGACCCCAGATTATGCATTTGCAGTTGACTTGTCAGAGCTCAGCTTTGTTGCCTACTTGGCACAGCACACCCCATGCAACTGGTTACTGAGTTGGGAAGTGAGACCTAAAGGCAATTTGTTCTGAATGACTTTAGTCTAATTTGGGTATTTCTGGGATTCAGTACAGAGCTAGCAAGACTAATCTGGTTATAGAATGAAAATACTAGCTATTGCAAGTCAGGCTCTGGCAAACTTACTCAAATATAAATATAACTAACCATTTTGTTTTATATATGAATATGCAGCTATTTTTCTAAATTTCATGTGGAATTTGGAGTATCTGCCTCTGCAGAGATTTGTATATACGTTTGACTTAAACCACTGCAGAGCAGTGTCCATTCTAAACCTTTCTCCCTTGCAATTTCAGCTAGATTCCTTGCTTTTAGTATGCATAAGGTGTAAGGTTTAGCAGTTCAGGGGGACACTTTGAACAATTCTAGGCTATTATCTGTACAGTGGCTGGTGTAGGAATCTTCTGCATATATTCACAGCAGCAAGAAAACAGCCAGACTGTTACCATAACAACAGTTTTGAGGGAGGGAACTGTAGAGGGAAACAGCAGGATGAAGAATTTCTTTGAAAATGTTTCAGTGTAGCATTCGCGTGTGAGATGGGAAGGTAGAGAAGCAGGCTTTAGATAATCGAGTCTTTAAAATCTGCCGTCTTTTCTTTGTAATTGCTGTGAGTTACACGGAACAAAGCCCTCCACGCTCAGCCTAAGGCTATGAATATCTTTATCTGCAGTTCTGTGGCTTGTTGACCAGTAACTCCATCCGGTTTTGTGTGTTTACAATTAAACATCCCCTTTCCAAATTTTAATATTGGCAAGCTGCTTTGTTATCCTTCTTCCCCAAAGGAGCTTGGTTTGGGTCATGCTTGGTCCTTTTTACTCTATCCTAATATATATTACCTCTTGCTGACCATTAATAGATACAAGCTTTACTATCTGGTTTTCTTTACCTATAAAATTTGATATTTATAGATCCAGTGGTATCTTGCAGCTACAGAGCTTGTTCCCCCCCACTCTGTGACCCTCTAGAGTATTACAATATCCCTTATAATTTTGATTGTCTCATTCTTCAGAAATACCCATTATATTAAGTACTCCTTCCCTGTTGTATACTCTGCTTTCTCCTGTTATTAAGCTTGAGGAACACATTGATGGCAGTTATTTTTAGCCATCTACCTATTTTTAAACAAATTCATTGCTGAGCTCTCTACTTCAAAATACACCGCTGCGATTTCAGTGTAGTTATACTCAAGGTCATTCATCACCCCTCTTCCCATCTTCCAGCACTGGATACACAGGCCACTGTTGTTCTAGCTGCTGCTGATGTGGAAAAAAGAAGGCGGCACGTGGAAAAGCAGACCCTCTTTTACCCAGGCTTAACTACCCACCTCTAACTGCTCAGTCCTGCACAGGGTGGTGAGGTCAGAGCTGCATGGCTGCAAGCCCTTTTTTGAAATTAAATCTGGGCTGCATTTTCCCTTGGAAATGCTCCCTCTTCATCATCACGACATTTCAAGGCTCACTTCTACTTTTTTATTTACTACTTTTCTTAAAGTAGTGACACAACTGATTTTTCTTTTTTTTCCCTGTCATGAAAACGATAATGAAAAACTATTTCTACTTTGATTTTTTTTCAGCTATGCCATTACTGATCTTTCCATTGGCTCAGTGGAAACAGTGAGAGCAGTTTTGATTCTTTTCTATGGAAAGAACATCAAAAACCCTGTTAGGCTTTTTGTAGAAGAAGAACAATTTTTCTCTTATCCATTATTTTGCTTGCAATTTTGCATAGCACTTCTTTGAAAATATACGTGCCAGTTTGGTTTTAAATTTCCTCTGTTCTGCCAGTGGAAAGACTGCAGATGGAAGGGAGAGCTGGGAACTCCCCGTGTCCATCAGCTCTGTTCATTCAATGGCTATATTTAGTAGTTTCATTAAAAACATATTGAGTGGCCCTGGCTCCTCAGTTCTGCATGCCTACACCATCCTGACTGCCTTGCCATCCCCGTCACTTAGCGCTTTATCCTAAGGCCTCTCTCAGCTTGGGATTCCACATGAAACTTGAACACAAGAAGACATAACATGTTTTTAGGTCTTGCTGGAAAGATTGCACACGGCATGATGGTGGGGTAGTTAGTGACCCAGGAGATGAGTAAAAAGAACTGCCCGAGGTGGAGTGATAAGTAGATACTATAAAGAGGAAAAGAAAGAAAATGACTATGCAAAGCCTGGAAAATATCCCCACTGCTACTCATATTTGGTATATGTGACACGAATGTACATATACAACCCACCCAGAGTGTTAGACATAAAATAAGGTTTCGTAGGAAATACGAAATGCTGGTCTATCATCATACAAAGGAGCAGCTCTTAGGGGAAGCACTTAATTTGCTACATTATTAATGCTGAGGCATGGACTACTCCCATGGCTATTTCCACTTGCCTCCACTGTTCTTACAAAAATCAGTGCTATACAGAAGAGCAGAACTGTGGCCTGCTCTTTTTGGGGACAAAAGAAAGAGTGCCAACAGAAACACAATAATTAAATTGACTCTCCTTTAACACTTTTGTTAGCGTTCTGTGAGTTTGTTGTTGTTTTTTTGGCATAAATCAATAAAGGACTAAGGACTAAGAATTGAGGTTGCAGTCTAAGCTCCACTTAAGTTGCAAATATACTAAGTAGCCTTATTGTCTTTAGACCAAACACCAGGCTTAAGAAAAAGGATTTTTTAAAATGTATTCTGCCCTGAAAAATGATCCACAAAAACCTCCTCAGAGACATTGGAACTGAATTTCTTCCTCTCATCGGAGATGACCTCTCTTTCCACAATTATCAGATTGAATAATTGCTAACTAAATACTTCAGTTGCCTTTTTCCTCCCCTATGTATTTTTGGACCATGAACTTTAATGCCTGAAACCTAACAACACTTCAAGAAAGGAAGAGACTAGAGTGTGCACTGATGCTCTTAAGCACTCCCAAGGATACGTAGCATACAGCCTCTTTCAGAGGTATCTTCTATTTTTTTAAACAGGTCACAGTGTATTAACACTGGTCTCTGAGCTTCCTCACAGAAACATTGTACATTTTTACCTCTTATAACAACAGGCATTCAATGACACAGCAAACAAGATCCACTTACTGCCAAATAAATAGTATTCTCAGAAGTTAAATAGCCCCCTCAAAACATTTCATCTTCACAGTTGTCCTGACAAGATGCTCTTAGTATTACTTACCTGATTCGAGGTGAAAGAGCAAAGGTACACTGGCATCACAAAATATCAGTATCACACAGCATATATCAGTATTGCATCAGCTGAGATTCAAATGCACATGCTTCATTAAATGTACACATCTTTAAGTGATGAGAAATAAATCCTACTGAACTGGGGAACTTGTACAAATCACAAGGGTATGCTTGGCCTTTCCCAGAATAAACAGAGAGCCACTGTTAATGCAGCACACAAAATAACTGCCAATAGAAAATCCAAGCCAGGGGTGGTAGAAAACCATGGGAATGTAATACTTTCACCTACTGTGTTTGAATGTCATGGTGTTGCCACAAAAACTATCACTTCATAGTTTGGCAGTCACCTAAGGAGAAGCTGATATTCAACAGGATGTAATTTGGTGGTAGGTAGTATCAAGCAGGATTTGGTTTTAGTAAAGGAGACTAGGTGGACTAGGCTGACAACTCCTGAAGTCTCAATTTAGCATGGAACTCAGTAATAGCAAGTGACAGTTCAAATCACCTTTCTTTGGTTTGGCTATAACATCAAGAAAAGTGGCCTCCCCACTGCTTATTCCTAACTTTTGTGTTTCTATTAAGTGGACCACCTCTGCTTTGCTCATACAAAGACAAAACCAATATTAGTTTTCACAGCAGAATCACTCAGGCAAAGTATCCTTTATAGACATTCACACCTTGTTGTGTAGCTACTAGAGAGAGAGAGCAAGTGAATTCCACATACATACCTATACTTCTGCTACATAGAAGCATACAGAGGAAAAGGGTGTGCATACCACTAAAACTGAACCAATATAAAATTATGATATTTGGTTAAATTTACCTAAAACATCTGCTGTGGCATAGGTACAATCTGACACCATCAAGTTCTGGTACAATTCCTTGCTATGCAGCTTCACTAACATTTCTCAACATATTAAAATTAGACTTGAGGTTGTTTTTTTTCCCATGTTCTGTCCTGAGTATTCTATTCATCTTTGTCCCTTCTGTTAATAAATAAAATATTTAAATCTCAGTGTATATTTATATATATTAAATTGACACAAACATACAGGTAATTTTCTCCAAGTTGTTTGCTTTTCATCAGTTTAAGTCCCTTCCGTGCAAGTCCACCCCCTGTGAGTAGGTGGAGCCTTTCTGAAAAGTAAGGGACCTTTCTGACACAAAGACTCATTGCCTGTATTTTCTAACTAATGAGGGGAATGTTCTCCCCTTAATATGCGCACAATGTAATTCTCAACAAAGGGAAAACTGTCCTCTTAAACATGTCAGGCAGCAACTACCTGAGGTCTGATTTTGGTTGCTCAAAATTGCTCAGACCACAGATGCTTTGTGTACCTGCCTACTACAGCAGGCCAACTTTCTTACAGAGCACGCACTTACCCACAGCTGCATAGTAACATCAAACAGAAAAAGGGGGACACCTGCCCAGTCTGGCAGCCTTTGCCACCACTGCTGGCACAGCCTTCATCTTGAATCTTCTGTGCTGTAGGAGACAACCAAGGCACCAAGCCAGGGAGACTCAGCTGCCAGAGACTGTGTTTGAGAAGAAGCACAGCTACCATCTCACCCTGCAGATCAATTAATTTTGGGCAACACCTGATTGCAATGACACGGCTCCCTGGCAGCTTGTTCTGCTCTCCTCAGACAGCTGTGACCACATCAAGAGCCCAACAGCACCTGTAGGGGGAAATGCACTGTGTGGTAATGGTGGTATTCGTAGGGACAAGTAAAAGCTCTCATTGTGGCTCACATCTTTTTCATCTGAAATCTTGATCATTTCCCTATGTGATCTCCCAAATCCCCACCCAATCTCTGAAATAGTGCCTCTGGCTGGACTGACTTTGAGCACAGCCAAATACCAAGCAGCACTGGGGAGGCTCTGGCATGGCCATATCAGCAATTAAACAGTATGGACGACTGGCCTTGCTGGGTTTATGAGTGCAAATGTGATGCAGGGATGCCTAGTGCTCATTTTTTATTGGAGTGGTGGCCTGAGAGGGCAGGCGCCCAGCATCAGAATTACTGAGAGAAAAGCAGGTAATGGGTTAACAGCAATCCCCATCCTGAAGAATCTTTCTAATGGCAGGATTTTTATAATTATTTGGTGACTACCACAGTGAAAAGAAAATCCCTGTGGCTCAGCAGAAAGCAGTGCTAGCTTGGCAGTTGAAAGAGACTCCAAAACAAGAAATGTGAGGATGGGACAGGAGGAGTAAGAGCATGGCTACGTGGGGAGAAAAAAAAAGCATGGCTCTCTTGCGCCGCAAAAAGACCTACCTGACAGGGAGAATATTTCCTCACGTGCTTCTTCTCAACCTTAAAGCTCATGCCGTCACTTCTGCACTTCATGGATGCTGCCTAGGGATGGGTGTAAGCACCCTCAGCACACAGCTCCTCAGCTGCACAGAGCGCTCTGAGCAGGGGCGCATTTACAGTCAGTGCCACAAGCGGCCTGAGTGGATGGTTCACTGAGGAACGGCCCTTGGCGGGAAACCTGAGGGGCCGGGCGCCATTTTGAGGGGCCGGGCGCCATTTTGAGAGGCTTCGGGTCTCTCCTCAAGGCCTTGGCATTGTGGCAGTCTAAAACACCTCCACCTTGGTCCCTGCCGCATTGAATTGATGGACTGTCCTTCCCAGCATCATCTGGGGAGCAAGGAGGAGCATTTTTGTCTCCTGTCTTATCAGGGACTGCGCTGTGCCCAGGCTCTGGGAACACAGGGTTAGTGTCATGCAGGAACATGCAAACCCCTCTCACCCCTTGTGGAGGTCAGGGAACAAGATCACCTGATTTTATGTAGAAATAAAGATCTGTATCTGGAACCTTCCACTCTCTGCCACGACTCATGAGCTGTATTCAGACCATTTTCCAAAGCATTAAGCACTGTTCTGATCAAGGGGACCGTCCCATCCTCCTGCTTCCAAATTACTTTAGTAGCAGCCAGACACAGTATCCCAGGGTCACAAAAAAGCAGGTGGAAGTAAATGCATATTTCAGGGACCAAAATATTCACCTCGGAAGGCTACAATTTTCATCACTGAATTTTAGGAATCTTTACCTATTTTGCAGCTATCTGCCAAAAGGATAAGAGGTCTTTTTGCTGAAGGGTAGGAAATTTCCTATTCTCCTTCCTAAATACCCCAGAATACCATTTAAATGCCATCACTCAACCGTACATCTCTTTAATTACGGGACTAGTACTAGTCTTAGGTTTGCTAAAACCATTTAGACTAGATCATGAAGGCAAGGTTAGCTTCTGATTACCTCAGTAAATTAGAAATATTAAATATGAGCCTCAAATTGGAAAACAATGGACAAATAGCTAGATAGCCACACACTTCACACACAAATTTCCTGCCCATAAAGTGTTGAGCTCACTCAGCTTGTGTCAGCCTGAGAAAGGTTTAAGAACTCCTATGCCTGGGTTTTACCACTCCACTCTGCTCAGGTGCATCTGAAAGACAGGAACTGTCTGGAAAATTATGCAAAGTTTGCACATGAGTTTGCATCGTACAGGTCCAACAAGATGCTCACATACAATCTAACCCCGAAAATGAAAAAAATCTTTCCTTACACAACTCCACACTTCAACAGTGGGAGTTGCCTAAGGTGTGTGACTGTGTGCTACCTGAACAATTTCAGAGGGAAGGTGTTTCTTTCACACTATTTCCATTCCCTGGTCTCCAGCCCAAGGAAGTGTCTGACAGCTGATCCTGCAGGCTAAGCTGTTGTTATACTATATAAACTACCTGTTCATGAGAGGAAGTGTAAAGCACAGCATTTTCTGAAAGTTCCTGGAAAACAAACAGTTTGAGTGGTTACCTGTAATTGATTATCCTTCCTCTAATTCAAGCCAATTGAACACAGGCCAAAGAACCAGCCATGCTGCCTCCAAGTTACCTTCATAAAAGCTTTTCTAGAGCTCTCTGCAAGAACCTCTCATAGGTGGAGAGGACTAATTTATACTAGAGATACACTATTTATACTTAGGCTAGACAAACAGTCTGTCAGAAAGCTCAAGGCAGGTGAGATGCTAAAAGCTTCCAGAGTATTTCAAAGAAGAGAGAAAGTGAAACAATAGAACCCTGTCTTTACAAGAAAACAACAACAACAAAAAAAAACAATAACTTTAAAACCAGATCCTGTGTGCAGAAGGAACTCTGTTTTGTGTGTACTTCCAGTCATACCTACATTGTACAAATCCACATACAAAAAAGAGACCATTTTTTTCAGCCCTGTATTTTTGTAGTAGTATGCTGCAAACTCTATGATGACTGCCTCAATTACTCAAGCTCTGTGAGTGACATCAAGATACCACTGCTGCAGTGATATCTATAAATTATGTCCATCCAACATATGTATGTATGACCTGACTGAACAGAGTACCCATGTGCATTGCTGGAACTTTTACCTTCCAACTTACCGTGGGACTTTCCAGAAATGCTTGATGCCACCCCAGTTCTTTTGCATTCAGCTAATGCCTGGAGTGAGTCACCTCTGGATTCATCTCTCTTCACTAGCTACAGAGGGAGTATAGATGATTAAGTTAGAATGGTCATCTGAGTTTTAGGTGCAGAGGAAAGGAGGGCAATCCTACCTTCTGTCTGCCATGAGCAGTCCTAGCAGGTCTTCCAATAGTGAAAGTGCATGTTGCTGCAGAAATAAAAGGTAGCAAGTTTGTATTAGATGAGGCTTACAGGATGTTCATATGTGGTGCCATTTAGGTCACTGCCATGTGTGATCACAAGACACCAAAAACTTAAAGGGATACAGGTCGATTTTAAAAAGTCAGTCATTTCATTTTATTCTACGACAATGCAAAGTAATTGTGCTCAAAATTACTGTATTTACTCCCCAAATACATTTTTAGTACTTCATCATCCAGGTGGATTCAATTGTATTTGCAATTTTGTAGACATTAAAGGGGGAGGCTAAACGACAGAGGCAGGGCAAAGAGAATAACAGTGCATTCAGTTCCTTCAGTGCAGCATTACACACAGACTAGAGCACCTCATTAATGCTTAGGAGATTCAAAGTCTAGTCCTGTTTTGACCACTGACTGACAAATGTTTTGATAGCTAGGCATGGAAAATGCAATGCAAGTGCTTTTTGTATTTTTTACAAAAATACTGGCTAAGATCTTGAACCAGTGCAAGCAGACAAAGAATAAATTCACTGAATCCAGCAGAAGCAAATCTGGAAATCTGGTCAGCTTTTAAGATTGCAAATTTCTTTCTTACACATCTTATCCAAAAGCAACATGTGCAACAGCACTGATATAAGCAACACTTAAACCACTATAAAATACATCTTTAAAAAAGTTATTTAAATCCAAAAATGTGATTCTGATAAGCTAAATCATTCTTGGAAGTCATGTATTTTATGCCATGTGTTCTTACTGAACCATAGCTTTAACTGATATTCAAAAATGACTTCACTGTTCACGGAAGCTTCAAAAAGAAATAATAGACAAGGCACACTAAACATTGTTGGGCCAAACACATTCTACTGTTTATTACACATATTACATTCTTAAATAAAAATGCGTCACATAACATTTTTGCATAGATATCTTACAATATACCAATTTAAAAAAGAATTATGAAACAGACCAGTAACAAAAATAAATTTTTTCTTCATTAATAATTTTGTAACATTAACATACCACCATCATATAATACAAATAATATTTTTAAATCTTAAGACTTTTGTACAGCAAAAAAACTGACAAAGTAATATATATATATATATATATAAAAAGCCTAAAAAAAATAAAATGTCAAAAAAAGGCAGAACTGAGGGCTACAAGATTGGGTACTTCTGTGATATATTAGAAATACCAGAGTTGGCCTGAGAGAACGTGACCGAGGGCATCTCCAAAATGCACTTGTCAGACACATCTGGTAAAAGAAAAAATATAGTGCAAAATGAAAGTCCTTCAAGCAATATATATATATATTTATTTATTTTTAAATCAGGAGCATTCATACTTTTTATTGTTGTTACTAAAAAAAATCCCCCAAACAAAAATCTAATGTGAAGTAGAGAGAAAGAAAGGTTTTAAAGGATAAGTAAGAACACAGGCCATTTTGCAAAGCAATAAAAAAATTCACAGCCTGCATTATTATTTTTCCAATTCAGATGAGCAGACATGCAAAACTAAGGCCTTGTTTCTAAGAGAAAAGCTGTCATGGTTTATATGCAGCGACTACAAAACCATACACTTAAACTGGTGCAAGAACCTTCTTGTATCTTAACTGGTTTAATCGTTTCTTACACTTTTGCTTAACTGCATAAGATGCCAATGCAAATACAGTCTAGGCAAACGAGTACTGGGTACGTCTACAAAGTGATCTTAACTAGACTGATGTTTCAATATAGAGCAACTTCCCCGGTAGAGACATGGCCTTGGTAACAAAGCAGTGTGCAAACCAGTGTTTTGATCTACTTCCAGATTCTGACAGGCCTGGTTTTTAAAATACAGTGAGATAGGAAAATGCATGTTCCAAAACATAAAGATCAACCCTTCAGCCAACAGGCCTTTCAGGGACTGCAAATTAGCTTTTTTTATTTCCCGAAGAAGCCCAGTAATAAAGGCTAAAATTGTCACCTTTCTGTCCATTCTAGTTCATTTTCAGTGTGTACATGCTAAGCCCACATCTCCCTCCCTTCCTACCTCCCCTCCCAATCCCCAGTTTGCAGCCTATCATTCACAGTACACAGCAACATGTATTTCCCCGAATCGTTGAAAACTTTCCTACAAAAGCTGAAATGATTCCTAAAATGCAGTGACAATAGTAGGTGCCCTCCCTAAATCAAAGCAATAGGCACGGTTGGCTACTACACACTGTAAATCAGTAGCTCAGTTTCCTCTTCTGTGTAGGTGTATACAGTAGACTGTTGTACTGCCACACACAGAGATAGAGAACCTGTTTTCTGGCAGTATATAGAAGTCAGGACCAAAGCACTTAAAAAAAATCATCAAAGCTTTCATTTGGAAAATTGTGAAGAGTTTCCACTTCAATTATCACACCAAAAATACCATTAACAAGCATAAGGAAAACTACAAAACCCTGTTTGAAAATGACACCTGCATTTGAAAGCTTTCTGGTAGGGAAACTCATCTTTGAGGTGATAAAGGCAGCCTACCCCACCATCTCCACATTTTTATATATATAACTTATATATACAACTACATCATTATATATATAACTTATATAGTACAAGTATGTCTTGGACCTCTTCCTCTAAGGGAGGAGGAAAGTCTCAGCTTTATGAGACAGATCTTAAAACCCAGTAGGACAGGCCCTTCGGTTCTTGTGATGCTAAATCTTGCTGTTGAAGCCAGTGTAGATCTGTGGAGGAGGAAGACTGCAGTAACTGACTCTAAACTATCAACAAAAACAGATGCAAACGTGCCACAAGGAAGAAAAGTATCCAGGCGTGATCTGGAAATAATCATTCAATAAGGTGTAGACTTTATGTGCATGAAAGACAGGCAAGATTTGTCTATGAGCATCTGTAAAATCTTGGGAGGAAATAATTTTTACTTTTCAAGCCAAAACCACAGAGTTAGTCAAGCACTGTTATTGTTCTTGATATGCGATGACCTTTGCAAGTGCAACTCTATCTGAAATCAGCAAAAAGTACTTCAAAAAGTGTTGGGTTAAAGGCGTCACCTAGAAATACAAAAGCTAAAAAACAGTCTTGCTAGATGGAATGTCTAGATGTGCTATGTCCTGAATAAAACCAAGAATAAAAGCCCTTGATTAACTGGATGCTAACCAGGTAACATTAAATTACGTAAAAATGATCCTCTTTTTTTTTTTTTTTCTAAATTTAAAGATTTTGATACCTTAAGGAAAAGAGAGACAAAAGGAAACCCTTAAGACAGTTGGACTTTCATCAGTTTTGCCAAAAGCACCAATTATGACCTCTTCTGTACACAGACAAATGAAGTTTGTTAAATAGGAGGAACCTTTGTGTTAGAGACGGCTAAAAAAGCCCAAAGTGTCTCAAGTCAGATAAAATGAAGAAGAAAGCCTGATTCTGTAAATATCAAAAAGGTCATAGATAAAATACACTCAATCACTGCAATTACCCAACTCCATTTTAGCCACAACCTTTGTGATTATCCTTTTTCAGACCTGAAGGTAAAACAGTTCCAAAAATCAAGGGACTGGAGGCTTTTCTCGCATTTAGGTTCTTCTGTCTGATCATGTTTGGTCAATGTTTTCTGGGTATTAAGTGAAAATGTGGTATTTTAATAATACAGCAAACCCAAATCCAAAATATCTGAGGCAAGTAACAATGGAAAAGGAAGAAAAGGTTTTATTATTCACTTCTATAGAAATAAAAGTTGGCAGAGATTTCAGGTACTGGGAATCATTTTGGAGACATAACATGGGTCTTCCAGGCTAGTAAATCTGTTTCCACAATCTTTGGTTGGTCCCTGCAGCTGTGACACATCTCACGATAAGATATTCCTTCAAACTGCTTTGCTAAGTTGTTTTTTGCTGCTTCAAGATTTTTTTTCCATCTTCCTCATGAAGAAACAAAGGTAATAAGGATTAAACTATCAGAGTTTGAGAAAAATCCTACAGGCCCATTCTACAGTTTGCTCTGCCGGAGCAAGACTAAGAAGAGCTATAACCAGTACACATTTAATTACAGAGGGCTCTGATATGAATCACAGAAACAAAAAAAATATTAATGTTGGAAGGTACCTCTGGAGGTTAGTTAATCTTACCCTCAACTTAAAAAACAGTTCACTTAAATCAGAACGCTCAGGGCTTTGTCCAAGACACTGAATAAATGCAGGATTTCAGTCCTGGAAATAGGATTTCTTTTGTTCCTTTGCCTAGTCTATCCAGGTGAACTAATTTTCTAGACTGAATGCTGGCTCTTGAAAGAGAGAAATTCTGAGACAATGAAAAATAACTGACTCTCTAAACCTGTTAAACTACTCTTTATAAAATACCCATGATGTTTTAGGTTGCTTTTCTCCTAAGGGGGAAAAAACAGCAGCGCAAAGATGCACTGAAGTGTTGCTTTGTTCTAAAAAGTGACTAAAATATATGTCTCCGTGTTTGATACTAGTGATAACATTTTTCCAGTTTAAGATAAAAAAAAGTGATGATTGTGTTAGAAAAGACAGATTTTTGCTTGCCAGGCCTCAATCTGGCAGTATAAAAAATGTATTTCCATAAACATAATTAATAAATTTAGTAAATCTGATTAGAAAAATCTTGATACTGGTACTTTCAAAATGATTTTTCAACACTGTTACATATAAAGCACATCTTCATCCAGAATATTCTGTCCAGCTTTGGTCTCCCCTTACAAGAAAATTAATGAGATACTGAAGCAAGTCTAGCAGAGCTCCACCCAGGAGATCAGGAGCCAGAGCGCATGACAGTCGAACAGAGGCTGTGGACAGAGTTAAATCTTAGGAAAAGGGTAGATCTTATTGCTGTTTACAAACACCCTACAGAGATGGTGGAGAAAACGAAGCCAGACTCTTCATATCAGTGCACAGTAGAAGAGACAGCAAACAAGTCGGAACATGGGAAATTCCTACTTGACATACAGATTTATCTTTCAATCGTTTTTGTTTGTTTTTAAACATTTAAGTGGTCAAAAACCAGACCGGCCTATACAGAGTAGCTGCAAAATTTCCATCCTTGGTAGCATTGAAAAATTGACTGGACACAGCCCTGAGCACCCAGCTCTAGGTAAAGGTTGGCCGAGATGGCCTCTGGAGCTCCCCTCCCACCTGCATTCTCCTATGATTGATTCTATGCTCTGCTCCAAAATGCTATTTACTATCACAAAAAGGGACATTTCTTCCATGCATACTATTTTCCGTGATATTTGTCTCAATTTGTTCTCATTCTACAGCTCCACGGCCTTGGAAATCACATTTGAATTTCTTCAGAAAAGCCAGAAAGACCTGGCTGCCGTTCTGCCATTACCAAATCATCTATTTATGGTTTTGCTTCCAAAGAAGACCTATAGAATGGATTTTCCTTTCCTTATTAGCCTATTTCTACTCACAATTTCTAAATAGAGAACATCTGTACAACTTTAGCAAGGGGATACAGTCCAAAAAGGATCTAGCTATAATGCATTACTCAGGTTTGAAGTGTACAGCTTGAAATATCTGCAAGGAAAGAAAAGCTGTCATTGTAAAAAATGACTCCTGGAATGTGCCTTTCCAAAATGGAGACTCCTACAAAATACAAGTTAAGGTTTGAAATTTCAGTAATGATTAAGACACTTGCAAAAGAGAACCCAAGAACTGAAGTGCAGAGACAGACAGAATACACAACACACTTGTGAAAAACACCTCCCTTAAGAAACAGAAAAGATGGTCTCAAAGCCCCAAATTTGGCTTCAGAGTTCAAGACCTGCAGCAGAAAGAGCCTGTTAAGTCTAAAATCTGGTTAAGTCTGTTATCCTCTTTTCTTCTATGTTTTTATAGCTAGATAGACCCAGGATTTAAATTGTAAGCATGTCTTCAGAACAAAATAATCATACATTTCAGCATGTTTGTTTGTTTCCCATGGGGCCCTTGTTCTGCCATATTTAAATGAGACATCAACAAGACCACAAATGAAAACTGGAATAACTGGTACTTAAACTGACACTTAATAACTATGATTTGTAGGCTACTGTTAGCATGTCTAAAGGCAGGTGTGTTCAGAGGTCAAGGAAAGATATTTATGCAGGTTCACAGCCAAAGAGTACCATAGCAGTGAGTTTGAGAGCATATACTTTAGGATGCTACAGTAATGAAATTCTAGGATTCTGTTAACCTTTTTCTAATGTAATGCACTGACTGGATGTTCTACGGTTTCACACAGCTGCGGTTTCAGTTTCCATTAGACATCTGGCAGGATGCTCCATATATTCCAATACAAATTGAATGCTAGGGCCCTCAGTCCCAGTAGAACAGCTGGATGGAATGGTCATAAAAAGTATGCAAACACAGAAGCAGAGAAATACAAGATTGTCAGCAAGCAGTGCTCCACATACGTATACATAGCATGGTTAGTTTTAAATCTTTGGAATAAACTCAATTTTCTTTCTTTCTCTTCTTCTACCTTTCTTTTCCTCTCACTCACTTTTGCTCTCTCTCTCTCCCTCTCTTATCATGAATGTTACATCATTGCCCCTAAAAGATGGTTAGATTTTGGTCCATATTTCATGCCATACGGGCCAGACATTGTATTTCCCTCCTGTCCCAAAAGCATTCAGTTGACAGTCACAGTGCTTTGCAAGAACTGTGAGGAAAACCAGCATCTTTTGAGTAAATTCAATCTCTCACTGGAACCAAAGGTTGCAAAATTCTGAGAATTCAAGTGCCAAGGATCCCGATGACAGCTCTTAAACATCTATTGAGTTTCTTGTTTGTTCTTTTTCCCCAAGAGCACAGTTTCAACTCCTAAAACATGAATTAAGGGAAATATTTAACAGTCAATGTGTCAAAACAGTCAAAGAAGGGCAGCTGGCTAATACAGTATAAAAGAGCAGCAACCATTTGTGGACCATGCACCATTTTGTTTAATTTTTAGTCATCCTTTAGAGATGGTCCCAGAACATACAAAGTATACAATCTAATGACCACACGCCTGCTTGCACAAGCCATCTTTATGGTCCTAAATGCAGTCTTTGGAGTCAGGGCCAGCGCCAAATAGTTTCAAACATGAGTTACCGTAAGATGCTTTTTTGTTTGTTTTGTAACAAAGACTTTAATCCTCTTTGTGCCCAACAAAATCAAATTACCAATAGAACTGAAGGGCGAGCATGAGACCTTCACTTTCCCTTGATGGTTCACACAGTAGGCCAAAATGGGCCTCAAGGTTATCAGCACTTTAGATCAATCATTCAGAAAAGTCTCATTGCTGTACGTAAAACCCAACCCTTCCTTCACTGTTTACACTGTTACACATAGGAGCAGGCTACAGCATCAACTTGATGAATGGAAAAGGAGGACTTTCATAATTTCTTTAAAAGGCTAATGCTGAATGAAGCCATTGTACTTGGAAGAAGTTCTTTATTTCCCACTCAGAGACTGGAGCAGGATTTTTGGCTTGTTTGTATGTGAGTGTGTAAGATGTTCGAAAAACATCAAGTTTAAATTAAAATGTCTGCAGGTGCTCTTTACGCAAACAAAAGTCTAATGTTTTAAATTGGTTATTAGAAGAACTGCGAGACAAAGCAACATAATTCATCACTAAGTCACTGTGAGTTGTGGCTAACATGCTCACATGATGTGGAAGGAATCCCGTAGTCATGCCTGTGTGGCCAGTCCCAGACCGATATCCAGGTGCAGACAAGGAGTTCTGAAGATCACTTGTTCGTAGAGAAAAGAGGGAAAAAAAAGGTTTAAGCTTCCAAATAAGCTTTTAAAGTTTTCATTCAACAAATAAACAAGAAGTTCTAGCTATGGCAATAAGGTGAGGCCTACAGAGATATTAGATACTGTTTCTCAAAGTTTATCCCTTGGCCACTTAGCCATCATGGCAGCAGCTTCCAGAGTCCCTAGTGCATATGTTGTGCAATAGCCAAAACAAAAATTAAAACAAAAACAAGAACAAAACCAAAATATAGTCCTCCGTGAAGTCTACATAAACTCAGGCCAAAGAGAGGATATTTGTGTAACAAGTGTCACTCCACAGTCTACTGCCATTAAGGCTACTGGTATTGACTTAAATGAATCTCAATAGCTCAGTTCTAGGAAGAAGAACAAAAACCAAGACAGGTCAAAGTGTCTGTGAAAAGTCTGATGCATTAAACATTAGGAATCCTCAGACAAAGAACAAATGAACCACGAGGTTAATTTGGCTACCAAACTGGGATTTGGTTTTCTAGGTCATTGTTTTCCCCCCATCTATTTAAAAAGAAAGTTAGTGCTACAAATATGCAACTTCAAGACGACATTTTCTCCTACTGAGTTGCACTGAGAAGCAAGTTAAATAAGCCCCTCCTACTGCCGTCCACCTGCAGGGAAGCCTCCTCCATTTCCTTTGTTTTCCATTGGCAAAACCAGGAAACAAATCCAAGAGAGACGAAGTACTGTAAGCAATTGTTCCTTCTCATTGACTTCACCTCTACAGCATTTCCTCGCCTGCATCTTCTCCCATCCAGCTGGGGCAAGGCATAAAGAACCAACGGATGTATTGAAGTATAACTGGGTGTATGACAGTGTGAGTGTGTGGTCTCTGTACAGAGGGTTACATGTGATAGAGTTCTCTTCTCTTGCAAGGCAGCACATTATAACTTGAGTTCCACTTCATCTCACAACACTTAGCTCAGATGTCATCCATGCCAAGCTGACAGATACTTAGATGTGCCTCTTCATGTGGAGGGCAAGGTGATCAGACCTGGAAAAACACCTGCAAAATAAACCAAATGTCACATGAAATCAAGATTTGGGGAAAAGAAAAAACAAACAAAAAAACCCGGCTCCTGCTCCTCCCTCTTTATATACAAGAGGAAATATTTATCCTGGTTTAGAACTGTTCTTCAGATTATCACCACCAAACTCTGTGTGATTCACCACGACCACAGATGGCCAACTGCGCTGCTGAAAGCTAAATAGACTATTCTCCCCTTTTCACTGTTTCTTTCCCTCCTCCTCTTTCACTGTGTGAAATACCAGACAAGTGTGCTCATACATGCACCTGTAGGACAAAATCAAATATTTAGTGTCTGTGCGTGTGCATATGGTGAAAAATAAAACAAATCAGCTTTACTTAGCAAAGCCAGTTTTAAAAAGCCACTACCTTTAACACACACCAACATAAGTTTCAAAAACTAAATTCCCATTTTTAACTCCAAATTGGAAAGAAAATGGTTCAAAGCTCATGGGCTGGAAATCATCCAGGCTATGTATCTTTCCTTTTCTCCCTAGGGAATCTCAGTGGTAGTATGTGGATGCTGATGAATGCTATCCCCCTGAATTATGTTAAGATAAGTTATTATTAAACCCACCCTGTAAACGTGAAAATTGAGACACAGAAAGGCAAGGAAATTGTAAATAACACAAGAATTAAACAGCCAGGACTTCCACTTTCAGTTTCTGTTCTTCATCCACAAAGCCATCGTTCCTCCATCTCCTCATTAAAAATAACTTTCTGAACATGTAAAAGGATTCTGATGAGATTGTCTTAGAACTGCAACCCTAGAGAACTAGTTGCCTTTTAGGGCTGGTCTAAACATGCAGATAATTAAGGATAAGGTAGGGCATGAATTTGAAATGAAGCATCTATTCTTGATTAACTCCCTCTCTAAAGGCTTATGACTGCCTTCTTCTGAAATTACTTAATCCACTTGGGAAAGTGAGTTAACATACTCAGAATCAAACACTCTCCCAGAGAAGAGCAACCCCAAAAAGAGTTAATCAGGAATTACCATTCTAAAGCAACTGCCTTGTAGAAGACATGCTGCAGGGAACTCACAGCAGCAGGAACTGCAGCCCAAAATCTGAGACTTCACACCACTAACATATTCTCATTGACTAGGGGCTCTCAGGTGGACAGGCGCTTTTCTTCTCTGTCAGTCAATACAAATTCCATTTTATTAAGGCTGACAGTAAGCAAGAATATTTTTCCAACTCCACGTCCATTAGAAATGAGGTCAAATGCACCAACCCAGTTCATACTATCACAATAAAGGTATGTACAGCAACAGGGAACAAACTGCTGGACAAGCAGACAGTGGTTCTGGCTGCCTACCCTAAAGCCTTGAGAAGGAGCTCAACTGTCAGGCAGTACAGAGACATCCTAATAAATCAAATTTCTGAGCGTTCAACTTGAAGCGTGTAGTAGAAATGCGAGGTTTCCAAGTTCCCTGCAAATCTTGGCTTGCTTTCTTTCCACCCTAAGCCGTAAGACACTGGCACATTTATTTTTAGTAAGAGCAAGAAGCATTCATTATGAATATCACACACAAAGACGCGTATCTGTGGCTTTTGAATAAATTGTTTTTGTAGGCTCTGAGGACATAATGATAAGCAACCTCCAGAACTGATTTGCCTGCAATGTCTTTTCACTGTCACTATATTTTAGAATATAGAAGTGTAAAATACCAGTTAGGAGAATATACTAATGGCTTACTGTGAGAATCTCCATAGCTTACAAGTGGGCAGTAAGTCTACTTTTCAAAAGGCAGTAGCTGAGTATTCTTTATTTTTCAGAAAGAATGTAAAAGAATAAATTCAACTATACAATCAAAGAAAATAAAACAAAAGTGACCTCAATCTAAAGGCAAACACCCAGACAGTAGAAATCCTAACCAGAAAAAAGGCTAAGAAATTGAAGAACTAATGAAAATGAAGAGGTTTTAAATAGTTAGGGAATCTCTTCTGTCTTGCTGGCACTGTGCTGCACAAGCAGTCTCTCTCCATCTATACAAAGATGAGTCACCAAAAGGTAAACTCTTAAGACAAAGAAAGCTTGTAAGGAGGCACTTTCATAAGAAAAGCTTGATTCTCATCATCTGAGGACAAGAACAACTCTGCTCAAACCAGCTGTTCTCTACTGATTTCTATCAGCTTACAACAAGGTTAGTACCTTTCTGTAACAGAATGGCAAAAAATAAAGATTTCAGAATGGGATAGTGGCTGTATTCCTCCAAGCTCCTGCATGAAGTGGAGAGACACAAATGAGGGTCTGACAACAGGCACTTGGCTCTCAGCACAGCAGGCTCAGCACAGCTAGAATTTTCTAGCCTCAGGGTGCCAAAATACACCCATGGACCAACATTTCTCTCATCAGTCTAAACAGAGAAAGCAGCATGCTCTAGCTGCAAGGGCTGCCAAAACAAAACAACAGCTCGAGTGACTGCCAAAAAGACATGCACCAGCTGGCACTTTAGCCTAGGACTAGTCATAAGACCACTACCCAAGAATGGCTTTTCCTCTCCAATTGTATTAGAGATGCGTCCCAGGAAAAAGAGTGCAGAGTCACAACACAGTAAAATCTGTTAAAAATATGAATTTAAGCCACTGCTTCACTTCAATTACCATAGTATTAGTATCCAGGGTATTTTTCAGCTCTATAATGTTTTTACAGATACTAAAATGGCATAATTTTTTGCTAATTCCTGCTAATAAAATGGTACAACATGAATTCTTCACATTCTCCTGCTGACTAATTTGGCTAGCTCTATTTATTGGTAAGGCTGGTAGATTTTGATTTTCAACAGTAAAGCAGTCTCTATCAAATGTTGCAGCTAAAGTATGTCAGAGGGAAAAAAAAAAACCCACTACTGATCAGTAGGCACATTTTCTCTCTGCTGGAACAAGAGCCAGCAGCGAAGAAAGCTCCACAGGACAAACTGACAAGATAAATTCCTTCTCCCACATAGAAAGCAGCAGCAGCTTGTTAGTCCCTCATCCTGTCTGCAAGACAAGACCTTGCTGCACAACTTGGGCTCTGCACCTCTTCCAGTTCTAGACCAGCACTGTGTGCTGTGCATGGGCCCATCATCCCCACAATGCAGCTCTTCCTGGGAAGGACAGTTTATGCTAGGTTAAGATACCCTAATTTTGAAAGTCATGCAGTGATGCATAATGCAAAACTTTCCCGCTCTGAAACACAATTGGCTCCTTTCTCTTTTTGCTCCATCTCCCTAGCAACACAGTACTGCTCAGCACTCAAGTCTCTGCAGGAGAAAGAGGGAAGGTAGCAATGACGAGAAGAGAATGTACTGTTCAGCCATCTTTCTTACCAGCTGTGGATTCCCTGCTGTGGGATTTGTGCATTCCAGCTAAGCGCACTCTTAACTTGCTGTCCAAGAGGACACAGGCGTAACAAGCAAGTGCCACTCCCGTCATCCTCTTTCCCTTGGAGTGCCAAAGCCTCGTTCTGTGCGAGGAACATAACCTGCCTGTGTTTCTGAAGAGCATAGCTCCTGGAGGATGATGATAAACAGCATACCCCTTGTGTCTGGAAGGCACGAGGGACTTGCACACTGCCTTCTGCACCACCTCAGCTGATTCTCCTTTCCCCCTGCTGCCACCAAACCACATATCATTTGCAGCACATATGGTGATACTTAAACCAATGGTGGCCTGGCAGCTGTAACTAACAATGAGATCTGCGGGGTATGCAGTGCTTGGGCTGGGACAGCAGCAGAACAACATCACATCATCTAATCTCTTTCGCTTTAGAATTGTCTTGTACAGAGATTATATGAATATTCCCACATTGGTGGCCAGGAGGTAATAGATACAACTGCTTCTGAAAATAGACGGGAAGGGAACTGCAAGCAAAATTGTACAGTTCTCCCCTTTACTATTTCAATCACCGCTTTTATGCTCCAATTGCCCAGGTACAGCCTTCTCTTCCAAACAATTCTGTGATGTCAGTATTGCAAAAAGTAGCTCCAAAAAGCTCCTTAAGATTTATCAAGCCAAGATGTTTGTGGGAGTGATCACATCTTGTGTCAATAAAGGTGGATGCAGAAGAGAGCAGCAGTTCAGATATGAAGAAACTGTTCTCCATCTGGGATCTCTGGCTCAGGAGGAAGCTTCTTCAACATTAGACATCTGTCTAAATGGCTAGGGACAGACTTGTGCTCACTTGAAGTGACATCTGCAATAGACAGTACTAGAGAGATCAATGAATGGGAAAAGAAGGAAAAATAGTGGTATGGCAGAGTGGTCCAAAAGAACAGGCAGCGCCAGTCAGTGAGCTTGCAACCGGGAAAATAAAGCTGAACCTGACTCCTGCCACAAATAAAAAGCATGTGCATGGAGTTTAGTGCACAGACTTGCAGTCTTAACTTCCTAATTAATCTTGTTTTCTTTTATCTGCAGATCTATTGGAAGTGGAAAAGATGATGTATTAGACAGTTGCAGAAATGCATCTCTTCACTGTAGCAACTGAATTGGCTGCCAACCACAAAAACCCAGATAGTAAGGGGAAATATGAAAAGGGAGGAGAATGAATGCTGAAAGGTGGACTGACGGAGACTGAGGAGTTGAAAATACTGACTATTTCTTTAAATCCCTGCTAAAGATTCTAACAGAAACCCTGCAGTTTTGCACTGCTTGTGTTAGTGCGCTTTTGGGGCTGGGGTGGTTACTCTGTTCCTCAGAGAAAAAAGAGAAAGGAAATGCCTTACACTAAAAACAGAACACAAATGTCCTCCTTCACAGAGGTGCTTATACAAAAGCACGACTCCAGAAGTCCCTACTTAGTTTATCCTGTCCCTCATTCTCAGAAAACAAAGAATAATCCAGGGCTAAGGCAAAAAACAATCCGAGAGAAAGGCTGTCCGTGGCAGAAGGGGGGCAGGAAGAAGGGAGACGAGGGGAGAAGAGCGCTCAAGGAGATGAAGCACTTGGAAAGGCAGGATGTGAAAATGATCAAATTTCCTTCCCATAAAAGGATGGGGTCCCTTGTTTATGTCCCATACATCCTCCCTCCATGCATGTACTCTGCTGGTCCGGTGTACCCAGAGGCTTCCTAGAGCCTTTATTGTATTACAGAATGTTTTCTTATCAGAGTAGAGAACCTTAATGCTGCATTAAAAAGACAGGTAATTTTCTTAAGTCTCTTTTAAAATATATGTACAAATAGGATTACCAGATAACGTGTTCAGATGCAAGCACATTATTTGATTGCTCTACACTGCATCCAGGTTTTACCCAGGGCACTGCCAGCCTCCAGCTGGGGGTTTGAGGAGAAGTGCTCATTGTTCGATCCTGACAGTGCTGTCAAGAGTCATTACAGTGGTAATTGCTTTTGCTCCACCCTAATTTCTTATCATCTGGGACTGGGGATAGAGAGGAGGATTTTCTTTTGGTTTTGTTTCTGCATTCAAAGAACCCAGCTTTCAAAAGCACTCAGCACCAAGCAAGGACAATTCAATTTTTCAGAGGAGCTTTTTCATTCAGCAGCTGAAGTGGCGAGGACAGCAAAAAGTGGGCTGCAAGCAGCAGCTTCCACTGCCCTCAGTAGGAATTGCTGGGTGCCCAGCTCTCCATGCAAACCTGGTCCCTCAGTTCCGAGTGCCCAGAGGAGGACTGTTACATATTAAGCTCTTCGAGAAGCCTGGCTCTAGGCACCTACCATGCTTTTAAATCTGCGCCCACTCAGAACAAGGTGGCAGAATATTTCGCACATCAAACAGACATCAAGGTTGAAAATTAGAACTGGAGAAAAGATTCACTCATTAGCAGGAATATGCAGCAATCACTGATCCAACACAAAACAATCTCATGAACTTGAATTGTCAGATGTGCCTGAATTAGTCTTTTTTTAGTGCTTTTGAAAATGAAGTACCCTGCCAACATACAGGAAGCCAGCAGAGGTGCTTGGGGTAGCCCTTGAAGGAGGCAGGTGGGGAAGGAGCTCTGCTTTTCAAGGGACACTGGCATAACAAGATGGAAAGCTGTGGAGATACTCTGTGGACCTACTCTGACAACAGCAGGTCCAGGGCCTTCTGAACTTCCACTGTGATTATGGAGTATTTAAATAAGCTGCCCTATGGATTGAGTCCTGTGCCCACAACAAACGTGGGCAGGTTCCAGTGAGACTTGCATCCAGCCCTTTCTTTGTGCCCTCCTTTGGCTGAGGGATTAAGGAAGGGGGACACAAGACATGGAGAGGCCGGGCTGCCCCACCACTCCAGGCTGCCAAGGGTCTGACAGCTCCGCACCAACCATTCACGAGGACCACATTTTGCTTAAACACCACATCAGGAGGCTGCATTACCTGTCACAATGGTTGCATTTAAAGGGCTTTGCACCCGTGTGCTTTCTGTAATGCCTCGTGAGCTCGTCGCTCCGTGCAAAACGCCACTCGCACCCTTCCCACGAGCACTTGTAAGGCTTCTCACCTGCAGAGGGGAGGAGAGAAGAGTCAGCGCAGCAGCAGCATTACTGAGCACTCCACTTGCAAGTCCCGTGTCTTCCACCTCACCCCTTCCCCACCCAGGCAGGTTAGTGCACACTCAGTCACACGATCAAGGCCACAGTGCAATTCAAACAACTTAGGACATATGACACACTGTACTGTGGATGGATCCAGCTTCAGCTCCTGTTGATCTGTTAAAATTCTCCCTACACCTCATTTCCCATTTCTAACAAAGCTTGTTAACTGCTCTTGAGTGAAACCCTCAGCACGTCCCCAGAATCCTCAGCCCTGTGCTGTTACAGCCTCATTTTCAGTCAACCCTGCAGCTTGCTCAGCTCTTGCTGGCTAATTGCTCTGGTACTTGTGATGGCTGTACCCATACCTAACCACACCACAGGTGGGAGCAAGTCACATCTCTCCCTGCACACCCTCCAACAGCAACCACCACCACTGCACCACACGCTTTTCCCAGGCTGCAGCTCACCCCTTGCGTGGCCAAACTCACATCTGCTTCCCCAAGTTTCCATGCCCACAGTCTCCTAAAGCTGCACCTTCTCCAGTTGCTCCCAACAATTTTGGGGGCTGTTTTTCTGCCCCCAGATATCAATCATATCGCTGCAGCAGTAAGTCAGAAGTGAGACTGGTCTGCTATGTTCACATTTAGCCATCTTCTAACAAAGAGCAGCCTCTGTGAATCAGGCTGCCGTGGTGCAGCACCAGTGGAGTCCTTCAGACCTCTTCATGGAGGCTTCCCAGGGCTGGTGCCCCCCCTTTTCTCATTCAGTGCACATGTATTCATGTGCATTCAAATTTATCATCACCCCCACAAGGAAATGCTCCATTGTTTCTCTTTCTGTAGGAATTCAGTGTCACTGATCCCCACACAGTCAGCACAGTGCAAATGCATTAGGAGAGAAGGGAGTTGAAATAAAATGTTGACAAGAAATCCCTTGCACTACCAAGATCCTAAGCCAGCAACTATAAGCAGAGAAGGGATTATTACTTATTTATCCTTAAAATTGCTAAGAAGGCAATCTTAAAAAAAAAAAAAACAAAAAAAAACAAAAAAAAACCCACACCACTGGCCAAACTGAAGTTGCAATCTGTATGACCTCTCTTCTTGGCCACAGCAGGCAAATGTCTCAGTGCAGAGACTCAGATTTCTATATTTAGCGTGTCTATTCAGCAGGTAAAGAAGTGAGATCTCATTATGGTAGACCTATGTATTTCAAGGTGACAAAGTGGAAAAGCCAAATGAAAAAGAAAAGCAAAGAGGGCAAGAGAATTGTATCAAAATACTTAATAAAAATATGCTCTGCTGTGAGTGAGTCTGCAAGCTTCTTATTGCTAAGGCAGCTCTGTTTCACAATGGTCACCCACCCCAGACAGCAGAGTGGGCTGAGGTGTTAACTGGAGCTGAGCCACTTTACCGGACATTAAGCACAGTAACTCAATTAAAGGATTCACTGGGTAAAGCAATGAAGAGGGAGCAGCAGCCAGCGAGACTTCATCAGAACACCAAATTGTCCCCTCAGTCCCTGAAACAAGAAAGGCCAGCCTGGATGTCTCTATGGTGTGCCACAACCCACCATAGGGACACACAAAACAAGACAATAATAACTCCATCTCACACTTACACTGTGCCTGACTGGTCAGCTCTGCAGACTCGTACAGTTTTTAGTGAGATTTTTTTCTTTAATTGTTGTTTTTTTTTTTCCCCCAGAGAAAAAAAAAGGCAAAAAACTTCTTGTTAGCAAGCCAAGTGCTGGTGTCCTGCTTCCGTGCTGCTTCCTCAATTGCAATTCAAACACTGTCACCAGCACTGCCCCAGACACCAGGGCTGCAGTTGTTTGGCACTGTCTCCACAGCCCGTGACACCCTACTAAGCACATTGTATTTCATCCCCCCTTGTCAGAGAAGAAGGATTTCCCCTGCTCTAATCACATCTGAGATGGTGCAGCAATTCTACGTGAACAGTTTGCGTGCATTATTTTAAAAAGCTGTCAGTAAATGAACCTCGGTGATAATTTAGCTTGCTTGGTTCTCTGATGCTCTCTAGTGCCTACCTTAGAGAGCAGACAGCAAGGCAGACAAAGCACCTCATACCACATTTGCTACATGTGCCATAAAGGTGAAAGATGAGTGCTCAGCCAAATCTGGCAGGTACGGCCAGTGTGAGAGCAGAAGGGTGAAGGCAAAACATCGCGTGGTTCTGTGAAACAAGGGCTGTTAGGACTGAAGCTGGGTTTGGATTGTTAACATTTGTCAAAAGCTTCGAAAACATACAGTGCTATATATAGGTTAAGAGAGACAGAAATGCCAAGCATGATTACTGATAAACCCACAGGATGCCACGTATCTCTGCTGCTTGCTCCGGGGGCTCCTCTCTCAAGTGATCTCAATTTGCAGCTTACACTGCCCTGAGCTGAGTTCTGTTCTCAGATGCTTTTCCTCTGTAACTGAAGCCACACAAAATGTCAGCACACCTCCTTGTGCTCCCAGACAGCAGAGCGCACTGGTGTGCAGAGCTCTGCGTGGCACACAGTGAAGGCAAAGGAGCACGGTGACCTTTAAAGCCCTATAGACTCCCTGATGCAGAGACCTCAGGGAGGGCAGCATCCTGCTCTCCTTCAGCCACTCCATAGTCCAAGAGGGCATGGAGAGAGAGATCTCTGTATCTCTGCATGGGAGGACAAAGAACAAACTGCATCTTTAATGGCTGCTTTCATCTTACTCACAGATGAAATGAGAGCTATCTTGCCAAGGTGTATGTCTGTAGGAAGCGTGGGCATGAGAGGGGGAGAGGCCCCTCCTACCTCACTACTGAAATGGCAGGCAGGAGAAATGGGAACTCTCATTTCCACGTGCCAGTGCTCTCCTGCTGTTGTGGAGGAGTTACAAGAATAAAAGGATAGATGGCAAAATTCTCTGCTGAAAGCAATGGCAAAACTCCCACTCACTTCTACAGGACGAGGATCTCCCCTTTTTTAGCATATTAATTATGGGCTTTAAAATCCAATTAAAAATGTGCCATACTGACAATTTTCAGGGTCTAATTCCTTAAAATTAATAACTGAACTTAAACCTTGTGTATGAGAGCCATTCTCAGGAAGGAGCTCTGCTCCTTAAATCACCCTTGTTCAACACAAGGATCCATGCAGTGCTTACATAAATCCTCAAATTCACAGTGCACACCCAAAAAGAAGCCAATACCCAGCTGTGTGCCTGCAAAAAAACTCCACCACAGGGCTGGCTGAGCTTCTACGTGTCCACAAGCACACCTGGGAAGGGCAGGCAGCCAGCAATGCAGATTTTAAGCATCAGATTATGCAGGTAACACAAAGTCCCACTTGTGCATGAAAAAATTCTAGAACTGAGCTAGGGTGGTGGAGCAACCCATGGAACACGCTTTAGCAGGGGAGTTGGACTTGATGAATCCCAAAGGTCCTTCCCAGCCCCTACGATTCTGTGGTTCTGCAATACTGTGCTTCTGTGTCTGCTCTCCGGGCTGAACCACAGCGCTGGGAAGGAGGGCAGCAGAGACCAGCCCTAAAAGCAGAGTTTCAAACTGCAGAAAATACTCACATGAACACATCCTTAGCTGCAAACTGATGGTGCTTTAGCAGCAGCCTGCAGATACTTACGAGCACATAGAGCACTACAGGAAAAACTACTGATCAGTCCTTAGACCATTTCTAGCCTTTCATTTTCCCAGAGCATTTATTGTAGCCTGAGATTGGTCTGCCTGGGGAAGAAGCTCTCTGTTTCACTTCTGTTTATGGCATGTTTGCACAATCAGTAGGTGCACAGTGAACAGATACACAGAGGTTAGGCTTAGTAAGATTATCACGGTGGAAAGATAATCAAAATAAATGAAAATGCTCACCAGTGTTGTAGGCTCACAGTAAACTCCACAAGGAGCAATCTCCAGAAAAAGACCTTTCTGCAGTGGGGGTCAGCCCTCAAATGGGGTCTAGGAGAGATGCAGCCAGGCTCCACCCCTTTCGGTAGCACAGCTGCACTGCCTTCACCTGTGCTCCCACAGCTGACTCAGCGCTTGCCTCAGGTGGTCAATCAGAGGTTCAGGCTGTGGTCCAACAGTTCCCATACACACATCAGACAACATCCTTTTAGAAACTACACCCACAGTACACTGTTATGGTTTGGACCTCCATCCCTTTTCATTTCATCTAGTTTAGTGCAGTCTGCAACAAAAAACTTTGTAAATTTATAGGAAGCATGCAACGATAAAAGGTAAAATTGAGTTATTGCAAAAAAACCACTATTACAATTAGTAGAAGCGTTATGTACATGGAGGTACATAACCAAGATCTGCTGAGGATGCTGTCATGATCACAAAACTACAGTACACAACGGAAGATGCTGGGGATATTATACATCTTATATTTTGCACTATTTATTGCCAACCCCAAGAGTTTACGAAGTCTGTGAGACCTATCTTCCCCCCAAAATAATGAGATTTTAAAGAAGAAAGCAGTAACACATAGAGATCATTTGCCTTCTGCTTTAGAGATAACTCAGGGTCGTGATTTTAAACTTCTCTTGGCAACCCTGCAACTAGAAATATTAGTTACTAAAACAGAATAAAAGAAAAGAAACTAAACAGTTTAATTTCTATTCCATAGATTTCAAGAGTGAAGACTTTAGAAGAAAACTCTACAGATTTGGGTATGCGCATAGTAAGACAGCATAGGCTGGCAGAGCTGTGAGGTGAAACCCAATGGCTGGCTCCATTGGAAATATGCCCGTTGAGGCTCGAGTTTCACACCGTATCTTTACAGAATTATAAGCAAACAAATATAGTATGGTCATCCATGCCTGCTTGCTTCTGGCTCCCCACTCCCCTCAGTTTAAACACACAGCACAGGCATGTTGGTTACAGAGTGCTTTGTAAAATAAGCAAGCCATTAAAGCCCCACAATCCTGCAATGATCTTCAAAAAGAGACCAACCCAAAAAAGTACAGTGGAGGATTACAGTCAAAAACTCTTGCTAGGATATCTCAGTGCTAAAATGCGGTGTAGTTAAGAGGTTTCTTTTATCAGTATGACTAAGTTAGCCAGGAAGGTTTAAAGAAACTGAGGAAAAGAACACATCCTGTCTGCATGCACATTGTGAAGGGCAATCAAATAGAATGTTTGTTATGCTATAAGAGCTCCTTAATATAGAATGTACACCAAAAAAAAGTGAGTCTTTAAAAAAGAATAAACTCCCCTGAAAAATCACCATGTGTTCTACTTATTCACATACAGTTTCGGAATTAAAAATAAAAAAAAAGTTTTATGAAAGAAACGCAGAACATCTCCTTCCTTTTTAAATTCTGTGATTAAAAAAATACTCAAAATGAAACCAGTTCTAAAAAGTCTCAGTATATTGAAAGACAGCTTTAGCCATGCTTGCTCTAAGACTGGCATTCCCAGAGAATCAGACAAACTGCAAATTACAGCTGAGAGAGGAATTAAATGCAAACGGATGCTCTAAGGGCCTGAGTTGTATAAAGTGTGTGAAGAACCAAGGAGTCCCACTGGCTTTTTCAGAGAGTGTTTTAATAACTTTCCTTGCCACCCTTTCTGAGAAATCCTTTTGGGACCTTCTGTTCCTGGGCTGGCGGTTGGGAACGCACCGTCACACCACGTCCCTGCAGTGTCACTAGTGGGACAGCTCTGCACCGGGGCTGCTGTCCCTGCAGATGGAGGTTGCTCAGGAACACCAGCAAACAGGGGGCAAATGAGAAAGCAGCCCCCCAGGTTGCCTTGCGGAGAAATGCCAGGCAGACATTTGTATTTGCTTTACAGTTTATTACAAAAGTCTGCCACGGCACAATGGGAAGCCTAATGTGGAACATCACATTAACAATATTTTATATTTATGTAGCGCTCTTCATCTGTAAGGGTCCCTGAGAGCTTTACAAGCTCCATGCGTGGCATACCAATGAAGCCGAGCCATAATTCTTCTTATTAGCTGAATATCAGTACACATCACATGACATAACAGAAAATGTGACTGGTCACACCTCTATTCGTATGGAAAGTGCTACGTGATATTGAACAGGAGCATGCTGCAGAAGGAAATTCAGATTTAAGGAGTCTGGAAAAAATGAAATCTCCCAAGGAAATAGGTCTCCTTTATACCTGTGTCTGTCCTCCCTCTTTGCACTTGCACACTCCCTCAAATACAAGATGCAGAGGAAGAGCATCCCAAGATCTGCTGTTTGTCAAATATCTCCACTTTCATGCTAAATTCAGCAAGTTACCGCCACAGGACTCCAACGTGCTTTGCTGGGGACTTCTCAGAAAAGCTACAGAGTGGCTGCAGTTCAGCACACAACACCACCCTCTTTTTAAGATCAGAAGGTTCATGCCTTCAGCAAAAAGGAAGAGCAGGCTATTTAACACACACATCCTCTGGAAGTCAATGCCACTATTTAAGTGTATGTACACGTGACCCATCAACCAGTAAAACTAATTATAAAAATCAATTTCAGATACTTTCCTGAGCCTTTCATTCCTCAATATACTCCTAATTGATTTTTGTTGGAGAAATAGCAAGCGTAATTATTATTTTTATTATGACAAAGGAAGGCAAGGGGGGGCATGGTCAGTATTTTAAGTGGCTCGCCAGTGCTTTCTACCCAAAAAGAGGAAAAAGGGAAAAAAAGCATTTTATTCACAGTTTTGCCACCTGCTGGAAGATAGAAAAGCCTTTGAAACGGTGACAAAGCACAAGAGAAAAGCTGGCAGCAGACAGTGCAGGGCTGGAGAAGAATGTGACAGAATTGTGAAAAACACAATGTGAGAAGGTTGTACCTATTTATAGGCGAGCAGGGATGATCAAGTGTAAAAGAAGTACATTTCCGTGAATGATGAACAGCTCCTTTCATCCAAAAAGGTCAGAAGTGCCCTTATAGAGAGATGGCTCTAATCATGTCTGTATTAGAGATGGGGGGGAAAGAGGTTAAGAGCCAGATCCAATGTCCAATCAGTCTTTCCACGAACCTCAAAGCTCCGGATTAGTCCCCAGGGCCCTTGTCAAAGCTCCTCTACCAAGCCAGCTGCAGAGGATGTGAAAATAAATGATTTTTTTCAGCCTTATTTCTTGCAGACACACACACACGTAACACACATCCACAAAGCCTACTTGTCTAGCTGAAATGCAGAGGAAAGCAATGCATGCCGCAACGCTCAAAGAAATGGCAATACTCCATTTTCTACCCCACTCGCGAGGCCACCTGTAACGAACCCCACTGCAACCCGTGCCCCACACCAGGCGTGGGATGGCTGATGCCAGCCTTTACCTCCCTGGCTCTATTCAAACTTCCACTGAGACAAAGCCCCAAAACACCACCGCCCTTCCAAATCCCCTCGGCGCCAGCCTGGGCGCGCACCGGCCTCCCGCCTGCTAATTACCAGCCCAGGGGCGGCAGCCGGGTGGCACGGCCGGCAGCACCCAGCAGCATCGCCAGCAGCGCGGCTCCCCAATTAGCCCTCCAGAAGGACTGAGAAGGGGGGAGGAAAATTAAAATGTTTTGAAAAAAGGATGGATGGAGTTGCTTGGCAACACGAGGGCAGAGCAGCTGTGCAGCAGGGCTGGTACCCGGCTGGGCTGTCAGCGCCCTGCGCTTTGTGCGAGCCGCAGTGCCGCGCATCCCCTCCTCTCCTCCTGCCTGGCCCCACCAGCAAGGCATCGCTGCCTGCCCTAATTACACATTCTGTGCTGCTTCAGGCTGCCATTGCTTTGGTCCCCAAGAGAAGTTGTAAGAACTTAAAAAAAAATCTTGGCTGAGGGCTTTTAGTTTCAAATTCAGCACAGCTCTGCGAGCTCAGAGATGCAAGGCGAGGCAGCAGCAGCAGGAGATGAAAAAGAAGAAAAATTCAGCAGTTCACCAGGTCAGAATTTATGATTTTATCATTCTACAATTTGTCCAGGACTCCACAACAGACTTTTTTGCCTTTGTCTTTTTTGGTAAATTAGACTGGGGGGTGAACAATGGTGAGAGCCCTTCCCAGGACATGGTGTGTTGTATTCAGTGCAGAGCAGGCAGCAGATCTGCTCCTTGCACACTTGCGTATTGGTCCAAGAGTTTCTGGGAAATACTGTGCAAAAAACAAAAGTAAACACAAAAGATATTTGTCAGTGACTAGAACTGACCAAGAGAAAAACAACAAAACAATTGAAGACACGCCCACTTTCCCAACTATTAATGTTTTAAATTGGTTTTGCTCACATTTTTGCTAATGAATGTGATTTTTCGATTATTCAAACCATTGCAGTGTTGATGGTTCATTCTATTTACGTGTCACTTCCTTTTCTGCCCTCTGCCACTGAAAAAATCAAAGAAAGATGACAGAAAGAAAGTGATGCAGAGTAGCAGAGACAGCACAAGAATAAAACACGAGGGAAAATAATACCCATTCCTCTCTGGTTCTCAGTTGTGTCAAAAACAAAAAGAAGAAAGGAACAAGATTAGTATGCTTTTGTTCATTCAAATATTAGATTTGACTGGGAGGTGCACAAATGATTCCCTTTCCTCAGCTCTAAGGGAGATGCAAGCACATGGCTGGAAGTCACCCAGGTCATTCGTGCTGCCAAATAAAGAACGGCACAGATGTACTACAAAACCCCACTGCTGGGTGACACTGCATCTTCACAGAGACATCTTGAAAGACATAGATGTCTTGTGTATGAAACACACTTCCTAACACACATCCAGTGGCAAACAAAGCCCTGGAAAAGAATCACCTTTGTGGCTCTCCAGGTTTTGCAAAGGACTGACAATAAAATGCAAATCATTTTATGACAGATCACAGCTTAGTCCGCTCAAATTAATTTTCAACCAGATATTCACAGACAGAAGTCTTCTACTCAAAGGCAATTATTTCCCATTACACAGGCCAAGTTTTAGCTCAGCCTGTTGCATGGAGGAAGGCTCTTTTCTCCCTGCCCATCCCCAGCACACGTGCCATGTTTTCCTAAAAACCAAATATTTTTTCTCCACCTTCTAAAATAACTAACAGCAACCACATTGGAAAACTGCCAAATGTGGAAAATTGCAGCTTCGAGGAAAAAGCTTAACTAAGTTGCAGGTGACCAACAAGAAGGCATCCAAATGGAAGTTCATGGAGAATTAACCATAACGCAGTTCCACACAGTTACAGATTGAACAAAAGTATATGCAGGTATGAATGCCTGTATTTTTATGACGTTCATTTCCAAGAACTAATATGCACTTCTAGTGCTCTAATGGTCACTTGAGGTCGTCATAAAAAACTGGAATGACATTGCAAAATTGCCCAACTAATCTATTAAGTTCTCTCCATTGGTGATAGGAGTGAGTCCAGGCGTATCGGAGCCCAGAGATCTGCAGGTAAAGGAAGTCCTGTGCAGCATTTTGTCCTCCCCTTTCCAAAAGGGCTGCACAAGTCTTTAAAACTCCCCTCACTCAAAATTCTTGTTTCGTATTTATTTCAGCCTACAGCTGTACACTACCATTTCCTGCTTGACATTTGGTAACCAACTGGCTTTTGACAGTGGTGTTAGACAACAGTGTTCTGAAGACACAAACACGCTTTCTCCTGAAATCCAGCAAAACTGAAATAGACAATTTTATACACGAAATCTGCCCTTCAGGCTGCATCGTATGCTTGCCCTTCACCTACCTTCAAATACATTTTTCAGACTACACTGTGGTGCTATACCACGTGCACCATCTGCTCACCTGAGGTGGTACTCTGAGCCACATCCTCCATCCCCTTTGCTAGGTGACTCCGAGGGGTTCAAGGATGGATGGATGTGAGCAATGCACCGGGTGGCAAATGAGCAATGGCCTGCTGTAGCATTCAGAGGCACCTGCACTATCCCTCCCACTGCTGCTGACAGACGGCAAGCATCACTTTCTAGGTCTCCCTTGTACCAAAAGTCATCTCATATGGCAAACAATAGCTGTGTCTATTTTCAAGCCCCAATATTAAGACCATCTCCCTACCTGTGCTACTGAATTGGCAAATGATGGAGCAGAAACACAGGACAGGAGATTATGGTAACAGCAACCAAGCAATTGAACAACATGGGTGTGTTAAATGCCGAGGGCTGCTTTTGGCAGGGCCTCTCCTGCTGTCTGTGTCACTCACAAAGCGCATTGTCTCAGCCTGAGCTCTCACTGTAATAACAAAATGAGGATCTGGCCCAGTACAGTGAAATCATAAGACTTCCCTCTAATCTTGCCAAATGGTTAAATGGCTTCAAAAAGAAAAAGGTTTTAAAGAGCTCATGATCAGGTTGGGCTTCTTTTAATCAGCTTTAATTAGATTAAATTAAAAAAGAAAACAGAGCTAACAAAACACATCTTTCCAAATTGGCAATGCATCTATACCTCAGAACAAACCCAGGCATGAATGAAGGTCTTCCTCACACATCCCTCCTGCCTCGGTTCCCTTGCTCTTGTTTCCAGCAGCACATTCATCCACTACTTCAGCTGCTGCCATGGGAGTTTCCTCCGTGTCCCTTTGCCATGTCCCAGCCCCGCATGCAGAGCTGGGGAACTGTGGCAAAGCTGTGGATCTCTTGCTGTACACCAAAAATTCCCGGGCCCTGGCTGTTAGTCTTCCTGTTCTAGATATACTCTTCTCCCAATCGTTTTTCCCTTACTCATTATTCAGAAGCTTGCATCCTGCAGAACTAGTGCTTTGTGTGGCCACTTGTATTCTCTTTCTCATCCTTGGCCCTCTGTTCACCAGAGCCACCTCATCAGCACAACACAGCACTGCAGCTTCCATCCATGGATTATCACTGATGCATAGAGTCTTCATATTCTCTATTATTCTTTCACTTCAAATTAATCTTCTTCATTTATCATCCAGCCTTCCCACCTCAATTCTTTCATTTCCAAATTCTTGACACTTCCACTTCTAGCCCCAGCAATGTTGGAAAACTCTTCTCTGTCATTTTAAATCCCACCTTAAAATCCTTCCTTTCTTTAATGCTCTAATACTCTTGTGTACCTCTTGTCTTTTTCTTTCAAACATAGTAATGTGTTTTCCTGCAGGGTGGATTTATTTGTTTTGCTTACTCTCACCCAGCACTTTGGATCAAAGAACTGCATAATTTAAAATAAGATGTCATGACAACGTGAAGTAAACTCCACTTAAATAAGAGCTATCTTAAGACAGTATGTAGACTACTACTATCTGTTTATGTGGGCATCTCCTGATTGTTTTTGGCTTAAGAAACATAAGTAAAGATGTGAGGTGGCAAACTTACGTTAATTGGAGTTAATTTGAGGCTATATCAGATATCCTGGTTTTAGGTGTGTAAACTAAAAAAAACTGAAAACCTGATCCTCACAAAATGCAAACCCCAGGATGCTCTGGGGGTCACTCTTTATCATTACCACAATCTTCAGGATTTCCTGGTTAGATTATACATGATGCTTTATCTCTGGCCATAAAGCATCCATGTCACCTCATACCTTCCCCTGTACATTATGGCAAGGAAAGCTGATGTGAGCTGTTTGGTCAGGAGATAGAAATCTCTTCCACAGGTCTTTGATCCAAGGGAATCAGCGACTTCCTCATGACTAATCTGTCCATAGGTCACAGGTCAGCTCCCCCTTAGACATATTTGCATCCAGATACTCACCAGCAATATCCTGTTTTCTAATTTAGGAAGTACTGATGACTATACATTTTCTTTGGCTCACGCTAATTCCCTTCCTCTCTGTTCTCCATTATGTTGGCAATTCATCTCCATGCCTGTGTGAAGACTGGACTAGAATTCCTGTCTCTTAAAGGAGACACTGATGTCTGCTCTATGAATAAGTGTGAGAGAATGTGTTAGAGCTGGGTTACAGTGCCAGCCCCAGTGGCTCTTTTGCTAGGTTTTTTTTTCCTTCATCCCCATGCTGGCAGCACAGCCTTTCCAATCCTACAGCTCCTGTTTACAAGCACAGCCACCACTTCACCCCGGCATGACCTCTTTGCTGCCCTCTGACAGACAGACAGACAGTCCTGACACTGTTCCTAGCTCCTTTACACGTCCTTCACTTTAGGTGCTCTAGACTTCTTCGAATCCAATCGAATGTTTTGATTTCCCATTTCACCCAGACAATGTTTCCCCTTTCCCTTCCAGATTAAATTCTCCCCCAGAAAGATAATTGTTTCTCCCTCTCCAAAGGTCACTGAGAAGTTGTTTTCATAACCAGTTCAACCATTGATGGGCCTTACAGAACTGTCCTAATTTCTGAATGGACGAGATACAGGAGAACAACTAGAGAGGCTTGCACAGCACCACAAGCAACGTGGGATCTGACTGTCTCGGCTCTCCAGTGAAGCGAAGCCGCAGGAGTTGGGTTCCAACCCAGCGAGCTGCTATCAGTCTGCACTGCCTCCAGCCCCGTCTGGCTCATCCTGCTGTGAGGAAGGCCAGCCAGCCTCTGTCTGGTCAGCATTACGTATGAACGAAAGGAATGCAACCTCCTTCCGCTGCCTTCCACCCCGCAGCTCCCCGGCCTGTGGCTTTCTTGTTTTCATGCGTGGCAGTAAATCCCTTTCATCCAGCAAGTAGTGCACATGCAAATTGTGACCAGCCCACATCTACCTCCCTGCCCCACACTGAGACCTTTTTGTCTGTTGGAGCGCTCATGCCCACTTGCAAAGAGCTCACACTGGCAGACTGTTCCCTCGTGACATACTAACAAGCTACCAGCCGAAGGAAAGTATCTTGCAATCATTTCAGACCCCCTGGCTCAGCCACTAACTAAGCCTAGTGGCTACTAGCTGTTGGCACTGCTGGGTGCATTCAAAACTTACAGGACACACGGCTCACCGGCCACAAAAAAACAAAGCACTGATGGAGAATAGGGCTGCTTGTCCCCATTGCCGAAGGCGCGCATGGGAAAGGAAGCAGCCCTGCCATTTACAGTTCAATCCCAAATTTCCACAGCTAGCCCCCTCTGTACCTCTCTTCTACAGGAAGCTCCAGAGCTCCCTGTGAGGTAACCCCACTGCAGAGGTCAGAGTAAAAAGACGTAATGTCTTGACTATGCCACTTCTGATTGCTGTTAGTGATATCAAAGGAACAGAGCACTGAAACGGGACAAAGGGATCTAAATGACTTTGTGCTTGGACCCAAATAAGCTAGTTACATAGTCCTATCACACGACTCCCCAGCATTCACTCAGATTGCTCAGCTACTTTGAACTTTCCTCTGTGTGCAATGGGAGTCAGGTTCCTATCAGCTCCCAGCACCTGTAGCAAAGAGTTTAACAACGACGATGCATCAAGTCCATGCTGCAAAATCAAACCATGTTTTCTACACAGCTGTGGACAGATGGGATGTAAATGAGTATAGGATGCTTATTTGGCTGCAAAGAGGAGGGCTCCTCCTCTGGGTTTCTGTCTTGCCTCTCTTCTACTACTTTCCTGTTTTTCCCTAACAACCTTTGCTGCCTCTCTTGAACTTAGTGGATGAAATCAAGAACAACTCCACATACCAGTAAATAGTTTACAGACTGGCTAAACTCATGGTTTAACCAGCAAGCTTAGGCAGAGAGCAGAACCCACTATGTGAAGTGATGGGTGCTGTATCCACATAGTGCAGTGCCTTCATCCCAATACAGGTCTCCCCCATCAGCTGGCAAATGGACTTGCCCATACCATGCTGAGTACTGCTGTGGATGGATGGACACCGACACAACAATGGCACTGTGTGCAGTCTAAGGCTGTTCTATGGAAGTATCATGATGTTAGTGAGAAATGTTTCTTATCGTGGAATAACTGTAAAGCACAAGACATGACATGTTGATGTTATCCAGGGGAAGGACACAAAATTTGACCAGACCTAAGGATGGGTTCAAAAGCATGCAAAATCTTGTGTGATTTTGACATCAAAGGGTGGAGGTCTTGCAAGAGTGGCTAACAGTTTTCTCAGGATTCTTTGTCCCCATTGCCACCTGCTGGGTGATAAGAACATAGAAATTCCACAAGTTTATCCACCTAGGTGAACATCCTTGGCTAACTTCAGGAACAGCCGTGTAAGACTGTCACTTGCAGCTTGAAGAGGAACGCAGGGGCCACATCTGAACAGACAGGTTATCGTGCCAACTCACAGCCCAAACATATGCCAGGAAGGATAGATGTGCCCTTGGCTCACAGGGAGGCTTCCTCTGGGACATCCACCTGGGCAGCCCTGGTGGAGCCTGTGTCTCTGTGGTTACCCTCACAGCAGCACTGGCAGCACAAGGAGCCTCCTGACTGTACCACTGCAGGTTTTAAAATGAAAGCACTATTTTCACTGGCTTTGAAATCACGGAATTGAGAGAGAGGTCACTCCTGGTAAGGTGGCTATCTCCAGTAAAAGCACTAGAAAGCACATATTAAAAGATCAGAAACAATGCCTTTATGTCTTAATATGATTTATACTTCAGACCATGTAACTTTTACAGTGCTGCCTAGTACATGATGGATGCAGCTCTCTTAACAGCCCACACATTTGTTTGATTTACTGCACCGGTCCAACATGTTATTTTCTACCTTGCAAGAACCACCTCGCTTCTAGGAATCTGCGTGCATGATAAGATCATGAATTAAATGTGCAGTTATTGTAGGAGACCACACATTTTACAGTAAAATTGAGAAAACTGATTACAGCAATCCCTCTGGAAACAAGAATAATCACATGATAAGATAGTGCTAATGGGAATTTATCATCTCACATGTGAGACTTAGAACAAAGCAGCAACGCTAGCAAGCTGCACGGCTATTACTGCCAATGAATGCCAGCCGAAAAGCTACTGGGGACTGTGAACAAACGACAGGAGAGGAGGGATGCTGAACAGCCAAACTGAAGCCAATTTGCTATGCTTCAAGACACTTACACAGTAAAGCTTATATGCATCATTAATCAATACTATCCAAAATAACTGCCTGGTATCTTTCCATACATCCTATTCCCTCTCTATCTACTACTCCATCCAAACTCCATGCAATTCTCCCATTTGTTCTCACTGTATTTCATCACTAGTGTAGCCCAAAATAGTGAGATCTCAAGGGTACGGCATCTGTGTATGCACACATCTGCATCTACACACAAGCTTCCTCTCACACAAACATTATTCCTAAACTGCATATCTCAAAACTGAAATATGCTTTTTCCTTTCTCCTACACAAAAAGCAGCAAAAACCTACCCACAGTATTTTCTATTTGAAGCAATTAACACTTGACTAAAATTAACATTTTTAAAGCTGTCTTGGGAAACTGAATGCAGAAAACCGAAATTGGCATGCCCACAGTTCTACAATAAATGATACATCTTCCACCCTTTAAGTATCCTAAAATTACTCTCCATCAAGCCCCATAAGGCACATGAAAACTCAATGCATTGATGGTAGACCGCGAATTCCTCCATTCTGTTGAAAAGAGGAGATATTTGCTGGCCTGCCATAATTTTCCATTGCCCTGTTTCATAGATGGAGGCTTGGACTTTTCAGAAGAGATTTTTTTTCTCTTTTCTAAATGAAAATGAAAGGAGATGGTTACAGTTAGGTGGCAGGAGGACAAGATGAAAGAAGCATCCTACACAAGTACCTGTATGAGTCCTCTGGTGAGCCTTTAGGTGGGAGCTCTTTGTATAAACCTTCCGGCACCCATTAAATTGACAGCGGTGAACCCTCTTCTTGTTTTCTGGAGATGCTTCCAGTCCTGGTCCTCCTTGTTCACTGTCACTTTGCCCGCTCTTTATTGTCCCCGCGGTTGCTGCCGCTACACTCACTTTCATGGAGCTGAGGGAAGATTTCTTGGCCACCAATTTCAAAGTCACTGTGCCATCCACCGCCGAGAGAGTCTGTGAGGTTTTTACGAGGTGGCGGCTGAGCTCCGGAGAGGAAGGGGGTGTTAATGAGGTTACTGCATTGAGTTGGGCCTGGTTAACGGCCGTGTAGCTTTCTGTGGAAGAGCTGGTGGGCTGCAAGCTGAGGCACGTCTCAGACAGCAGCTTGTCCCGTGAGAGGATAATGTCCATGTTGGCGCTTTTGTCACACATACTCGTCTCCACCGGCAAAAGAATGGGATCCAGCCGTCGGATACTGTCCTCTGCATCTGGAGCTGAGGAGGCATGAAGGAAGCAGTCCAAGTCCTCACCAAAGCTCTCAGAGATCTTCCGTGGTTCAGTCTGAAGGTATCGCTCCAACTCGAGGCATGTCTGCAGTAGGGGAAGGGAGGGAAAGAAAGTGCTATTAGAGAGAGATCACAGCACAGCTCCCACCGAGGGCAGGGGAACAGCATGGCCCAGAGCCATTTAGAGACAGCACTCATGTGCAGCAGCCCCTCCTTAAAAGACGGCTGATTTTGGGAGGCATGGGGATTTGGCACTTGTTTGAAACTGCTCGGACAGAGGGCATGGGAATATCTGTGTATGGTAGAGGATATTATGGTAATGTAGGCAATAATAACTGGAAAGCATCCACTAAATTTTCATGGAAATCTGCACACAGCCGCATTTCAAATGTAATCTGGCAAACAATCACCTCTACATGAAACATTCAAACTGCCCAATCTCCTGGTGCACACAAAAAGTCACCTCTCCAGCAAATTCCTTCCTCTTTCTTCACACACATTACATTTTACTACAAACTTAACTCTGCATTGTTGGCTGAGGCCCAATCTTCTCCTAAAATGGCATAAATCTTAAGTAAATCATTTTAAGATAGAAAGAGGAGACAAAGAAAATCTCCCAGTAACAGCATAGCTTGTTTGAAGGGGCTGAGAGAAGATGAAGATGTGACAAGAAAGCGGGGACCTAGCGCCTCTTTTAGAGGGTTTTTGTCACATCTGAACAAGGAGACCTCCTGTATACAGAACACACACACAAGGACATGCACACAGCATCTTGAAAAGTAGGTGAAGATGCAGGCAGAGATGCTGCCGCATAAAAATGTGTTCCTACATCTCCGTAGCAGTGATTATAGCATTATAGAGGATGGGGTGAACCTACTTCTTGAATGTAGCTTGTATGAGCTGCCCGAAGCTAGCACTAGCACCAATAAAGCCTCCAGGCACCATCATGCTGCCCAGTGTTCTCCAAAACCAACATTATAGACTTTTATTATTTATAGAAAGCCGTTATCTGTAGTTTTGGGAGCTTTTAATGGAGTTTATTAGTGTTGTTTTTCATTTCTTGCTGCCTGAAAGGATAGTTGGTTTAATACCTTCACTGAAATTTTACAGGACTTAAAATAACATACATACCAACAGAGATATTTTTTTGAAACTTTTAAAAACTACTCCTCAGGGAACACTTTAAAGATATAAAGAAAGGGATTTTTAGGCAGAAATATTCAGTGCAGCTTAATGGAGCTAATGGTCCAACTACATCTCAACCTGGAAGCCCAACATCTGATTAAGAAACAAAAGCTTCCTACCGTTAGAGATGAGACAGAGACTCCTGTCTTTTGAGTACAAACCTCAATAGGAGCACAAAAAGGCTCCATTCACAGCTTCCTGGGAGCTAACATCTAACTCAGGATTATTACTTTCAGTGTAGCCTGGAAGCAACACTACTGTTTGCAGATACAAATTGGTGAGATGACATCCAGAGTTTCTGAATTTAAAAAAAGATTCTGTCAGACAGTTATCTATTTAATTATTTCATAATACCCGGTCATAGATTTGAGCTGTAGAGATGGACTTGGCAAAAACCAAAAAAAAATGGCAATTTATGCAAGCGAGAAGTGCTACACTTCAGTGGAGTCACATGAGACTGTGTATGCAATGTGTCTGGACTTACTAGTCAGCAATCTTGCCTTAAGCAAACCACCAAATGATCAAGTTGCTCAAACTTAGCAGGGGGCCTCACTTCTTTGTCTACCATAAAAGGGATCTCTGAAGAACTGTTTTTGCCAAATCCCTAGAAGGTGAAGTTGGTAACTTTTTGGGCTCCTGACACTCAGCAAGCAGAAGTTCAACCAGTGTGCCCTCCCAGAATTACCTGAAAACTGGCATCCACGAGCTGCAGCCCACAGCTTGGGCATTCTGCTGCCTTCTGCTCTGGGTTAACACTAAACTGCTGCACTGCCCCAGGAAACCAACGGGCTGCAACAACCACGTATCCTCTTTTCTTCCAGCAGTGATTTCAATAGACAACAGCAGACAAAAGCTGAAGCCAGATCATCAAAAGCCTCTGCTCTACCTCCTAAACAGAATGAGACTGAGGAACAATGATATGGACACTAAGTCAGTGCAAACTCAACATTCAGGACTTAGGGGATTCCCTTTGGGGGCAGCCAGCTCATTTCTCCAACAGCCTTGCTCCAAGCATCACGAGAAACCATTCATTTGTGCTCTCTGCTCTCACCACTGCTCCTTCAGCTGGATTTTTGGATTGGTTCCTATTTCCTGCTGCAACAATGTGACTTGGCCCTGTACATCCGCTGGGCTGCCCCTGAGGCTACCCTACTTCCTGAGCACAGCAGAAAGTTGGAAATGATGGGAATCAGCAATAAGCTTCACATCGAGGTGTCACAGCATCTGCTTCTGCTGCAACCTAACCTTGCTGGCTTGTGTGACAGCTGAACCTTTTCACCTTGAACCCACCTTAACTTGGGGCCAAGGACTTCCCCTGAGGGACAGGGGCAGGGGAGAAGGCTTTCAGCTTTCACTCAGGAGTGCCCTGTTCCGAAGGTCCATCTGATCTCATTCCTGAGGACAGCCCCTATGCTGTCCCTGTAGCACCAGCACCTACCGACCCTGCTCACTCTCCTCCCCCTGGAAAGCAGACACTTTGGTACCAGCAATGAGGGAAGCCATACTGGGGCTGCTCACAGTAACAATGGAGAGCTGCTCTTGTGGACACAAAAAGCCTACTTAACATGCAGTTCTGGGACTGGAGAATGGCCGTAGGTGGGGATCTGGCCTCTCCATAGATGAATTAAGGGATTTGGGGGTAGCTTTCCACGTGAACCCCACAGTTCTCCAGGATTGATCCCACACACAAAACAAAAGAAGCGATGCTTTTTAACTCTCCACATCATGTAATTTGGGCTTTCTGTCTCACTTAGCCTTAATCCAGTGGGGCAGAAATAGATCGGGGGCTAATAAATAGAAGGCTTCCAAAGTAAAATAAAAACATAATCAGAAATTAGGGATAGAAGTGGGGGAAAAAAAAGGAGGAGACTGGGACTGAAAGCCATTAAACGTGACAACAGTGGCAGGAGACTTCAATTGCCAAGACCAGAAAGCTGCACTTTGGCTCTGGGGCCCATGGGTGCAAGCAGAAGGTGCTGCTCCTTTAAGGCGCCACTAGCCCAGCGATAACAATAGTAGGCCTGACAGTTTTTTTAGCTTCACCATTAATTTTCCATAAAGAGCAGTTTCTCGATGAGCCCTTTTCAGGCAAAGCCTGATGCTTCAGAAACCTGTAATTATTCTTGGCTCCCCCCTCCCGCAGCCATTGCACCTGTGCCATTTCAAGACACCAGCTGGTCATGCCTTGCCTTCTGCCTCAGAAATCCAAAACCAGTGGATCAAGCCCATCTCCCCATAGAGAGGGTAAAAAACAACTCAAAGGAAAAGAAACAATATAACGAAGCCCCTCCCTCCCTCCTTCCCGCTCCCCTCAGTCCCTCCACCAAGTCAACAAGGGGAAGCTGAGCAGCGCTGAGCCGGAGGATCTCCATCTCATCTGCATGGCAGACAAAGCCCGAGGAGAGCTCAGGCCACAGCCTTGCGGCAGCCCGGTCACCTCCTACCTGCTGTCGAGGCAGGGCTCGGCCTGCAGAACAAAGCTTCCTTCCCCATATGCACTCCCTGGCATGTGCCAAGTACCTTATGTGACCTTCCCCTCGCTCGGGCCCAAATTGCCTGGGGAATGGCAAGCAGCGTTTTGAATGCAGCCTGGTTTTTTCACTCCTGCCCCAGCAAGGCTTAGCATTTTTAGGCCGTGTAAGCTTAACCCCTTGTCTTGAGCTCTGAGCTGGTGAAGCCACTCGGGCTGAGACCGCCAGCCTTAGGGACCTTCAAAAGCAGAAGCATAGTTCTTCCACCTCCACTCCCACAAAGTTACTTGCCGACAAGTGCAGCAAAACCTAACAATTCTGTGTGAGAGCAGCAGGACACTGACAAATACCCAGAGACATGAGCCCACACGGCTAGATTCAGACACTGGTGAAATCTACTGCTTCCACTTCCACCACCAGCCTGAGAGGACAGTGTTCCAGAGAGCATGAGACGAGAGCAAGCTGCTCCTGTTGTCACTGCCAGTTCTGCTGGATGTCTGGATTCTCAACACGTACTCATGCAAGAGATGGGGAGATTGCTCTAATAGATGTAATACTTCACATGTGCGAACTAAGCCTTCCTACACTGTAGGTTGCTACACAGCAAGTAACCTGATGGGTATTAAACTTTCTTACCCGGTGCCTGTAGGATTAGTTGCAATAAAGGCTTCAAAACTGTAATGGGAAGAGGAAGATATTTCCCTTCAGGAACATAAGAAGATCGGTAAGACTGTTGACTGCTGTCAAATGGTTTTTGCAGGGTAAGGATAAAAAGTGACCCAGCTACTTCAACCCACCTGCCGTGACTAACAAGGGTCATTCGCTTTGCCCCTTGCTCCTCAGTTTAGCCAGTTACAATAAACGTTGATTAATAGCTGAGAAATAATAATATATGACTTTGGTAAACTCCAGATACTTGCAGAAAGCCAGTGAGTAAAGGACGACCATCTGGCACATGCACGTTCCCCACAAAAACTCAGCCTGATTTCTTAATTTTGGATTCAATTACAAAAAGGTTCAGTTTCCCAACAGAGGTACATTTTCATCACCTACAAAAAATGATGGGTGTTTCCTGACTACACTCTGCTAAGCTGGGACATCTCTTTGTTCCCCACGCCATACCACCTCCTCAGCAGAGCAGCAGAATACACCACAAAGGACCACATCCTTCTGGCAGTACAAGACAACCACTGTAGTGCTGCTCTGTGCCTGGCAAGGACCTACTTCTTACAGAACGCAGTGGAGAAGAAACACACACATGCCTCTGAGAGTGGAGATGTGACACGTACCATTTTCAGCAGAGTTTAGCACTCACCTAACAGCAGCCAGCAGAAAGCCTTTACAGTATTCAAGCTCCTGTGTGTTTTGTACAGCTAAAGACAGGACAACACGGTGACAGTGAAGTTCAGCCAAGGATAAAACAAAAGCCCAAACACTTCAAATGATTTGAGGCCAGTTGGGGAAGACACCTAATCAACACGTTCAGTGGGTTCCTCTGTTTTGTTGATGCTGAAGTATTTTATAACATCTTGATTCTGAATTTTTCTAGCAGATTATGGGAAGTCCTCATCTGGAAGTGCTAGTTAATTCTAAGTGCCATTTTACTGCAGATAAAATGGGACATCAAGCACCGATCTTGGAAGCTATCCAAAACCTAATTAAGAAGTTGGATACTTAGATCAGGCTGTGACAGAGAATGAAAATGTCAGATGTGGTTGACAAGCAGGTCTGATCTACCAGCTCTGTTTACAGTACTTGAAAGGATTCTCTTTGCAGCAAATCTTTATTGGTGCAAAGCAGAATTATATATGCAGTAGCTAAGGTCAAATTCCATCCTCCATTGTGATCTCACCACTATCCACTGGCACATAAAAAATGGATCTCATTTGTAACATGAAAAAATTACAGACATGTCAAGACTGCAACAGAAGAGAAAACATCCTCAACCTGAAAGCATCCCAAAACAGTAATTCCAGGGTGAGGGTTACCATGGCTCAGACCAAGCTATCACAGCTTGCTTCCAGGTCCAGTGCCTGGTGTCAGTATGTCGTTCACCAGAAAAGTAAAAGCTTTCAGCTGCAGTGGCACTTGCATTTTGGTTCCTGGATATTGAACGGAATGCTGTGAGACAGCTCTGAATTAAGAGGAGTAAGAGGTCGAAAATTTACCTGCCTTTCCTGGAATGTCATGTTATTTTTCCCTTTAACCCTAAAGCAAGTTTTGAAAGCTCCATCTTCTCCCTGCCACCAAAAGCCTTCATTACTTCCTGAACAACAACAAACCCCAATACTCTTGCCCATCTATTCCAAGGTTGCCGTCTATTTCCAGGCAGCTGCCAAAACCTCCAGGTTTTCCTCTTGGCAACCTTTACTGGGCAGTTGCTAGTTGTCAAAAGCTGCAGCACATCTGAAGCCCAACATTTGGGATGGCATAAAATTAACAGAATTTTAGTACTAAAGTAAGTAGTTCCGCTAAATACATTCAGCAAAATGGGAAAACTGCACTCTGAAATAGTGCACTATCCACTCTGAGTGGATAGTAAGAAAAGATTTCAGCTAGGCAACAGCAAATAGTTTTTATTTCAAAGACAAGAAGGGCAAAACTCCTAGCCATGTGCCAGCGCATCCTGCCCAGATGTTATACAGTTCCTTAAGAAAAAGACAGCTATACTTTTCAGGTACAGTAAGCCATTTGCAGACACCTAACTCACGGCAAAATTCTGCATGCATTCTTAGCCCCCCTGTAAATATGAGGCAAATCCAAGTTAACTCTATGTCAACAAGCAGGCTTTTGCCAAGAGCAAAATCAGGCACACACATGGTCAGCAAAGATCAGCTGATTTACAAAGCCTTGTTTTCCTGTGGTAATTCCAGCGCATGCATGAGCTGCCAGGCCAGTCCACTCACAGAGGCTAAGTGCCTCTGCAGCCAGCAGTCTGGACTAGGCAAGTCTGTTAACTCTGTCATTTCTGTTGAATATTCTACACAGAACCAAAGTCTCTGCACATGTCTTCAAGATAATTATGACCTGTGTCCGTTTTTTCCCCCTGGTGTCAGCCCAAAGAGTGAACTCTTAAGGAAATGTATTTAGCCAAACCAGCCCATTTGCTATCATTCAGGCACAAAAACAGTCTCAGAGAATGTTCCCGTACCACGACCCTGGCAGCTTTCTCCCCGCGTTCTTTTCACAGCGTTTTTCTTCTGACCATAAAAGATACTGAAGTCAGAAGCCTCAACGTCATTAAGCAAAGATACCATTTAATGTAAGAAGTCTGCAGATTTACTTAAGGAGCAGCATCACAACCTTCACATAAACAGAAGCCATCTTCCTGTTGCTCTGGGGCATGATGTAACCAGGGTCAGCAAAGACTTTGGTCAGCCTCTAAAGCTGAAAGGAAAAAAAACACTTCTGCTATAAATTAGCAATTTCCACCAGCAGAAATGGGTAGTGAAACAAATGCCTCTAACAGAATAATCCACAAATCTAATCAAGAAGTCAAAATCAAGATTTGTTCCTCAATTAGTGATATTAAAATTAATCATATCAGTCAAATATTTTTGTAAATGGACAAACCATATTTGTTCACTAAATATCTGTGGTATTTGGGCTCCAAGCATAGAGAGTTTCAGTGCACTAGTTGTGAGATACTGAACAAAGGACTGCAGATAAGCATGGCTGAATTTGATAGGCATCTAGATTAAAAAATGGATGAAAGAAATCTGTGAACACTGAACCAGGGCTTTGGAGAGCTTGTGTTGTTTTTCTGACTGTTTAATAATGATAGAAAAAATATCTGAAGCAGTCACAACAAAAAACAGCAGCAGTGTCAGCAAAGGATTAAGGACGGCCAAATGAAGAATTCAAAAGTGGAGGCAGCCCATTGTGCTAGTATCAAAATATGATAAAACCCATGTGTGCTTACACATCAGAGCACGCACTGTCTGCTGCCATGCAGTTCAGACCACAAGTAGCCATACAAAAGCCCTTTAAGCTATTATATATAGATATGTATAAATAATGCCTTTCAGAATCTTTCTGAAGAGATCACTTCTTTGTGTAACAGCCTTGCATGGCTCTGAGTAAGCTGGCTAGTGACCCTTGCTATGAACTTTCCTCCAAACTTCACTGAGTAGGTATTTAACCTGTTGCTGTCCCACTTGGAAGCAGCTTTAATTTATATATATAAATAGCAAAAAGGGACAATTAGCTTCTAGAAGTGCCTATTCTAGCTCCCACTGAAATCAAAGGATCAGGTTCAAAGCATGCCCCAGAGTGTGGTAAACTTCTCACAGGAAATGGATATGCTAAAGTAAATGCTGACGGCTGTGAAATGTACAAAGTAGAGCAATATTTTAGGTCTCGATCCTCAATTAAGATTCATCCCTACGAAGTATTGCTGTGGGGTTACAGAGCAGAACTGGATTCCTTGTAATTAGTCCGGATTGGATCATGAATGAAAAAAATGTACTAGCTAGAGATGTTTCATTAACATCCAGAGATAGCTTCACATTTCCTCATCAGCTGGCACTAATGTGTACACCGGCTGTGCTCTCATGGGCTCAGGCAACATATTTGCAAGCACAATTTTTCACAATTAACTAAAATCTTAAGAGGAGGTGTCATCAATACACTCGACATGCGGTACATTTCATAAGAGAGCATTCTGGGTTGTGAGGGCTGTGAGTCACCTCTGCTCTGACCTAAAAACATATGAAACAGGAGGATGTATAGCATTGAATTCCTAACCCAAAAATGTCCCGTTCCTCACCTTAAATTTGTATGACCAACATCCGTGTGCTGGGACTATTGCACCTACTCCACACACGATGCTCATTCACTGACACATCTCACGGCTCATAAAGACCTTTTGTACATTGCCTTTTGAATTGTTTTTGGCTGTGAGGAGGAAGAGGTGGGGACCTGTCTGGGAAACAGGAAGCAGGAGGAAGTAGGGGAATACGGAGTAGAATAAGGTCAGAACTAAAAAGAATAGAAGAGCATTTATACCATTTCTAAACCACAATAAACACACAGGACCAAAGTCTGCCTCAAGCCATGCAGGGAACAGAGCGCTGTTTGGCTGAAGTTTAAACTCTTATGTGAACACAGCAATGGTCTAATCACTCCTACAAAAGCCATTTGCTGCTTTTTTCTTTCTCCTTTTTTAAAAATCATTTGGGCAATTTGTTATCTTACAAGAGCAAGAAGATGCATGTGCTGCTGTGATAAATATGCCAGTCTGAGAAGGGAAAAGAGAAGACAGCAGCCTCAGGTTTCACCATCACACTGAGAAAAAACTCAATCCAGAAGCAAAGCGATGGGAAGCACAACCGGATCCTCAGCTGGGGTAAATCAGCACAGAGCAGCACTGATTTCATTGTTCCTGTTTACATCAGCCGAGGACCTTGCCAACACTCCAACTCCATGAAGTTCTGCTCTAAATTATCACCATTTAACTCTGGCTTACGTGAAGCAGAATTTGACATGTTCTTTGATGGCTGGAGATTGTTACTTTATATTACAAATCTTGTCTACTTTATTAGGAACGATGTGACCCAAATGGAAAAATTGGAAGAATTTAAAAACACCACATCCTGATGCTTGGATTGGCTTAATGTGGGCCAGCAGTGTATTTGGAGGTACTCACTATCAGGTTACTGCCATGTCTATCCCAGGATTTTCATCATTGTACAGAAAAAGAAGTCTTCATGTATCCCACTGCAGGTAAACTTGCCTGTTAGTCAACAGCAGGTGCTCTTTAAAGGATACCCCCTTGCTGCCAAGAATGTTTTCCCATTGTTTTTCCTTTCTGTGTTGCACTGCCAAAGCATTTGTGCCAAAACATAAGCCATCAGGGATTCTGATCCAGCCTCAAATCTCACAGACGGTGCACTTGTGCTGCCACACGCCCCAGTAAAAGCAGCAGGGTCCTCTTTTTAAAGCAATTTGCTGGAGCATACTGGAAAAGAGCCTGCCAGAATTGGCCCAGCCACTCACCAGCAACACAGGTGCCTGCCCACAGGCACCTGAGGAGACCTGTGTCCCCAAAATGCCTTAGACCAAACATAAAGGAATCTGGCACATCCTTTTGTGGATACTATTGGCAAGTTGAGGTGTGCTGTCAGATCTAGACCGGGTAGTGCTTCCTCCCCATGAAAGAGATCTTCCCTGCATCAGTGTAGTTTGCAGCAGGCTGTACAGCTAGCAGCTGCTGCATAAGATGGACAGCTGGGAGATGCCACCAAGAGCCCTCCCATAACTGACTTAAGAAAGCTCAGCAGGTCCCATCACCAGCTGCCTGGAGCCAGAACACCTCTGTGAGCCAACTTACACAGGCAAAGCTCTCATTCTGACTTGTTCAGTCTGTTGATTGTGGACATCCACCCAGTTGTTACGGGTTTTAATACACTGCCATATGAAAGTGCTATTTCAGGACAAAGCTATTAATAGTAGTAGCAGCCAGAAAATAGCCTAGAAGGAATGCAATGTCTTGGTATTCCTGGAAGATCTAACAATTTCCCAGCATCCAAGAGGCCAACATGGTCAATTCAAGATTTTTCTGTGCACAAGGGCCTTGCTCTTTTGTTAGAGGATCTAACTATGCAATAAGCCATCATGACATCCTCCACAGAAATGCCCAGTATGGATACTTGCCGAATGCCAGGTCTGCAGAGATTACAACACAAAGTCCCAGAGGGTGGAACTACATTACTGCAAGCAGAGGCTGAGTGCTCTGGCGAAGCATCAGGAGATACTGACGTTCTGCAGCAGCAGGTGAAAGAGGTGAAGGATGGGAGAGGACCTGATTAAGACCTGCTCAGAAAGCTGTCTGATACAAGTATTTCCCAAAGCCTCTTCCTTCCAGGCTCTTCCCCCACTAGCATCCTCTCCTTCCTTGCTCCTTCACACTGTATCTCCTCAGCAACATTTTACTTTGGCAGGAACCTTGTGGTTAAGGCAAGGCACTGCCCCTGGTCATGCTCTCTCTCCTGGCAACCTACTCTTTTTCTCCTGGCAAAGCGTCCCTGGAAACATTGGAGAATACTGTGCAAGACTGCCAGGCCCTGCCTCAAGTTTTTCCTGGCATTTGTCCCTCTCAGATTAATTGGGAAGGTTCCCAAATTAATTCCAGGTCCGTAATGAGCACAACACTCGGCACCACCTTCTGAAGGTGAGGGCATCTCTGCTGACAATGCCGTAAGGCTTTCAGCATCCATTCTGCCTGTACCTTACTGCTCAGAGGATCTTACTGAGACCTTTGGCTTTCCAGACCCATCCTTAAGTATCGTATTTGAGTAAACCGAATGAGACTTGCCACTTTCTCCAACATTAGAAAGCCCTAATGATGTTGCTGGGAGTTAGAAGATAACACACTCACAGCATAGAGCCTTACTGAACCATCACACACATCTCCAGTTCACTGCAAACATAAAGGGTTTGGTACAGGGTACTCTGGTCTCTCACTACCCTCCAGAACAGAAACAAACAGAACTCATTTACCAACAAGGAAAAGAGAAACAAACTGTGGCTATTATAATCCCAACAGCAGACATGCTATTGGGTCTATTTCCAACTCAGACATTTTAAAAATTTAGTTTACCTTAAGAATCTTATTTTCCCTGATTTTCCTTTTCTATTTATTTAAGACCATATAGTACCTTCTACAGTAAGTCTGCTTTTGTAGGGCAGCTGTATACTGCTCCTTCCCTCTATTGCCTTTTTGCAATGAGATGGAAATCTCTGCTATCATGGCCTGGAAGACTGCGGCCAGGCTCTCTCAGCTTGATCTGTGGGAAGGGGAAGAGCAAGGACATGTTCTGTTGCTGAGGTACAACAGCTCTCCTGTTGCAGAAGTGGTGTCCCCATCCTTGTGGCACAACCAACCCTCCCCATCATTTTGTTTATCATCAACATTGCTTAAGTCATTTTTAGTAGCCCTCACAGGCAGGGTCTGTTGCCAGCTATCATCATCCCAAACACTTTGAGAACTCTGTCACTCTGCTATGGTACAATCTCTGTAACAGATAAACACAAACATCATGTTCCCCCACGTACAAATTACAGCTTTCAGGAACTGCAATATTATTTTGGTTATAAACACATAAAGGTAACCTTTATGCTAGGCAAGGAGGAGTTGCACAAGAGACCACAGGATGAGCCTCTGCCTCACAGGGAACGATGCTGGGAGCCTTTGCTGCTTCTCCTCCCACCGCTTCCCAGGCAGTTGCAATGATATCAGTGCTAAAGTGAGAGCCAAAATTCCTTGTGGTGGTAACTGGGGCTGCTGGAGGGATTTGCTTCAGTCCCACAGACCAGGAATGAGGATTCAGAAAGGGAGAGAAACAAGCTCAAAACACGCTGTGTTAGCTATCACTAACGCTACGTGCTGGCACAGTTTGCACAACCAGGATGCAGTATTTCAAGCACTATTCATGACTTTTGCCATCGTGAGTCCCTCCAGAAGTCAAAAATAGGCCTTTTCAACACGTGGACACATTCAGGAGGACAGCATGAGCACCTCAGTGATTGATGCCTTCCATCATGAGAGCAATGTCCAGAGGGAATTCATCCATTTTACATCTCTAACCCTTCCCATCAGACCACAGGTATCCCCAGTTCTGCAGATCTCCCATCAACACAGCACTGAGTGCACAACATGTGTCAGAAAACCATGAAGTCAGATTGACCCTGCAAGCTCCTGGGTGCTCCCTGAGGTGTTCCAGTCCTCCTCTGAAGATGCTAATGTGTCCCTACCCCACCAGAAGTAATGAAGCACTCCTGGAATAAAAAAAACTGCATTAAAAGTCTACTTTACATGCGAGCAAAGAGCTTTCTTTCCCTCATACCATTTTTACTCATAAATATAATATCAAGGTGATTGTGTTCTCCTCAGCCTACTCAGAGTGTTCTGTAAGTAAAACCTGCAATTGGCAATTTATCAGATGAAAAAATAAAAGCCACACTTCGTCTTTCCCTACACTCAAAAATGACCACGTGCAGCCTCTGAAGCACACCGATCTTTTTAACAAGGTCATGAATATCAGCCTGGAGGCGGAGGCAGGGAACAAAACCACCCTGCACATGTTTTCCTTCTCTGCCGCATTCTTACTGATGTTTTGCTCACTTTCTAAGCAAAGAGGAAGCCTCTCCTGTTCCCGTAACTCTGTTTATTCACATTCCAGCAGCAGCGGTGCTTACAGCCACAAGGAGCTCTCCAAGGGCAGAGAATCCGATCTTGCTGCAACACATTTTGAAGCTTGAGACATGGCCAGTTCTGAGCAGCAATGAGGTGGAAGCCGTGAGAGCAGAAAAGAAAGGCAATGGGTGGTGGGACACCATGAAATCTTTTGAAAGCACCATTCTGTAGGCTAGGACAAAAAGCACAGCACACCCTTCGCCCAGTGAAAAGACTGGAAAATGCTCTTTAGGAGGCACAGCCTTAGGAGTCTGAACAAATCCCCCCAGATGTCCCTGGTGACAAAGAAGCCCAATTTGATCAATACAGCAGCATTATTAACACAGCGATGGCTTACACGCAGCTGGTCATATGTTCCTGCCTCTGCCGACTGTGGGGGAAGGGGTGCAAACTCGGCTGTGGTTCACAGGGGAAATGTCTCTCAAAATCATTACACTGCACAAAGAATCTCTTACCCATTTCCATGCAAGCTGCTTTTCTGGGAGAACTCCGCTTTGTCAGTATTGATCAAGCTCAGGTGGAAACCCACACATATTTTGTGCATTATGTGTTGGGTTGGTTTTGTTTTGTTTTTCAAAAAGAAATGTTACTTTAATTGCTTTAAGATTCCTATCTTCAGACTTTTCTTTGCAGCTATAAAAAGCCTTTTCTTCGTGGGCTAGGGACAGACATAAATGTAGGCAGTTAACAATAACGTGACTGCAGAGGGCGGGACTTTATGAATAGCAAATCTTGTAAAATATTGTGGGGACTAGGGGCTGAGTTAAGTGTGTTTGGATTCAAACAGAAGGAATGGTAGTAGAAGGGTATACATCTCTACCACTGCCAAGCCCTGGTCAGAGACGTAGCCCTTCTGTGTTTGGCTCTTCACAAAGAGAGTTTACAGACAGTCCTTGCAAGTAGCTCAGGAATTGGCAAGAGAATGGAAGGGGAGAAAAACACTTACAGCTAATCATCTGCTCAAGTGTGGCCAGCAAATCTGAGGATTCAGTACAAACGGGCCCTGCATGCGCCACAAGCCAAGTGGGAGGAAGGGCATCACGCAGGCAGCAGTGTGCGTGTGCACCATCCCAGGTGGTTTGTGAAGGAAAAAACACAACAGAGAACCTAAAAGAAAAAGCACCACAGAAATGATGCATCTACACCAGTTGTCTTTCTTCAGCATTCAGTTTGGACATGGTCAAAAAACAGGGAAAACAACAGACTTGTTTCTCCCCTCTACTGGGAAGAAATCCTGACACCTCTCTGACATAAAAACACAAAGACTATCAAAGCCAAAAACTGCACAAGGAAGGTAAAAGGTTGAACTTGAACTCACTATGGGTCTCTACACTGTATTTACCAAGATTTTCTTATCAGAAAAGTGTGGTGCTACTCCAGAGCTGCTGGCATAAAGCTCTCCCAGAAAGAGGTGCTGTACAAGTGTCTAGACAGACTAAAATTAAAAAGAACAAATTATATGACACTGCCCACTGTCTGCAAGCCAGGGCCAGATTCTCACAGGGAGGAGTAAATCACTAGAACTGTAATCATAGATAGTGGAGTTATCTTAATTTACACTAAGCAAGAATTTGGCCCAGAAAAACATTCCTGTCAAGTCTGCAGCCAAAAATTCCTCCGCTAGACCACATTCCACCAGCTAAACTGCCAGGGAAGACAATTGCAAAAAGAATTTAATTAAAATAGAGACCAGGGAACTGGTAGCCTTTTCTCCACTCTCAGCTTCCTCTTTGTGACGACTATTTGGGCACTTCAATTTCCCAGCCAGAAAAATGGGCACCTACATCTCCCTGCTCTCTACGGGCAATGACTGAAGCATCCTATGTGTTCAAAGCTCAGTCATCGTATCAAACAGACATCTGAACGTTCTAAAACCTGGGTCTTAGATGGAAGCATATGCATTTTGCTTTGCTGAAACAGCTCTGTCATTGCTCTTGGAAAATCTGAGTCTCAAAAAGGCAACTGTGAGAGGCTGTAGGTGTCAGTCCTCTGACTCACCAGGGTACTGCTAGGGAATTTTACTGCCCCAGACCACACAAATCCACTGGCACAGTGGGTGAAGGAGAAAGTCCTTCCTTGGTCCCTGGTCCTGAAATACAGGTATGCACAAAGACTACTGCTTTTCCACTTTTCTTGTTCCTATTTTATCTCTGAACTTAAACTTTTGTATTGATTAGTATCTCAACAGAAAGCGGATTTTCTGCACACACTTCTTTTTTCAATTCCACCTGGAAGTCATTAAGTGGAATAATACACCAGGGATGTGGAGCAATGCAATCACGCCATCAGCTCATAAGGACGATGTCACATGGTGCCTAATTGCAGCAGGTCCTTTCTTCCCTTTTACTCCTTAATTTCCATTAAAACATTTGGCTTTTTACATGCTTGCCTGCGAGAACATCTGTGACAGCACACTGTGCAGAACCTACTTCTTTGCAGTCCTTGTGTTCTGCACAAACATTCCGAAATGGTGCTCACCTCTGTACTGTCCGTGGAACGCTTGTGCTTGAGAAAGCTGCTAATTCCCAGGCAAGACCCTGTTTTATACACCTTGCTACCTGCACTTCCAAGAGAACACGGTTACAGCCCCAGAGGCAGCTGAGCCTTATATATTAACATGTTATTTTGTATCCTCTCACACTCGCAGGAAAAAAAAAAAAAAAAAGAAAGAAAAAAAAGAAAAAAAAAAAAAAGAAAGAAAGGAAAAAAAAAAAGAGGAGAAAGATCCCAGTTTTTGTGAACAGTTTTCACAGAAGCACAACCCGGAGAAAACCATCACAGCTCTGCAGCACACAAGCAGCTGTGATGCTCATTACTATCCAACGAGGCCCCACTGCTTTGTTACAAGCCCAGCAGACACTATGGGCTGAGCAGCATTCCTCCTGTGCAGGAAGGAAGGGGAATCACACATCCTCCAAAACATCAGGAAAATACTTCTTTGCAAGCCTCCTCTGCGAGCATCCTGAGCTGCCCCAAAGGAGCAGCAATGGCTAAAAGCAGCAAAGCGGACAAACAGACCAGGAAGGTCTCATGGCACTCAGTGCTTCCCTGCACCTCCAGCATGCCTCCTACTAGCAGCTTCCTCAAATCCTCCTTTATGGTGGCGCAGCCAGGATGTACCAGTCCTGCCTCTCTTGGGTCCAGTCCAGAACCCACTTGGATGCGAGGGAATTATTTCCATTGCTTCCAGCAGCCTTGGGACAAGGCCGAGCTGCCTGCCCAGCACTGACTCAGCAACAACGGCTGCAGAGAAGGTGGAAATGGTGCCCTTCTGTGTTGCAAGGACTGGGGCCACGCAGCGAGCTGGTGGAAACACCAGGAAGGTTTCTTAGTGGCAGCCAGCACTCAGAAACACGTTCACAGCCTCACAGGGTGAGTCCAGGAAAATGTACTCTCCCACTGATGCTTTCCATGCTCCTCACACTGACGACAGCATCTTTCCTCTGCTGCAGGATCAGCATGAGGATGCTGCAGGTCCAACATGCTCTCCCATGGCCCCGTGGAGCCTCCTTGCCCCAGGCCACCAACAGGGGCCACCTCCTAAGCACTGGGTGATGCTGGGACCCTGCCCACACCGCTCCCTTTGCTGAGGGGCAGGACAGAGGTGTGTCAGGTGTCACAGAAATTCAAGCAGCTTTTCTAAAGAGCCATGATCACAAAAACCAGTGACCTTCAGCTTTTGGCACACATACACTGTTTTCTGAACAAGGGGCAGCAATTCATGGCAGCCCTGCTCTTCCCATCACTACTAACCATGCAGTTTTCAAACCCATACCTCTATTTGTTTTTAGACTCTAAAACCACTGTCTGCTGTCAATAGCCACTCTGATCAGCTACCATCACATCCAATCATTAACACCATTTTGACTTCATCTACTTAAGTTTTGATCTGTTTCATTAAGCAAACAAACAAAACTTGGCATCATTTTGTTGTTGTTTCCATTTACTTGATGGATTGCAGCCCCCACTATAAAAGACATCTTAATAAAAACAACCCAGAAAACTAAGGAAACTGATCAAAAGCTTCCACTGTGAAGAAAGCAGGGAAAAGGGCATAAAGAGTAAATGCTACAGTTTTGGGTGTTTTGTATGTTTGTTTGTTTGTTTGTTTTGTGATCCACCAGAGAGAGGGTGTATGTAAAGAAACACACACAGGGCAGGAAACAAATCCTTGAGACTGAATTTGGAGAAAGATAAATTAATGCATTTATAGAAGAAATAGCAACAGAGCACACACACACTAATTACAGAGCTAAGATCCAGTTGGGCTGAAAAGAGATCCTGAGCAGATAAGACAGCAAACAGCAATATGGTTTGGAGGACACATTCTTAGCATCTGATATACAGGAAAACTGGAGGGAACACCAAGATGGAAAGCACGACAAAATTGAAAGAGACATGCACATTTATTACTATTTTTCATGTCTGCTGCACAGTCGGTGTTATAATCTCCAGTCAGTGAGAGGAAGTCTCACTCAACATTGAGATGAAAATGCTTGAAAGAGTTAATATAGCTAAAGGTAAAAAGCATCACTTCATTCTTTTATGGATTGGATATGAAACCAAACAAAGCATATGCTCATGGACAAACGAGAGAATACAGGACAGCAAGGAATTTGATTCAAGCAGGAAGGAAAACAGGCTTTTAGATATTCTTTCCCCACATGAGGTTTTAGCCCACGCTCCCAAGGAAAGCAGGGTCTCACACTAGGTGGATTTCCAGTGAAATGAGGAAGATGCACCACGGCATGCAGTAAGAATTGGCATCTAGAATTTTATGATGTTACAGAGATTACATTTTCTGTGCTCGTTTCGGGATTAGAAATTTCCAAATTAGCAGAACTGCTGATTAGCAATTTAGAAACTCAGAAATTAGCAATGGACCGAATCTGTTTATATGCACAGTTAACAGACGTTGGATGAAGGTAGTGACCAAAAATGCCTTTTCACCACATGTACTCTGTTCTGTGCACTCTGCTCTTGAACCTCATTTGTCTTCAGAATTTGTCATTCAGATCGCCCCCATGCTGAACACAAGCTCTCCTATGATCATTCTCAACCTCAGAGGCCGATCTGCAGGAAGAATTCAGCCCCACACTCTCTCCATGTCATGGCACTGCACGACCTCTCTCACCTGTCTTTGTTTCCCAGACAGGTATCACTGTCCTGGGAGGAGCAAAGCCCACAGCAGGTATCATCCTACTTTGCAGTGCTGGGGAGAGCATGTTTAAAGCTTAGAAACATCTCTTTCCTTTCCACCTCCATGCTTTCTTCATCTGAAAAAACAAAGCAAGTGAACCAGGCTGCATCCTGTTTCATAGACACTTTTTGATGGAGAGAAAATTTCTTTCCAGCAGTTTCCATTGTATATTAGCTGAAAGTAGGGAGAGAAACAGTACTTATAAGATGCCTAAGGCCACACTCACTATAAAACAGAAATAAGCCAATACAGCCAGGGCATAACTTACTACTGCACAACATTTGAAAAATATGTATCCTCTCATTACGGCTCTTGAGACTATCTCCTCCCCCGATAACATTTGAAGCACATTTATGAGAGCCATAGAGCAGCAATATTGTTTTAATCAAATCATTAAAATGGGTGTGCTGCTTTGTGCCCATATCCTGGTATTTATTCCACATCCTGACAATATTCAGGATTTGTACAGACCATTCTCCTCCAAAGTGTCAAGTGACTTTGTAGATGCTGGGCCAGTGCAAATCTGCGTATCACCACTGTGACTTTGGCAGATCTGCATCAGTTTGCATCAGCCAGGATCTGACTCACCAACTCATCCAAAACCCTCATGTGATGTGAGAATTATTTTCCCTTTTAAACAGAGAAAAAGAAGTTCAGAACCAGATGTCAAAGGTTTTCTTAACCTCTTCCACTTAAGCATACAGAAAAGGAAAGGAGACAGAAATTCCCTCCTTTTCACAGTATAACATCTGATGAGAGATGCAGCTTGCTCAAAGAAAATCCTAAATTACAAGGCCTCGCAGCTGATCTAGCTTTCACCGTATGAAGAAAATCCATCTGAGACAGTCCCAGTGGAGTCTTCAACCTAGGAATCATTCAGCATCCAGCTGAACAGGCATTTGACTCCTGAAAGATTAGTTTTCCTACCCTAGGCTGTTCTTGTACGACACCAGATGACATGCACTTATCCTAAAATTCCCCAACAGCTACAGAAGCACCTTACAGTCCCTTTCATTGGGCTGGGTCAGCACTTGAACCCATCAACCTCTTCTTTTGAGATAGGAGATCTCTGATAGTTTTCTCCTGGACTAATCAGACAGAAACCCCCCTTCCTCTCGCTATGTAACTGCAACCCCTCCTGCTCCTTCATCTGTTTCCTAAAGCTCCACCCCCAGAGGCTTCCAGTTACACCAGAAGCGTGTTTCTTAACACCAAAAACAAGCTTCTGGTTTCCTCAAATGTCTAGGAAAGCCTACAAACACAACTTTACGCTATCCCAAAAGACCACAAACCAAAACCACATAAAAACAATGAGCACCTTGCCCAAAGTACAGCAACCTTTCGATGCTCACATCCATTCTGAGGTGCTGGCATAGCTTATGAACAGCTGTGACTGGGATAGCAGCAGCATACAGAATGGAAAAGAGCTGTTTTGCCCAAACTGGTCATACTCCCCACCAGTCATTCCATTGCCCACTGCTTTTCCATTATTTTTTTTAAATGTAGACAAATTTTAAAAAAGAGATACTGACATTCCTCCCCAGCTGATCTGGTCACTGATGAGGGAGGTCTCTTTTCACTGGCACAGACTTTCCATTGAGCAGCAAACGCAGCCTCTCCTCTGTCCACGTGTTGGAAACAAAGCCATTTCTGTCCTGATGCTTTCCATATGAAACACCAGCTCCCATCTTTCTTCTTCTCTCTCCCTCCCTTTCTTATTTTATTACTCATGCAGCAGCTGTAGTAGCTTGCAGATGAGTGGAACATTTCCTTCGGAGCAGTGTAAATTTTCCAGGCTGACATGGAGGCCAAAAGAAAGAAAAGAAGAAAACAACCTCCAAACAAGGATCATGAAGTGCACTAGTAAGAAGCAGACAGCAAGCACAGTAGGGCTGTGACCCGTTAAGCCACTGTGCAGCCACAAGTAAATGATCAAAGCCCCTGAGCCGCTGCGCTCTAGGATGTGAAGCACCTCAGAACCAGCAGTGAGCCGGGGTGCCCAGGCAGGATGAGCACAGAACCCTCACCCAAAAGATGACAAAGCACCTTGCATCTGGCTGTGAGGAGTCCTGTATGAGCAGAGCTGAGTGGGAAGAAGTGACCAGCAGCTCTAAGGAGGTGATGGAGACATGTGGCTGCACAGCTGTTGCACACCTCGTGCATCTGTATGCCTCAGATTTGTACTTCCAGGTTATAGATCAGAAGCAGTCAGACACTGCTTATGGCATCACATGGTGCTCTGGCTGCAGTGCTCAAACAATACAAGAGTCACAGGCTGCAATGAGCCCAGATATCTTTTATTAGGCAAATTGATACTAGGTGGGAAAAATGAATCAAGTCTGAGTGTCACAGGACAGCAAAGCAGACTTAGTGCCAAACCAAGTCTCTCACATCAGAAATAGGGACAGTCCCTGAGGAAAGCCTCTAGAAAGTAACCCTGGTTGAAACATTTGCTACCAAGCAGTCTGCAGCTGGGAAAAAAAAAAAAAAAGAAAGAAAGAAAGAAAGGAAAAAAATGATATTTTTATTTAATCTAAAGTGTTTCATTAGAATACATGAATTTTGGAACTACCACATCATCACCTAAAGTTTCCCACACCCAAGAGGTTATGTGAATCGAGCAGAAAAAGTAATCAGTGTCTAACATCACACCTAAGGCTGTGACGAGAGTGTAAAAAGCAAGTAGACAAGAGCAGCTCTCTCCCCTTCTCCTCCACTTACCAAACATTCCCACTAAGGCCCTTGCTTCTGGAACCTTTGTTTTCCATTCAGCATCAGTGAAACACAAAGACAATTAAAGGCAGTCCCCTACCTCTTTCCCCAGTACAAAGCTCGATGCTGATTCCCCTCCCAAGCTGGAGGCAAGACAAATCAGCAAGGGGTAGAAACTGCAAATGTTTGAACCCAAGAACTCTCCTTCTTCTTGGAAATGAAGCATGCCCACTGAAGAGTCAGGATTAAAACCAAATGGCTAACAGCATAGTAGCCTATTAGTAGTGAAAGCATTTTTAAATCTAATTTACTTGTCACGCTGCATGCATTTTCCTCACTACACAATCCAAACAGTCGCTTTCACTTTGATTTCCAGTCACTTTACTCAGTTGCATGGGAAGGATGTTGCAGTGCAAGAGCTGCAAAGACAGCAGGTGGGCAAGATGATCCCGTCCAAAATAGCACAAACCTTGCTTACGGCATTTTTTTTTTTTTAATTATATAGATGGAGATAATTTCACTGATTGCAGTTCATGTCAAAGCACGTTGATTTACAAGCTCCACCACGGTCAAATGTCAACCTTATGCCAGTATGCATTTAAAATCGACCTTGGGAGGCTGTAAATTTAAGGGCAGGATTTGTAAATCAGGACACGAATTGGACTCTCTCAGAAAAGCCTCTCACAAGCCAGTGTCCTTCTCCTTTGCATGCCCCCCCATCAATCACATTGTCTCCCTCGCTTCTGTTCCCGGCTACCTCCCTACCCCTTGCTGAGCAGGGGCTGTTGGCACCCTCGTGTGATTTAAGCCCTAGCTTTGCACGCAGGTCCACAACACTGGCAAATAACCAGCAGGATTAGGATGTGTCAGACATGGTCTATAAGCCGTGTTCAAAACCATTATGACACTTAAATGCGTATGTCTGTGGGACCTTCACCAAGCACTAATACGCTGTCTGTGCGTGACTTAGACTCTTTAGTGTACACTGTAAAGTATACCACATGCATCTTAATAGTCCTCTAAACAACAACACATGTAATGAATACACAGTTGCACGGAGCGGAAACGCTCTAGATTGGAAAGGATCCTTCGTGTGAGAACAAAGAGAGAGCAGGTACCTGTTTAAAATAACCAAGAGCACCAGGGCAGCTTACCAATGCAGTGAAGAACATTAAAATGTTAAAAATAAACAATTCCTTGCCTTTCTGTCCAAGTTTCTTACACGCAACTCCCGTTTGCCCCACTTTCTAAAAACCAAGATGAGGTAGCACTAGCACTATGCACCAGTTGTCTCAAATATACCACAGACCCTGAGGAAGGGGGGTTAAGGTCAACTTTCAGCTATTTATCTACAGTATTTCACAGAGGTGATCACACAGCCACAGAGGGCTCTCAGCTGTCCTGTGCTTTCATCGCATGGGACGGGGTGGCTGGATCTGGTGCAGCCCCTCTCGCCCCAGCCACTTTCCTGAGCACCCCAAGCCTCTAACAGTGACCCTCACAGCATCCGCAGGAGAAGCGAAGAGCTGCCAACTTGTCTTACAACTGAAGAACCAAGGAGAGGTTTGGCACTCTCATGCAATCCAAGACGTCTAACTACCCCAGAGCACAACGGCTGAAACAATTTCCTCTAGGAAGGGAGAAGAGATGCAGACCCTGCTCTCACAGGCAGCCAGGCAGCCCTCCCCACCAGCTGCTGCCAAGACCAGGGGTTGCAAGCGCAGTCTGGCTAGCAGGCACATGCAGGGACGTATACATATATCTCCATGCTGATGTCTCTCAAGCTTAGACAATAGAAGCATTTTCTCAATGCTGCTGGAATCAAATAACCAGCATTTTATTTTTAAAAACAAAAGACCACAGGATATGTCTTCACTGGCTCAGAAACAAGAAAAGTAGAAGGAATATCATAGTTTTTTTTTTTAAGCCTGTGTCTTTAAAGACCATCTCAGTGCTTTGTGAACCAAGCATATGACTTTAGAAGTGCTGAAGTGGCAACACTGGGAAGGAAACACAGCCAAGAGAGTACTCAACTCAGACATTCAAACAAGCGTAGTGCCTATCAAGACTGAAGTCAACAGAAGAAAACTGGGATGGTCTCAAACATAACAGTATCAAGCTGGGAAATATTCTTTAATCAGATCTGTACTCTGTACCCTATTTAGTATAACAAGGGAGGAACAGAGAGGAAAGTAAGAGGGGTTCGGCATCACTCTTGAAAACTTTTATTAATTCTCCAGAATCCAGCTTTACCATCTAAAATAAAAATTCCATCAATTAAAATACCTGTGAATAATTTTTAGGAGGTTTTGAGTGTTGTGATCATAAGAATTTCTTCCCTTTTGCAGGATTTGACAGATTTGGTATGAGGTGTACTAGTACACAACTGCTCAACATACTGAACACCCGCTTCACCAGTGAGCAACATCCTTTTTTTCTAAGGACAAACGCAACCAAAGTTGGCCACATGTCATGGCTACAGTCATACAGAAACAGCTTCCTTCTTACATTCCTGTACCACGTGTTCCATGCAGAATGGAGAACCAAAGCACTGGATATTTCTCAGTGGAAAGATATTGGACAAGGCCTCAAAAATATGGCAGTATCCTGAAAAAAAACATTGTCCTCTAAGCTCAGAAACTTCAGTATGCAATTACTGCATTGTACTGAAGAGCTTCCGCTGCTTCCACATGGAAGCACTGCACTGCAGACTGGCTACATATCTTGATATTTTTGTAGCCTACTCAAATCTATGTACTGCCTATTGTAAGATAAAGACAGTGGTGGGCTGAGAGGTGCAAGGGTTAAAACATCCCAAAGAAATAAGAAGTATATTGAAGTTCAGTATCCGCAGGATTGTGTATTGCTTACAGGTATATACTCCATTTCAGAATCACTTGCCATAAGTCACACACACAGTCAACTATTTAACACTTGTAATGTGGATTGCAGGGCTCTACGCTTTCATAATGCTTTAATAATTTATAACAGCAGATTCTGTAATTAAGGGGAATCAGAAAACAATACTGACAGCAGTTTTCAATTTGTCTTTCCTTTTTCTCCATCTCCTTCTACAGGATGACAGGAGCTTGCTTTCAGCACATGGAGCAAGCAGAGAGCATAGACTGGTGCTCAGGTCTGAAATACACTGCCTTACACATGTGGCTGTTCTTGGAAGTCAACCATTTCTGCAAGTTATTCTCTAGAGGTATGATGTACTATAAGCACTTAAGAAATGTGTTGCACTGTGACTGGAACCAAGATGAAATAGCAATATTAAAAGAGATGTTTTAGTTTATGTAGTGGCCAACTATGCCATTAAACTAGAACAATGGAGATGATGTGGAGGCAGGAATGTTTTCCAGTGTCATTTATGCCTTTCCATAGGAAACTTTTCCTATAGGCCTGAAAATGATCCTGTCTGACAAGTGGAAGTCAGCATTAAGATGTAAGAGATTAGCCACTTTGGGATTCTCTGCTCTCACACAACACCGGGATCTCCAGGCCCTCTGCCAGGATGGGTCATTTCAGCCTCCCCACCCCACAAACACTGTACCTCAGCATCACTGGTGTCAGCCATTTCAGAACAAGACAAAATGAGGCTTGAAGACTTGATTAAAATACACAAAGAAGGCTCTACCACAGAGTCAAAGGCAAAACAAAGGTTTCCTTGATTCTGTGCTTTCAGGAAACGTACGTTCCCCTTCGAAGGATCAGGGCTTGCTGCAGTTGAGAGCAACTGAGTCGGACAAGGAAAGAGGAAAACATCAGTTCAATGATACAGTGCTATTCTCACCAAGATCTGTTCTGCCCAATGACACGTGGGAAAGGCTGGCTGTCTTGCAGTATAAACCAGAATATGACACTCAAACCCTGCAGATTTTAAACTTCTGAATCAACCACACGCACGGTGGCCCTGTGCAGCTCCCTGCCTGTTGTGCCCTGGGAATCACATGCTAGAGAGTGCTCTGGGGCCCTCACAGATAATGAAGAGAGTCCCTCAATATATTCATCAAGACCTCTTCTCCACAGAGAGATGATGAGTCCAAAGACCTCCAAAGGGACAGGATAGTAGGGCGGTTTGAAGTTTGAAATGCCACATTTTCCAATTACTGGAGATGCTCTCTGCACATTGATCTTTTAATGACCCCTCAAACACTGCTGTGAGGGCACAGCACAAGGAACAGGCTGAAGCCCCAGGTCCAGCTCCTGCCAGTCATTACTTTGCAGCCCAGCCCACTGACAGTGGGACCACGTGCAGTTCCACGGGATACACTCCTTGCAGCCACCTCCCTCAAAACCAGCCTTCTGCCTGCTTCCTTCTGTGAAGAGCCACAGGGTACTCCCCAGCCTCGTGCTGCTCTCCTTGCAGCTTGATCCCAGTCTCGAGGATGCCACATCAGACGTCTACTCCTGGTGAGCAATGGCGTGTGACCAGAGCTCATGCTGCAGGGCAGCAGCTACACAAGCACTGAAATCTACCTCCAGATGGATTCTGAAACACGGAGTCAGCTCACAGGGACAAAAGCGGCCCAGACGGTTCACATTACTGCAAGGATGGAGCATCAGGCAGAAACAGACAGATACTGAGATACCAGCCAGCTGGTGTACAGCAAATGCCTGATTTTTCAAAGCACAACCCACCTCTTTCTTTTATCTCTCCTAGTGCTGTGGCTGTGCAGTGCTGCTTGAAGAGACTAAACAAAGTTCTCTTTCTCCTGATGAAGCTGCGTGACTTATTAGATCCCAACCTCCACTCCAAAACACTCCTAACCTCACAAGCTCTTCAGCTGAAGGAGGACAGCCAAAGCTGACACAGTAAAACCAAGCATTTTCTTGCCTAAAACCCAAACCTCCCCATTCCCACCAACATCTGTTTTAAAATAATGCAAAACACATCATGGACTCAGTTCCAGCTTTGCTCCAGGTATTTCTACTTTTATTATGTAAAATATATCTGGGATGGAGTGATGTTTTTTTGTATTTTTTCCTCCTGAAAAGGAAATATAGGAAGGAAGAGATGACAAAATTCACTTGTGTTGTACATATTTTGGGCTGCTCTCATTCAGCTCCAGTGCTGTCAAAAGTGTAAATGCCAAACTTGCTCACGTTTCTCTTGTAGTGGGAAGGGAAAAAGGGAGAGATCAGCTGACCACATGCAAGCATTTAGCAACCTGCCTGTTGCTGCCTGTCGGTGCCCTCTCTGAGCGATGGTGTTTCACAATCGGAAATATGAGCAACTGCCCAGCTGTGAAATCCTCAGCTACAAAAGCGTGATCCAGAGTCAGGAGAACAGGGAGTCAGGACTGTGGCAACACTGATGCTAGAGTGCTCTCAAATCATCAGTGGGGCATGCACATCTTTTATAGTATTGGAAAAGACTCCTAGAAGCAGCAGCAACTGGCATGGACTAACCCCTCTCCATAGAGGGCCAACAGCCTGATAATCACAGAAAAAACTGAGCTCATAGCCTGACCAGGAAGCCTGCTCTTGACCCACACAACTACTTCCCTCAATTTAAGAGACTCTGAAGTAATCTCCTGGGGACATGGCTTTGCTGATGTCAGAAGCACTGCTTTGCAGCCACCATGAAACTCAGGTCTTGCACTAGAGATCTTCATGGGAGTGGAGGCAAGACCCATTCAAGCCCTTTGCTCAGAACTAAAGCTGCTGCCCTCAGCCTCAATGCTTCCTATGAGGATCAGTCAGTGCCCTGACAGCTTTTAGGGATGCCTTCAGGTGCACACCCACACACATGCAATGTGTCCTAAAGCTGCTACGGTTTGCCCAAAGTGAATAAATCCCTAAGACCTGGCGCTGTTCACAAGTGACTGAAATCGGGGTCTCTATGTCAGTGGGTCTGCCAAGCCCATGTGGCAGCATGCTCAGCACAGTGACAGCAGCTGCTGCCACCAGCGATCCACCAGCTTTGCTCCCCCATTGTTTGCAAGGAGAGTCCAGGCAGCAACAGGGGAGAAAAACAATTTGTAAATACAGGATGTATTATGAAACGTTGGGCACTGCTTGGAAGATTTGAGGGGAAGAAAGGTAGTAATTTTTTCTCAACTTTGCTTTCCAAATACGCTGAGAGTCAGTGGGGTTTAACCATTTAAGGGTTACATTTCAATTCTGCAACACTACAAGTGAGCTTGGGTAGGTACTTTGTTCCATATCAAACAAACCACTGCCACACATAAAAGAAGGCAGTAGGAGACAGAGTATCACGCACAGTACTGCCTAAAGCATGCTGGCTATGTCAACACATTATCTCGCTTTGGTCTTCCCAGGCTGTTAGTAATATGCAACCCATCCAACAACAACGATGCTATGAAATTATTATTTTTTTTAATGAAATTATATCAACCTCTTCAGTTTAATTAGCATGTTAAAATTATGAAAGGAAATCAGATGTGACCACCATGGATATTGAGCGGAATATTAATAACAAGAAGCATCCCCACCCCCTTGGAGGATAAAGCAAAGTTGGATCAGTCATTTTGCACATTAAATCCTGGATGTGTTCACATGTAGCTGTCAGTAAACCTCTTGTAGGTGTGTGCACACACAAAGCTGTAACCAAAACAGTTTTGCTAGGGCAAACCTTTAAAGATCCAGCGACAGCACAGCCAGATGACAAAGCTACAGCCTGACCAGCCACATTTCTCCCTGCACACGTTTGTAAAGAAAATTAAATAAATGTTCCACATTGTCACTTGCTGGAGAACTAGCACAGATTGCCTTTACACTAGCCAAGACTAATGTGAGTGCTTTCAAGACAAAAACCAGTGGCCCATTATTTCTGAGCTGATGGTGCCATGGTCTGTGCGTGGCATTAGCACCACATGTCATTCCAGCCACACTCCACTATTCTTACTCACGAGCACATTTTTTCTGTTAAAGAGACACCAGTTTAGAGGATTCCAACTGGCGTGTCACTTCTGCCAGAAAATCACCTCCATAAACAGGGCTACAGGGAGGAATGCTGCCTTCCCTCTCCTGGCAGATAACTATTTATAGGTATATGCATTTGGGCTCGTCGTTAATTTCATACAGCTTCTATCTGCCACCAGCCATCATTTCAATGCATTCATAATACACAATTTCCACCTTTAGAACTACCCTGATTCTTCCTGCATGTAACCAGAAGGCGCTGGTGATGGGAACCAGCCAGAGGCGGCATTGTCTTAAGGCACGGCGAGAAGCGTGCACTTCTCTTCATGCTCCAAAAAAAAAAAAAAAAAAAAAAAAGAGAAAAGGAATAAAAATGAGTTGCCCCCTGCTTACAGAATTCAGCTTCAAAGCTTTTGCCTCCACGCACCTGCCCGCACCCGCTTCTGCTTTCAGCTAGGATTTTTATTGACATGTACTAATTACCTGAAAATAAGAATGATCTACTCCGTTTCCACCAGCTGTCAGCACTGGCTGGAAGTGATCAGCCTCACTTAAAAGAACAAAAATAACGAAAAAAAAAAAAAAAAAAAAAAAAAAAAAAAAAACTAAGCTCAAAAACGAAAGGAAATAAAAGCAGGAGTGGTGACAAAGGCAGACCTGGCGGCTGTCACCGGGCCTCAGGTGCTCGGACAGCTGCGGGCAGGCAGGGCTGCACGGGCTGCTCAGCTGGCCGTGGCAAAAAGAGAGAAACGTACAGCTCTACCCACGCGGAAAAAAAAAATAAAAAATGGAAGAAAAAAAAAAAGAAAACCAAAAGGAAAACAACCAACCCTGAATCAGAGAACAAAAAATGAAATAAAAGGCAGAAGCGCAGCCCCGAGGCACCGACTGCCTGCACTTAAGAGATTTACAGGAGTAACGTAAAGCATTCACCTGCTGCCAGTTCTCCTCCAAGGATGGCAAAGCTGAGAAGTAGCCGGTGTCGTGGACAAGCTGCAGTTCCTGGAATATACTATAACTAGCCAAGACATCCATGCTGCTGCCGGCCGGCCCCTGCTCTGCTTTGTGTGTGTTTGTTTGCTCTGGAGGGGGGTGTTTGGGATCATAAAAAAAAGAGGAGGAAAAGCAACCAATGATAGATCCAGCGTCCCTTTTGCTTTGTTTTGTTTCAGTCACACTTCAAAAAAAAAAAAAAAAAAAAAAAAAAGAAAGAAGAGAGGAGAGGCAGGCTGTCAGCGCGGAGGGGACGCGGGGCCGGGCCGACGCGGCCGCGCTCCGAGCACCCCGCGCCCGCCGCACCGGGGCACGTCCCCGTCCCCGTCCCCGTCCCCGTCCCCACCACCGCGGCCATGCGCGCTCGCGCCACCCTCCCCGCCCCCTCCCCGCTTTATTTTCGGCCCCCCCCGCCCGGTTCCCTCTCACCCTCCCTCAGCAAACCCGGCCCAACTCCCCCCCTCCCGCCACCGCCGCCTCACGGCCGCCCCGCCCACCCCCCGCGCGCAGCCCACTCAGGCAGCGCGTGACCATGTAGGGTAAACGGCGGGGCGGGGGGGGCGGGGCCGCTTCGCGCCCGGAGTCACGGCGGTCCAATGGAAGCGCGAGGAAGGCTTCGGGAGCGGGGCTTATCCGCCTACCGCTCGTGGATTGGCTGGCGGCGAGGCTTCCGCCTTCTCCCCGCGGCTCGCGGGGCGGTGCGCGGCGAGCTATTTTTAGGGCGCTATATAACGGGGCGGCGGTGCGCGCGATGGCGGTAGAGCGAGGGGCGGCGCGGCGCTCCTCTCGTGCCTCGGGCTCGCGGCTTTTGCCGCTTTCAGCAGAAATTCGCCGCTCTTGAGCGGCTGCGGGGCGGGCAGCTGCCGCGCCACTCCCCGCCGCTGGGCGTGCGGCCGGAGGGGAAGGCCCGGGTGGCTGGGTAGGGAGAGGGCCGCTTTCGTGCCCGGGGCCTCTGAAGAGGAGAGCAGCCGGTGAGCGAGGGAAGCGCGCTGCCGTGGGGCCGCCGCCGCTCCTCAGCGAGGGATCCGCGCGCACTGCTGGCTTCAAGCACCCGCCGTGCGCAGCTGGCGCGGACTGGTGCGGGGCCCTGACGTACCTCATGCTACGTGTCCTGCCCCGACTGATGGGAGAACGTGAGGCGGCAGAACTCATCGGTGTTAGTTCGTGGTACACTGTCTTTCTTAGTGATGAAGACAAATTACCTTTTCCAAGATCGAGTCCATATTAACAGTTACAGAAGCCCCTCTTGAAGAGTGCTTCTGAGAATAAAGCTGTTTCCCTGACAAAGACTGCACCAAGGCACGTGTTTTCCAGGCTGCTGATGGGCAGCACCGCCATTGTTTTTAAAAAACAGTAAGCGCTACACTCTCATTTTGGGAGCCAAAATATGGAGGAAAAGTGGGAAGTGAAACTGCTCCACAGTAATTGGGAGAGACTGGACAGGGGGCATTTTTTCACATAAATGGTCTCGCCTATGCAGAAACACGTGTGGATGCAGGTTTTGACCCCTGCCTTCATGCTCCTTCCTGCCAAAGAGCTCAGCACGGGCTGGGGCCAGGCTCGGAAGGATGCCCATTTCTCACACTGCACCTCAGGAGCTGTTGGCTGTCTCGAGCGTGGCTATCTCCAATGCTTTCATCCTCACAGAAGAGCTGGATGTGAATAATAAATTGCTCTTTCTCATAAACACACCCACAAAGGTAGCGAAGCACATGTTGGCAGCAAGAGGAGAGGGAAGGTTAGCGCAGTGAGCGCTGCTGAAGGTCCTCCAGGCAGTCGTTACCAATTCCAGGCATGCCTCAAGCTGGCACAGCAGTGCCTTTCTGGGACACCTTGAAGAGCAAAGAACTCATCTAAGGTGGTCAGATATGATAAGGAGCAGTACCAGGTATTGTAGCACAGCTCCTGTACTGAGAGGCTTTGCAAGAAATAGCTGTTTCAGAAGAAGATTTCAAAAAGCAGCACTCCTAAAGAGATTGTCAGAACAAGGCCACATGCATATGTAGAAGCTGTCTCTGACCGAGGTAAGGAAACAGGACAAAAGCAATAAAGATTTATAGCATGAGCTACTTAAACATACACTTTATGTTCAAATCCTGTAATTCCTGTGGCTGAAAAACATTTTGGTGCTATAATTCTGTCCTTGTTAAGCATAACTACCCTTTGATTAAGGCTGTTTAGTGCTCTGATTGCCAAGCCATCCCTGTAACACCAGTGCAAGAACAGTGGCCTGCATGAGCTGTGGATTGCTTGTGCTTAGATTTATTGGAAAGTTCTGCACCTGCAAGCATCTGTGTGCAGACAGCCCAGGAGTCCCGTCTGCTCTGACAGTCACATATGCTTGCACCAAAAAGCTCTGGTTTGAATTGTCACTTAAAATCTTTCTGTCCATCAATTTTGAACTTCCTGCTGAAGGCAGGCCCCTGTAGGAACAACTTTTTCACTCTTGTACTGAAAGTTGTTCCTGGTGGAACCAACACTTTGCACCAGCAAAAATCCCTGCCTATGCCCAGGCTGCACTGTAACTGACAGCCAGATCCTGTGTGCAGCTGCTGGTCTGCTGCTCTTTCTGGCTTCAGAAGAAATTGTGTGAGGGCAGGATTTTGGCTGTGAGCCGTGAGGTGAAGAGCTGGGCTATGGATCTGGCTGCATGCCCAGGTGGTTTCCAGGCAGACATTGCATTTTTATTGTCTTGGATATTCCGTTTTGGAGGTCAGTCGAGAAAGCAGAATGGGGTTATCATTTGGCAGAAGTAGAAAAGTCTGGACAAAAAAATGAACGTGATGATACACTGAGTGTAACGCTCTCAGTCCGGCATCTGGGATAGTGTATAGCTGTGCTAACCCAAAGGTAATGGAAAGCAATGTTTGCCATACTCCTTTGTTTTCCAGGATACACTGACCTTACTCCTGGCAGATAGCCACTCTCCCTGCTCTGGCTCAACCACGCTGCCCATCAGAGAGCAATGCAATCTCACATGGAGGAGGAGCACCACCATCACACAGCTGGGCTTACGGGCGTTGAGGTCTGCACAAACATAGAGGTAAAGGGCACAAGTTTGGACCTGCAGAAAGTTCAAGGGAGAACATTCCAGCCCTAGCACAGATTTGTCCTGAAATGGGTAAAGACAATAGCCTGGCTTGTGGAAGGATTTTTTAGGCTAGCCCTGAAGGTATCATTGCTGCACTTGCTGAAATGTTGGGAAGATGCAGGGAGTGGTATGGCTGACCGTACCATAGCAGTAATGGGTCTTGGCTCCTGGGAAGAGGAAAAGGCTAGTATTTTTTGCATTACAGGGCCATGAGAGTGGTTAGTCCTTGTGAAAGGAAAGAAAATGTTTCCTTGTTCCTTCTGCTCTTTTGAAGAAAGAGTAGAGGTGACTTCTCTGTTTTCTGGAAAGAGCTTGAATGTCTCATTGCCTGCCACAGGACCTTTGGCAACAATCTCTTCTACCCTCTCCAAGTTGGGAGTGCAGAACTGCCCCCTGCATTTAAATGGGTTTCTGCGATACACCAGTGTACACAGATTCACAGTTTTGGTCAGTCTGATTGCTTTCCATCGTCATATTTCCAGCCCTGCTGACCCCAGGCGTGATAGTGAGGGGGTACATAATGGAGACCCAGCAGGGAAGGCTGATTTGCTGGGAACTCTGGTGTTGTTTGCTTCATTGCTTTAAAATGGACAGTGACAAAGTGCCATAAAGCCATAGGGTTGTATATCAATTAACTGTTTAAACATGTCACTGAATTTATTCCCTTTGGTACCAATAAAACAGTTATGCTTAGATCCCCTGTACGCAGCTCGGGATACAGTTTTAAACCCATGGTCTTCATAGATGGCAAAAGTACTGAAGCACTTTCTCCAGCAGGGGCAAGTTATTCTAGGTGTGTAGGCTATGAGTTCTTTCTACTGTCACATCTGTGTGTTGTCCTGCCATCTGCGATTCTTTGTTTGCCCCTTTGGAGTTTTAGGGTTAACACAGCTTTGCTGCACTTACAGACTGCAACAAGGCTGTTAAAAAGCATTGGTCCTTCAGTCAGTGTCCATCCTGAGGACAAAGAGGCTGGGTGAAGCCACTTGTGTAAAGTGAGGAGGAGGACTGGCATTAAGAAGTCTGCTGAGTTTGCATCTGTAGCCTCTCCAGAAGTGGGTGCAGAAAGCTATTGCCAAGCAAGCAGGCTCATTTTGGTGGTGTTGAGCTGCCAGGTGGCATGGCTGGAAGATGCTTCCAGAGTTGCAATGGGACAGCTCTAAAGCCAGCTTCAGACCTCAGTTTCCTAGAGGAAGGCCTCTGCTGTTGGCCCCACATCTTCCTCCTGCCCCTGCACAGCACTATTTCAGTGACCTGAGAAGTAGTTCAGTGTTTCACATTCCCTAAATTTTTCTAAACCTTCTCTAAACTGCGTGACCGTACTGCCAGGAAGGATGTTGAGGATCCCATCTCTTCCCTTCAGCAGCTCATCCTGGGGAAGTGCAATGAGAACATGAGGAAGAAAACCTTTTTTTTTTTTCCTTTTTTTTTTCCCTAATAGTGTGGGGAGCAAAACACGTAGGTTACATCCCACATCATAGACACATCATTTTGTTGTCACTTCTCCACCATGTTTATTCTATGCTGTTCCTCTCCAGACCGGCTCATTGGTCAGGCTTTACTCACAAGTGTCTGTGTGTGTTTCCACCTTGCATTTTTTACTCTTCCACACCATCCACCAAACAGCTCCTCTGAATGCAAGATGTTCTTGGTGCATGGGGAGCTTTCCCTGTTTGCACTGTCCGTGAGGGGAAAGCATAAGTGGATGCTTATTGTTGCCCCTTGGGACAACACAGAAATGGAGGACAGAGGGACATCAGAGAGATGCAAATTGTGGTGCTGTGATGCTCTGCATTGCCAAGAAGGTAGATCTCAATAGAAATATTTAAGTTAGAGCTAAAGCTGAATACACTTCATGTTCTAGCAGGTGCAGCCCAAAAACAGCATCCCAAGGACAGCTGGGGCAGAAGTGATTTCCCCTTTTGTCTCTATCCAGGGGAGCTGGCATAGCTGTGGCCTCTGCTGAACTGGGAGGCAGTGCTGTAACATAATCATTGCATTCACTTTGCACATGGCACTGCTTGGTGTGAAGCAGGGTGGCTCCATCTCTGCACTAGACCTGCATGGCTGGAGGTGCTTCCTGGTCTGTGAGCTGCTCTCTGAATCTCCACTGATAGAAAAAGTGACTAGCATGAAGCACTGCAGGTTTCCTCCTTCCTAAAAACAGGCACCATTTGACTCCCTTCCCTTCTAAATCAGTGCTCTGTGGACAATGCAATGGCTTTAATTGCAAAGCAGATAATGAGCACCCTCTGGGGTTAGAGATGAATGGGTTTAACCCATAATCACAACTTAGGGCATCCAACAGTCTAGGTGGACTTTGCAAGCTGATTGATGGCCAGATGCAGATGTTTGGTGGGAAAGCAAGACGTGCCATCCTGAAGCAGAACCATACAACTAGTTCAGTTCTCTGGGCTGAGCTGAAAAACAAAGCCTGACGCTTCAAGGGAAGGTTTGAAATAATAGTTGAATAGACCTGATCTGATTCTGACCTTGAAGCTTTCTGTCTTTCAGGTCCTGAACCTTTTACCACCCATCTGTCCTTCTTTCCAGAAAAGCATCATGTCTGTGTAACTCTCCTTCTCACTCCTCTTGCCCTCCAGATCCTTCTATGAATCTAAGAGCAGACTGGCAGTAGAGGTGTGAAGTTGTTCTCAAATTTCTGGTGGTACCTGTGCTTCCAGCCTCTGGGGATGAGAAAGGTCAGCACACACAGAAGCAAAACACAGACCTCTGCCTTCTGCCCAAAGTGATCTGTGTGTTTCTGAACTTCTTTGCAAGGGCAGTTATCATTGCTATTCCGTTAGTGTTCAGCATCTGACATAAACAGTCTCTGATCGTATTAGTAGGCTCTTAGGTACTTCTACAGTACAAATAATAAATAATAATGAGCTGCAAGGAAGACCTCTGATTCTTGAATGTTAGCTCAGGCTGGGCTCTTATGGCTCCCACCTGATGGGAAGTGTCCATTTTGTGAACACTTCTGGCCTACTGTTGCCAACAGTGCTGCAGTGCCAGTCATAATAGTGGCCTGGGGACAAAGGTGTCTTTGTGCTAGGAATGAAGGAGAAGGTTGTCCTCAGCCCAGAGAAGCATGCTTGAAAGCGTGGCAGGATGCATTCCTGTGTAGTGGTGGTTTGGTGATTGTGGTGGTGTTGCTGAAGGCAGCAGGACTTCTCCTAGTGGATTGGGTGGGAAGAGGTGCCAGCCCTGGGCAGAGACTCTGTCCCTCTGCTGCACTCTGCAATGTGACAATAGGATGCAGTACCATGGGAGATATACTGAACAGCTGTTACTAGGCATGAGAATGACTAAGAAATTCTAAGAGGAATCTCTGGGTTGGTGGCCTTTAAATAACTGAGTTGGATTACACTTGGGAAATCTGTAGAAAACCTTACCATAAAATGGAAAGATTACTGGAATTGTTCAGGAGCTTCTAACCAGGGTTTGTATTGTTATACACACTGCACTGAACAAAGTGTTGGTTTACCTTTGCTGTAGCTAGCAAGAGCTCTTCTTAGAAGAGCTGTCATTGCAGCACAGAACACATGCAGCAAAGACAAGCACCACAGGGAACTCCCTATGCAAAGGAGAGGACTGTCCAGAAAGCAAGGGATATACAGCATTGCTGGATTTTTCTTTCTAGTCTTGTCACATATTAAGGAAATTCAGTTCATTCAAAACAAAACTTGTCTTCGGCAGGAAGCTGCAAGATTCTTACTGTGCTGTTTTCACATCCTCTTGGGCTTTCTCTCTAAGATCTGTTCCTTACAAGTAGCTACTGAAGATGTGGCTCTCACAATTAAAAGTGGATGTGTGAATTAACAAGGAAATGCATCAATGCAAGGAATGAAAATCAAGGCTTTGAGCTCACTTTTCAGAGTGGATCATGCTGGATGCAGGCAGGTATTGCAGCTGCTCAGAATACCTGGTTTGACATTAGCACACAACTCACAGCAGTGACCAAGCCACATGTAAACAGTGAGGACCAAAGACAAACTCAGTTCCAGGCCAAACTCTCTGCTCTAACTCATCAGTTGGGTTCTGCTGGCTTTACTAGCGTGACACAGACATTGCCTGAGTACCACAGCATCTCTCCCTCTAGAGAGCATCTATTTGGTTATTGTGTCAAATGAAACAAGATAAATGGTTCTTCCTTTGGGCAGCCCCTTCCCATCCCAATACCAACTGCACTTCCAGGATTTCTCCATCTCTCAGCCTTAATCCGACCTGAATACAGACCTTTGAACAAACTCCTGCTCACAGCCAAGCTCTTCTGGGATCTCAGCCCTCATCTGCCCAGCTACTATTGACTGCTGAAAGGAAAGTGGGAGGAACCTGTCCTTGGCCTGTCTCTCACCATGCTTTTTGTTACTTTGATTTCACTTGAAGGTCAATGGGGATCTTCTGAGCTTCTTGCACATTTCCAGCCAGTGTTGTGCGGGGGGCCAGGTGAACAAAGTTGGCTGCTGGTAGAAAGACAGCAGTATCAAGAGCACTCCCTAAATCTTGGGGTATTGGTTGCACATTGATGCTCATGGGTTAAATACAACAGAGATGAAGCTTCGTCCAACATCACAAAGTGAGTCAGAATCCAGAAAAAGACTGGATTCTCTCATATTGCGGATTGATGCCAAGAGACTGGCCTGTCGATGCTGCTCCCTCAGAGCCTTCTGCAACAGGAGAATACTCCCGGCTCCCCACATCAATTTGTGAGTAGGGAGCTCTGCTGAGCTGTCATTTCCTCCAGGGCAGTGCTCAGCAGTGCAGCCAGCAGTTTGTCTTCCCTGCCTTTTCTACCCATAGCAATTGCTGCCACCAGTGAGTAATTGGTTATTTCTATTAAAGCCATGGGGAATGTTATGAGATTATTTTAGAAGGGGTGGGGGAAATCCATTTACCCATTTGGTAAAATGGAGGTCACCAACATAGCCTCCCTCCTTTGTAATGGGAGGTAAATGCCTGCAGAAGGCAAGCTGGGGCTTTTTTATTTCTGAGGAAAGAAACAAAGAGGTAATACAAGTGATAAGTGGCAGCTGAGGAGATGTGAGTCTTGTTCTGAAGTCTCCTGCCTCGAAAGCTGGTTTGTGAGTGGCTGTGGGTACAGATGCTGGGTGATTCCTGCCAGAGCTCTGAAGTTGGATTCATGCTAATTTCTGAAGCCAGGAGTTAAGAAACTGTGCACAGCCTTGGAAAAGCGAAGGCAGAGGGAGGTGTGCATCCCTCCATAAACTCTTGCAAATTCCTGGAAGCAGAAAAGTACCAGCTGCTTCTGTCTCTGACATCACTTCTTCTCCATGGCAACGCAGAAAGACATCACTGGGCTTTTGACAGAGGAGTCACAAGAGCTTGCATGGCTGGGACGAGTGCCATGCAGTGTTACCTTGAGAAAGCCTCAGCCCTGAGCCTGCCTTCCTTCGGCTGCTCCACTCTGGGTACACATGGGCTTACTGGAAGCCAACTGGGGAGCATGAATGCCTGGCTGAACATCTGCACTCTTGCAGTTTTCAAGTGTGTTGTCTTACTGCAGCGAGAAATGGTGACTCACCCCTTTCTGGGATGAGCCACTACATCCTGCATATATTTTTAATCATTTTTATGAACCTATTCACTGAATTCTGCACACATTTGAGTACGTTGTTCATCAGTGGACGTGACGAATTTTAGCAGAGTATTCCTGCAAAAACTTTCACCCAGCTCTTGCAGTGTTATCTGTGACCGTGACCTTATAAATGGGCAGGACTGCAAGCATTGTGCCAAAACTGGGGATGCCTAGTCATTCTCCTTAAGAAGAGCAACTGCTGCAGGAGCTTGCTCTGGTTTGCTTTGAAGTCAATGGCAGGTTTCCCATTGGCGTAAGTAGGAACATGTGTTTACGGAAATGAATAACACTGCTCCTCATTTTTCCAAGTTTGGATGATCAAGGCACGGCCTGAGTTGACCTGGAAACTCAGCCTGTTCAGCCTCCATCTCTCAGCTGCGCAGTAGGCGTTACGACTTTGATTTGTGTGGAAGAGAGCTCCATACTATTGGTAACTTAGATTATGAGCATTAATTGGGTTAGGACTGATGAACTCTGAAGGTTTCCTTGTTTTCCACTGGTAGTTTTCACTCTAAATTGGGCTTGGACAGTGTGTGTGTCAAGGAGCACAGCAGTTTTGTTTTTCATGCATGTATTGCTCCTACTTTGGATGAGCTGCCTGTGAGGACAGCGCTCCCATGGCCCTGTCTGGGGAGGAAGCTGTCCCTGCTCACACAACCCTTTTCTCCCCACACAGTGTGTGCAGGTCAGGACTATCAACCAATGTCAGCACTGGATAGGGTGCTTTTGCTGCCAAGATGACAGGTACTTTGGGAACAGGTGGATTTTGAAGCTCCAGACAGAACACTGTAGTGGAGCTAGCAGTGATATCACTGGGGACCTGTCCCCCAAGGGCCGCCTCATATCTGCTGAAGCAGAGGGAGTCTGAAAGGGCACTACTGTTTTTCTTGGCATTGATTGCAGGATGAATGCTTATTGAAGCAACTGCCTCTAATAGCTCAGGAGAGGCCTTTATGGTCTGCTGTGGCAGTGATCTACAGATAATGGCTTCCTCCGAGATTTTCACACTTTCCTGTGATCCTCATACTGGATACATTAAAACTGACCTGCAAAGAAGGATGTTTCATTTTTCTTAAAAAGGCTTCGTAGATTTCTATGATGTGCCACTATTTTTGGTGCGTTGTTTTTTTTCCTGGAGATGCCATTATGACATTATGATGTGGGAATACAAACTGCTTCCTTTTCACTTTACAAATAGGAGAACCATCAAGTCCCACGTACACAGAGTGGAGGAAATGTATGAGTCTCAGGGCAGGGGGTCCAAATCCTACCAGAGGGGCAGAGGTGCCAAAGAATGACCAGGGGTCCAGTCCCTCAGCAGAAAGGGCTGCAGAGGTTTTCAGCTGGAGTGAGTTTCCTTCATTACATGTGGCTTTCCTTTTGAAATTGAGGCATTTTGTGGGAATATGTCAATTTGAGCATTATTTTCAACAGGAAAGGCAAAGTGAGTCATTTGGGTTTTTCTGTTTTGTTTCATTAATGTCAAAATGTCTTGTTTTGATAGAGACAGAATTGTCATTTCTGTGATATCAAAATGTCTTTCTAGCTCCTGCTCGTTTTATTTCATTTTCTACTAACTGTAAATATACTGTTCTTAAGTTATTAATTTATCATTATCTTCAGATGATATTTAATACTGTATCTGATTTTGATACGTGCAATTTTTTTGACATCTAAGCCAAGTGTGTTTTTAGTGAAATGGAATGAAATGAAGATGCTATACAAAACAACTCACTGTTTGTTGAAATTAATTTTCTTGTTTCTTAATCCAAAAAAAAAAAAAAAAAGAAAGAAAGGAAAAAAAACCATCTGTTTTTTAATTTTTTCTCTTCCTGGTGGGGAATGCATCAATATTCCAGGGTGTGAGGCTGTAGAAAGATCTCTGGTGTTTATGAACTTGTAGCTGAAAGCGATGAGAACTTGCTATTGCTTCCCACATGAGAGGGTGCGAGCTCTGCCTCATACTTGGGTCACAAAGTGCCAAGGGCACACGGCTATGAGGCACTTGGGAGGGGAGAAACTCTCTAGGCGTTGGGACAAACAACTACCTCTGGGTGCTGGGATCTCTGTTACCAGTGTTGCTAACTTGTGTGATGCTTTCAAATTACGCTGCGATAATGGCATTTATACATCACGCTTTGAAGATGCTCTTTATTGACTTAATGTGAATATTATTGCCATCGTTTATTATGGGGAAGTATCTCATAGTAATTGAAATACAATATGGTGCCATTAATCACTTTGAATACAAACTGCTAACTTTTAACTGTTCATAGTATATTAAACGCTCCTCTAACCATAAAACAATTAGACTTGCAGTCAGATAGTTTAGAAATGGCCAATGGTTAAGATTCATGATGATTGACGTTTATGTGGCAATGTTTACATTTTTGTGTTTGAGCAACATATTTCCTTTGGAGCTTCTGTGAAGGAATCGGGACCTGCAGCTTTTTGTTTGCTGATGAAGAGGTGTAAGCAGGTGTAAACTGAAGGCATAGTAGTTGCCTAACAGCATCTCTAGGACATAATGGAGATAGGAGGGAGTCTGCAGTGCACAGCAGGCTGCGTACAGCGAGTGTTGCTCCTAAGCATCACCAGCACTCTGTCCCCACCATTCCTGGTTAAGGAAAGTGGTAAGAAAGAGACAAATTCACAGAGTCTTTAAGGTTGGAAAAGACCAATAAGATCGTGTAGTCCAAGTGTGAGGTTTGGGGCATACTGAGGTTTTGGGCGGTGACTGCTAAAATAAAGCTCCTTTGTTTTCATAGGATTCTTTTTGAATTTTTCTTCTGCATTACTTAGAAAAGGGTTTTCCACCTTGGAAGATAATTTTCAATTAGAAAATTACCTGCCTACCAAAAAGACTATCGTTTAAACTGCCATCATAGGAAAGCTATGCCAGTACCACCTGCAGTACTTGAGCCGGGTGGGATAAATCCCCTCCAGACCTGCCAGGCTCCCAGCTCAATGGCTCTTTGCACTGCCCAGCAGCTCCAGCCCTGCTCCTGCCACTCCAACTCCCCGGGCTGGGTGTGGAGACCCTACGGGGCAGCAGCGTTTGGTTGGACAAGAGGCAGTATTTTAGAAAGCTCCAACATTTGCTCCTGCGGCGGCTGTGGGAAGCCTGGCTATTCAAATGCTTGCAGGAACCTCCCTTTTTGCTGCCAGATTTTAAAAGCATACTTCAATGGCACTCACAGGAGGTGAGGAGATGTGTAAGGTCACTTCTCAGGGCACATTTTAAAGATTTTCCAAGAAGAGCAGAGCAAGGTCTTCCTGCTGGGGGGAGGGGCTTTTTTTTCTTAGCTGGAGCTTTTATTGTCAATATGTATTTTTAATAAAAGGGAAGTGATAGAAGCGGTGGTGGGTGACAGAGCCCTGCGTTGTTCAGCTGCTGACATTTATAAGACAATGCCGATGTCTCTTCAAAACAGACTCCTGCTTGCCCCTACTGTATTGATGCACACATTTATTGTACGACTGACAGCAGCGAGATGAAAATGATAATGTATGAAAAAATCCCAGAGGCACAGACCGGCGGTTTTGCAATGCAGGCTCTTTGCCTTTGGCATCCTTTGGAGGATAACGGTCTTAGATGAGTCACTGTGAAGCAGCACAGGCTACTCTTTCATCCAGCCTCGATACTCATTTTTCCTGGTTTCTGGTGACACCAGCTGTGTATATCTTAATCATCTCAGCGCGTTTACAATTCTTTCTCAATTATCTATAAACAAACCGTGGCAATTACATGACAGGTGATGGCTGGAGTGAGCTGGTCAACTGTGAGATTGTGCAGCGTGGTGGGCACAGGAGAAGTGAAAAATAAACAAATGCACTCCGGGTGCTGCAAAGGGAGCTGCAACCTTCCAAATAGCACAGTGGAACAGAATAAATTTACTGCACGGGCTCATTGCAGACCAGAGGGCAAACGAGCACCAGGCGTCCATCCGCATTCAGTCCACGTGTCACCATCCCAGCTGGGCAAGGTGCTCAGCCAGGGAGCACAGAGGTGAGTTGGCCAGAGCTCAGTGCCCACTGCTTTGGGGCCATCTACAGCTGGCACAGAGCAATGCCTGGGTTGAGGAGGAGGAGGCTGTCGTGTTAAGTTAGAGCCCAGCCCTGCAGATCAGTTCTCCATGAAGTATTTTTGGTTGTGTAGGAACAGTCCCTGTGGCAGCAGGTTGACCTTCACTGTGGAAGAAAAGCTTATTCATGGGGTGCATTCTGTAGGATAGTCTTCACCCCAAGGACACCGGCACTGCAATATTATTATGATGTTACGCACGAGCTTTTATTTCCAAATGAAAAATGGAAATAGAGAATGCTCTCCACCTATTGATTCTTTGAATTTGCATACTTGGGTACATATGTTTGATGTCTGTCTTTGTGTGCAGCTGTTTGCCAAACGTGACAGGATTTGTTTTTTAAACCTGGGGGCGAGTTCTGCCCTGTGCATTTAAAATAAGATTCCTCTGAATTATTGAAAATGTCAATAAATAAAGCAGAGGAAGCAGGCAGGGAAAAAACCCAGAGGTCCTTGGCAAAAGGAGGCTGTGGATGCTGGCAATAGGCTGTTACAGCAGGAAAGAAAAAGAGAAAAAATGAAAGGGGGGGCAACTTAAAAAAAAAAAAAAGTGTAAAGGACAAAGAGTTGGATCGAATATCTGTGCTCTGCTTTTCTCTGGGTTGGATGGTAATTACGAGCTAGGCCCTGGACTGCTTTTCTTGTGTTCCTGTGAATTTAATTCCACCTTTAATTTCACCCTTGAGGGTGAAAGAGAAGTGGAATACTTGAATGGAAGCTGAAGTGGAGGGGGGACAGCTGGGCTGTGTCTGTGGGTTGGGAGCCACCAGCACCCTGCAGCCAGGCATGGGGCAGTGCTGGGGAGAGAGCTGGGGACCAGTGAGGAGGAGGCATGCATGCACCTTTCCAGAGAGTTTTAGCCTGCAACACAGCTGAGCAACAAGGAGAGGAAAAGGAAGAGGAAGGAAAAGGTCAGTCCCCAGAGATGCTCGTCCACAGAGCATGGGATGTGCGAGGCTGCAGCCGTGTGGATTTTGCATAGTCCATAGCAGCGTACTGTGTTTGTAGTGGCTGTCACCAATTGGCTTGGATGGATGGCTCACCTGAGTGCCAGCCCTCCTGGTCACCCCATGGGTGTGTGCAGGAGGAAGGAGCTTCCTTGAGAGAAATCATTTTGCAGACAGGGTTGTCAGTGTGTGGGGCAAAGCATTTCCTTAAGCGAATAAAGTGAGGTGAGTTCGCTGTAACTGTTGTGGGTTGGGGAGAGTGACTGGTGTATATCAGGAACCAAAATACTGGGATTTTATCTTAATTATGTGCAGTGTGAAGGAGGAAGAGAGGAATTGGGTATTGAGAGCTGCGTGCACATGGCTTGTGGGAATGGTCACATTGATCGCTGCAGGAAGGAAAGCGTGCCCCATTTGTTCACAAAGTATACAGCACAGCCACCACCCCCAGTGTGCTCCCTCAGCAGGAGGAGTCCTGATCAGCAGGGCTGGGGGCTGCCCGCTCCTCAGCCACATGCTGCTGGGAGCCCACAAACAAAACATGGCATTCTACAGAGCTCATCATCCCATCCCCAAAATTATAACATCCTTTGCACTCCTCTCAAGAGATCTTGCATGAGCAACCATTTAAATGAATATTACATTATTTACAAGTTCTGCTGTTATTAAATTAATGTTACATTCATTGGAGTTTTTGTTTTGTTATGTTTTCAAGGCAGAGCTGTAATTTGAGCAACATATTCATCAAGTCGGAAATGGTGGCTCCAATTATTTTAACATTCATTTGCCCATTCAGCTTCCTCTACATCTGCTGGTTTCTTGGTGCAGCAGCATGTCGGAGCGCTCGCACACAGCCCGGCCAGGGACATTTCTGTGCTATTCAGCAGCAACATCTCCACGAGGGAGACAATGGGAAATGTTCAGTCTGGTACAGCTGAGGCAGCCAGAGCTCTGCCACGAGGGCTGTTAGGCATCGGTTGCAGCAGCAGTGCATCCCTGGGTATGGATTTCCTTTCTCTGCTGGCGCATCCCTCTTGGCTTCAGAGCATGGGAAGTTGGGACTGGCAACTTAAATTCAGGCTGAATAACGAGAAGAGACTCCAGTAATTTGGCAGCACGGGAGCCTTTGTGCAGCAATCTCATGTGTGTGTAATAGTGATGCTCATCGGGGAGAGTGTGAGATGATTTATTTAAATCTGAAAGGATACTTTTGGTCACTGGGTAAGAGACAAAGCATCAGCCCCTCAGAAGTGCTGAAAATAAGCCAGAATAGCAAAAAAATGTTTCATTATTTATACTGGTGCTTGAAGTGTAGGCTTTCTTGACATGACCATAAAATCTTGTAATCTATTAACGCTTCTCTCTTTGAAGCTACACCCATCCCCCCCCAGGCCTCAGCTTGGGCCCAATCCTGCCATGCAGCTCTGACAAGCACTGCTGGAGCGCTGCCATGCCAGTCCAAAGCTTGTGGTTGTCAGAGCTCCAATCCTCCTGGGCATGGGACTCTCAAGATGGTGTGGGTTTAAAAATAATCAATAACTGTGCTCTCTTTTCTCTTTGTCTGCTTTTTCAGTCTGTGAGACTCTCTTGAGCTATCCCCTGCAACTACGAGAGCTACCTGCGTGCTTATAGTTTTTTTCTTTCCCAGAGATGGGAGATTTGGATGATTTTTGGCCTGCAGGAGTTCCTGATGAAACCATGGGAAGAGATTGGCCATGATGTCTGACTGTCCTTGTAGGACCATCCCTGCACCTATATGGGGCTTCAGCCTCCCAAAGAAGCTCCCTTCTATCTTGGTAGTGCTCTGAAGTGCTGATATCTCTCTGCTTTTGCCTGTGCACATCTCATTTTTCAGTTAGATATTTGCAATCAAATGTATGCAATCCAGTCGTTCAATATGGCTGGATGGAGCCAGGCACAAGTGACACCTCTCATTCCACTGAACCTAGAAAAGGAGATGGATAACTGGATAACCTACATTGAAAGGCAGAACATTCAAAACTGTTATTCAGAATTGGATTTTGCTGAGTATCTCCTATTCCTAAACAAGGAACAGTACAAAGCAGTGCTGGCCAGCTGCAGGTTCTCCATGGGTTCAGCCGCCCAGGGGTGGCAAGGCCAAATATGGAAGGGAGCTGCTCAAAGGGGAGCACAGTGTGAGGCAGGCAGGATGGCAGTACTCAGAAAGACGATGAAGTGTGGCCCTGCAAGACCCTCAGCAGTGGCTTGTTGGATGTGCCTCTGCTCTGTTCATTAATCTGCAATAATTAGACTTTATTTGCAGAGGTTAACAGCAGTGGCACATGGTAATTAACCACTCATTCCCCACTAAAGGAGTCATAAAGCTGCTTGTGTGACACTGGTCTGGCTATGGGTATTTTTGGTGCTGGTGGGTGCTCTCAGGGGGTGATTCGCCCCTAAGCCACTTGTCTGTGTCTGGCCCACTCTGTGCCCTCTCTGCAAGAGGGGTGGGGGGTAAACAGACACAAATCCTTTGCTGCTTGCTCTGTGGCACCTCACTGGCCAGCTGGGAGCTGTTATTTCCCTAGGGCAGGAGCAATACTGCTCAAACACCTGCTGCTGCTGCGAGCAGTAGCGTGCCCCCTGTTTTGCAGAGCATTGCATATGGCATTAAAGCTGGGACCAGCCTGGGATTAGGGAAAATGGAGCAAAAGTGCGGATTTTGGACAAGATCTCCCCCTCCCCTTTCATTACTTCTCCCTCCCTTTTCCCCACATCCCCCTCCAGCAAAATCAATCTAATTAGCTGAATAGATGAGGATAGGCCAGGCAGGGAGAAGCCCCGTTGCGTGCCCTATATTACTAACCCATGTGGGAGCAGCAAGATTGGAGAGAGATTGAAAGGGAAAATTGTAGGTGCAGGTTGAAGGAGAAGTGGGATAAGCTTTCCCCCGACACGGCAATGGTGTCATCTTTCTCCAGTGCCGGCCAGCAGCACCGCATCCATCTCCTGCAGTGTGATGACCAGCAGGGAACCTCTTGCTCAGGGACTTCAGCCCTATGCTGGTGCTGCACCCTCCTCCCCAGCAGGGCAGGGCAGGCACAGCCAGATACCTCACAGCAATTCTGAGGAAACCCAAAGAGGTGCCCAGACACAGCCCTACTGGAAGGGATCCCACGGGAGGGATCCAGAAGGAAGTGGGTAGCAGAGGCAGTGGTTTCAGTAGGCACCCTGTTGTGCCTCTGTTTCTCTCTCTGAAGCAGCACCAGTTTTCCCTACAGTTGTGTGCCAGCAGTGGGTCTGCCTGATTTCTCTTCCCCTGCCCTGGAGCCACTCCAACAGAGGCAGTGTTTGTTTGCAATTACTGCCTTTGCTCTGGGATGGGGAGCCTGCTTCAGTTATCAAGCAGGTGAGTGCAGCTAGCAGCTGCAAAACCTGTGGGTGCTGGAACATCCCCTTGGAAACATTCAGCCCTTATCTGTGTGTCCTATGTCCTGCTGCCAGCTTCCATGTTGCTTCCATGGGAAAAATCACGTGAGGGAAATAGCTCACAGCTCCAGGATGGCTTTTGCTGATCCGACATCTCACTGTTTCGTTTCTTCCTTTGCTTTCCCAGCAGCCATCCTTCACAGCTTATTTTACTGCCTGCTCTTCCTTTCCTGGACCATGCTGTGGTTGTAATCCTGTGCATTTGCTGTACCACCTCCTGTTAAATCTCTCAGGCGTTAGTTTGTATTGTGCTCACACTGCCTTGCGTGTGTTCATTTCACATATTCTATCCATTGTTTCAACTATTTGGAGTATCAAATGAGTTTATAATCTTTTTTCTCCAAAGTGACTGGACACGAGACCTTCCACAGCTCTAACACAAACCTCTCCAGTTCACAGGTATGTACTCATAAATTAAAAACAAAAAATCCTCCTGAATTAGACCAAAGCTGAAAAAGTAGCTGTTTCCTCTGAACTGGGCGAATGTTGTGAGTAAGGCTGGGAGGCTCTTCAGCTCCTGGCTCTGGACACATACACCAGAACACAGTCATGTCCTTACAGGTCTTTCTGGGGGGCCTTCAGTGACAGTTTGTCGAACAGGAGAGATTACATCTCTCAGACTGACATTTTTCAATGACTTTTTGATTAGCTGCAGAAATTAATGCTTGCATGTGAAGGAAAAACATAGATGGACATATCTGTAGTGATGAGAATGAGCATTTGGTCGGGAGGACAGTTCTTTCCCAGCCTTGCTGACAGGGCTCAGGGCTCCCGTGGTCCAGGATTTCCTCTTACCATCTGTCTCATCAAAAAAGGTGATGCAGATCCCAGCACACAAGGCTCAAGTGCAAAAGCAAAGTGCTGGGCTAGTGCGGTTGCTCCCCAGAAAGGGGCTGTGTGCTGTGTTACCTGCACACCCATAGCTTGGGAGTCTCAGTTTAGATCCTAGCCTGCAGATCCTAGCCAGCATAGCAAAGCCCTAACCTTGAGGGCTTTGAGTTCTGCTGTGCCTGTCTGCTCTCACACCAACACGCACTGTACCAAGGAGTGCCTCCTGCTCCTCACTCATGTGTTCCCAATGTGTAGTTTACTGCTCAGGGAGGCGGCTAACGATTGAACCATCCTCAGCCACACCTTACCATCTCTGCTTTATAGGGGGGCTGTGGCTGACCCTCTTCAAGTTGTCAGCAGGGCAAGGGCTCATTGCTCTAGCTTTGTGGCTCTGCCCAGAGCAGGCTTTATCCCAGGCCTTAAGCTGCTCCAGCCAGCCGTAAATCAGCCTGCAGACCTGGGCTGTGCCACCTCCCTTCCACCGGTTCATTTTTTTTCAGAAGTGAAACATGAGAGTAATAGGAACTACAGTGGAACAGCAGAGATGTTTAGTGGTGAGAGTGCTGACACAAACTCATCTTCTGAACTACAGGTTTTTTTCTGGGAAAAGAAAATATATATAGAAATGACCTCAAATAAAAACCGCTCCTTTGTGAGGCTTGCAGAATGAAAATTACTCCAATGTTTCAATTTTCACTTCATGAAAACAGTTTCCCCATTTTCCGACCAGCTATTGCAAAAGGATTTGCCATTAGTAACAGAAGAAGCCTCACATCTGGTCGAGTTTTCACCATCAGACAAAGGGAAGGACGTCAGCGAGGCATTAAATGTAGATAATGGATTATCAACAGGGAAAGAGCCCTTGGGGGGTGGATGCGGGGCGGGGAGCAGGGCCGGGCGTCCTGAGGCACAAAGGCGGCCAAGTGAGACGTGGGAGGGCTGTGCCTGGCTCCAGGGCTCACGCTGCTTCTGGGGGCGGCTGCGGCTGGTCCCCTGATTCCTGCCAGACGTGGCCTGCAGGGAAGAAATCAAATATTAACTGGTTCCTGCTCCCAGACCTGCATGAGGAAGATGAGCGAACAGGGAGGGAGACTGGTGGAGCCAAGAGAACAGTAGGAAGCCAAGCACAAGCCAAGCAATAAATTATTAGTGAGCATGAGTAGGAAAGCTTTCAAAGGCAGAGTTGACAGGGACACTAGCGAAATCCCCAGTGTAAGACAGAGCCTTTACTAAACTTAGCGTAAAACCCAATAAACACTTTTGGTGGGTTTGGAGAGCAGCCCTGGTTTTGGCAGAGGGCGAGTGGAAAGGATCAAAGAGCCAACGAAATGCTCAGAAGGAAGTGGCAGGGAGCTCTTGTAGAGCTGAACAGCTAGGAAAGAGAAGGAAACTCGGCAGCTTTTATGCTGCCATGCAAGACCCCAGAGCCAGAAGCAGCATACCTCTCTGCAGAGAGCTTACTGCCTGATGGAGATTTGCCCAGCATCTGCAAAATGGGCTGAAGAGCTGTGCACGGATGAATAGAAAACCAGGACAGAGAGGCAGTGCTTCATGCTGCCTCACCTCTGACTGTGGAAGCAGTTCAAGTTGAGGATTTGCCTCCTCTGAAAGATGGTCCAGATCCTCCTGATGTCAGCAAGGAGCCTGGCCCCAGCAGAGTCTGATCAAGTTGGCTTGGTTCTGGTGAGAGCCCATCCCTCGTACACAAGTATCAAAAAGTGGCTCAAACCAAGAGGTCTGTGTGTCCCCAGCTGCCTAAGCATCTGGGAATCTCAAACTTTAAACACAGGCATCATCACAAGTGCCTCTGTCCTGCTTCCAGGCAGAAGCAGGGGCATCCCACATGGTTTTGCCCACATCCTGGTGAGGATGAGCAAAGATCTGTAGCATCCACATTTGTGCTGCCCTCCCTCTGCCTTCCCAGGACCTCCCTGTCATGAGGTGGCTGGAGGACATGTGGCAGGGAGATGTGGGTGTTACAGGAGTTACTGCAGGAATCTGTCCTCTTCAGCAATAGCAATAGCAAATGTTAATGGTGTTAGTAACAAACCAAACAGGAACACAGACCGGCATGTTCTGGTCACCTTTCCAATGCTCAGCCAAACCATTGTAACCAAACTGTTTATGAGTTATTTTGTCCCCCCAGAGTCTTAAAGTTAAGCAGGGATCCGAATTTCTAATGCGTGAAACAAACCTTTGTAAAAATACATACATCCAGATCTTTTTTTTTTCTTTTTCTTTTTTTTTTTTTTCAGCACAGGGAAGTGAACACTGGGCACGAGCCCAGATTTTTACTTTCCTTTGTGGGTCACCTTTAGGAACTGAACAAATGGAGGATCTCATTATTAAAATAGAATATGACTGGAAACTTCATCAGTGGCTGTGCTCACCTTGGCATTCTTCCGACCCGTGACAGCAAAGATCTGGAGCTTCAAAGCACAGTGTTGTCCAGGAATTTGCATGGGCTGGCTGGGAAAGGGCTCCGAACACCCATTCATCACTACGGACTCACTGTATCGAGGAGATGCACCATGACCCTTGCAAGGAAAAAGCCCTGTTCTTGACACAAAGGAATGATCAGGGGCACCAGGATGGCCAGCATGGGGGCTGACCTTGTGTCTTCTGGTGCCTGGCTGCTGGCAGCATCTGGAAGATGCCTAAGCTGTCCCTGTGCCCTGTCTCCATGCATCATGAGGTGGGAGCTACCACATGGTCAGCCCAGGCTCAGAAGTCTTATTTTGGCATGAGGATTTTGCCCTGGCCAAGCCAATCTTTTCATATCCTCCAAATACTTCTCTTTTTCCCTGCAAAATTTCAAGCCATGCCGTTGCAAGCCTGAGGCAAGTGGGACCATGGTGAACACCCCAGGTGCAGGACTAAATGTTGCTCCCACAGAATGCCAGCACTGCTTCTCAAAGCCTGGCCAGCCTGGCCAAGTGCATGCCTCCCCCTTACTTACGTCCAGAGAACAAATTAAATAAATCCTGGATGCAACAAGATTTATAACTTAATTGGCTGGCTGCAAAAAGTTATTTCCCTTTTCAGCCCTTGTACAGTCAAACCACCCCTCCTCTCCTCATTTATCTCTTGCTGTGAATATCTGATGGCTGACTAACATGGAATGTAAATACCTAAATTCTTTCTCCAGGACAGGCATGCTAGCAGTCCCCTGCCCAGGGACAGCACTGTTCTGCTCTGCTCTACCCTCCTCTCCCCTGCAAGGGGCTGCGGATCTCACACATGGTCAAACCAGGAAGCACAGAAACACATCCTAATGGTGTCACAGTGGATATTGGTCTATAGGAGAAAAGGAAGAGTTTCCTTATTTCTTACTCAAGCCAGCTGCCAACTCTGCAAATAAATGGACATTGTTGTCAGTGCTATTGTCTGGATCAGGTCTGGCTTGCTCTTAAATAAGGCAGAGCAGCAAGAATGAAAGACCTGTGGTCCTGCTCCTCTCTGGCTGTTTGTATGCCCAGATTTGCATAGATTTTCTTGTGCAGCACAACCTGCCTGCTCAGCAGCCTGCCTGTAAGACATGTTTCTCAGCATCCCTGTGTTCTCTCATCCCAGTAGCCACTCACAGCCCAGCCTAGCAGCCCCTGCAAGAGGACGCATGTGCTCCAGCACCCTCTGTGTCCTGAGCCCACTGTGTCGTGTCTTGAGTGCTGCACTTGGAGACAGGCTGTACTGAGATTTCAGTGCGCCTGGCTGACTCCATCCAGATTAATTATCAGTGCCTAGGAAAAAGATCTCACGTCAAATTGGTGGGAATTCAGCTTTGTTTTCCCCATGTTTGGCCTTCTGCCAAGGGAGCAGAGCAAAACCAGCGCTGCCTTCCCTTCCTTGCAGAAGCCTACAGTCACTCTGACACAATTAAAAAAAGACTCAGAGGATGCAGGGCGTTTAAAATACAGTGGTGCTTCCCTTCCATCCATCACGCCATTATGGGGAAAACAAAGCCCGTCGCCAAAACAAGGCGAGCAAGACGCCCTCTGGAGCGGCGCGGCAGTGATGGACCCTTGCACACAGGGCAGCCCCATTGCCGAACTTTGTCGGGAGACACGAGGTACTACAAGGTCCCAGCACGTCCCTGTGTGGGTACACTGCAGCCTGCGCCGGAGGCTTCTAGGGTATAAATAATTCAAGAGCCGTGAAGAGGATTTCTCCCTCTGCCTCCCTCTCTGCCTTGTAACAAATGCTAATTTAATCAATCGGCAGTAAATCTGGCTGCTTGCTGACTCATGGCAGACGGTGCCCCTGCGGACTGGAGCAGCAGCTTTGCTATCTCATTTGGAAACGAACAATGTGGGTGCCAGCTTCGTTGCTTTTCACCTTTTCCCGGTTTTCCTCGAGTTGGTACGAAGCGGAGACGATTGCAAAACGCATCCACGGCCGTCGGCCGTGGGATGCTGAGCTGCAAATACCGAGAGGGAAGGGGCATGGGGCATCGCTCCCGGCTCCTGGCTGCTGCGGGTCCCCGGTCCGTTGTACGTCGGCTTCCACGCCCATGCAGCTCCCTGGTGCAGCAGCAGCAGCTCTGGCCAACCTGCAGAAAGCAGCGGGACATTGCTGTCTGGGAAGGAATATTAACATTCTGATTACGATTAAAGCAATTTCACTTATCTGCAATGTTTATCAGCCTCCCGTAACCTTTTGACCCACAGAAGAGTGGGTCAGGGAGCAAGCTAGGAGGCCAAGCTGAAAACTACGTAGTGAAGTGTTTTCCCAAATGAAAATCAGTTTGCAACAAAATGGATTTTTTCTGCTTGATCGTGTCCATTTTTGCTTCTGAAAAATCAATGACAGCTTAAAAAAATTAAAGCATCTCCTCAAATGTTTGCTGCAGGGAAAGAGGGAAGCCCATCCCTGATGAAAGCAATGTTTTCATCAGATAAAACCTATTAATACTAGCTATAAAGCTTTTACTTTGCGGGTTAAAAAAAGTCCTCCAGTGGCCTTTTTTTTTTTTGCTGAGAGCAAGATCAGTGTGTTTATCTGCTACAATCTCTGTCTGCAGACTTAGCTACACCTCAGCAGCAGATGGAGCCTTTTACTTCTTAACTTCCCACTACAGAGACTTGGTGAGGTGAGGGGCTGAGACCAAGGGAACCAGCAGGGCCCCTGCAGGACTGGGGCTGCATGGGGTCTGCACAGAGCATGGGCATGGGTCACATCTTCTGCATCTCGAGTGGCATCCAGCAGTTAATTAGCAACAAAACCCAGCAACACACTGATCTTTGGTGGTCATCTGCCTTGATATGGGCAAATATCAGGGCTGTGAAGCAGCAGCACCCTCAACCGCTTGCTGCAGAAAAGTTCCCATCCAACACATTGATTTTGTATTGCACAACTCCCTACATGGTGTGCAATCTTTGCTCAAAAAGCTTTTATTCAGCTGATCAGCAGAATTGTCTGCTGCAGCATGCCTTAGGGCTCTCATAAATGAAAGAATTATAAATGTATATTAATAAATTACATCCTCTATTTGCTAGCAACTCCTGCCCAGTGCAGGCCTGGGTACTATCACTGCCAGCATCTCCTCTTGCAGAATTTTGTCTCCCTTTCCTCCAACATGATGGGCAAACACAGCCCATTAAAGCAGTGTGTTTTCTATCCCTGCATGCACCTTTAGTACTGTGTAGTAATGGGGCCATCCACATCTATGCAAATCACTCCTGGGACAAAACATATGCATGACAGAATTTCTGTAAGATTCTTAAAACATGCTTTTAAACCCTCATGTAGAAACATGGATATCTTCTAGACTGTGGCACTCTGAAGGGGAGCTGTGTGGCAATTAAAATGCTACCGTTGTTCTGTTTCAATTAGAAGTCCCCTTAATTGCCAAGCCTTCAAGGTTTTTAAGCTAGCCTCTGGTGAAAGATGGCAGCAGTGTGCACTGATGGATGGTGTTCATGTGTCGCCTTACACCGCAGAAAACATCACAACAGTTACCCTGCTGCAACCACATTAGACTATCACATCTTGTTTCTGTATTTCTTTTGTCAGTCGTGTTCGTTACCGAAGAGCTCGGCTGCTGTTCAACAAAGCACTTAAGGCCCTGCTTGATTTGTGCTCAAGTCAATTCCCTTTGCAGTGCTGCAGCATGTCTACATTAAGGATCCACATGGAAACCACACATCTTTGCCCGTGTGAGCCCTCCCAGGCCTGCCAACCTGGAAGAAAAGACTTACTGCCCAAAGCACTGCAAGAAGTATTTATCAACAAAACAAGAAAGTAAGAAGGGTGTATTCTCCGAACTGCTGAGCCCCTCTGTGGCCCAAACAGCTGCCTAATTCCTGCCAGTGCCTGGCACAGCAGAAACAAGAGCTTTGCTGCTTTTTCTCATTTTAGTCCCATTGCTGGTGGCACCTGTTAGCATCAATCCATTACTCAGAGAAGTTCCATCAGCTGTATCTATTGGCTTCAGCCAAAATGCCCCAAACTGTGGCATGGTGAATCTGTCCCTAACGAGGTCTGCGTCTGAGCAGGGTGGCTGGGCTTAGGCTCCCAGTATCCCCTCTTTGCCAGCCCATGCACAGGGCAGCTACATGGGGATGCTCGCAGGCTGAGAATGGAGCTTTGTGGCAGAGGATGCTCTTGGTGGTGCCTTAGAATTTTATGATTCTAACTGAATAGAATCATAGAATCATTGAGACTGGAAAAGACCACTAAGATCATCTAGTCCAACTGTAAGTTGCTTGCAAAGGAGCATGCATCTCCAAAGGATGCCAAGCAGGTGATCTTTCTCAAAGCTCCTGTGCTGGGGAGCACAGAGCAGCTGTGGTGGCAGTGCTGGAGACCTCAGTGACCACTGGTTGGAGTGCCTTGCCCATGTCTTGCTTTGCCAATGCCCTGTCATTCAGCCGCAGGCATTTTGATAAGACAACAGCTCTGGCTGGAGTGTGCTAAAGCAGCAGCATACTGTAAGCACACAAAGCCACGACCACGCTCTCACACGGCTTGCACAGGATGTGTAATGAGAGCTGCCAGGAGGTCTGACTTGGAGGTTTTGTAACAATGCCTTGCAAATAATCGGTGCTTGCACATCTCCTTTCGCTATGAGGCGCTAGCACTTCTTTGCGTGTGTTCTCCTGGTAATTGCACAGGGAATGGACACATTTGGTCCTGTTGTCTGCTATGAATAATGCATAGTGAAAGGGGGGCAAAAGCGCTGAGCCGCTCACGTTTAGATGGACATTCTTATCATTGTTATTTAGATGTCGTAACCGTTCTTTGCCTTTGTGGCTGCAGAAGTGTACTGTTAAGGAGCAGGAGAAAGCAGCAAAGCAAAAAATAAGCCACAGACTAAAACTAATCTGAGATTATCCATGCAAATTAGCAGCTGAGATTCAGTGTGAAAATCTAACCCCAATAGAAATGACTGAGATTATTTCTGCTGAATGTTGGTTTTCTCCTGACTCACTAAGCTGCGCTGGTGGAAAATCCTCCCATCCATTCTTGTTTAGTTTAAGGAACATTAATCTTAAACCCATGGCAGCAGGCACAGGGACCCGTGCTTAGCACATGCTGCTGGCTGCTGCTGCTCAGTTCGCAAAGCAGAGGCTTTGCCTTCACTACTAGATATACCTCACATTCGCCTTAAATCAGGTAGTTATTAAGCACAGCCTGCTCTTTTGCTTTCTACTAGCTATTTCCTCTTAGAACTCCCACTCACAAGTCAAATCCCAGGAAATCTAAAGGCTAAGCAGGATGCCTGTGGAAAATACAGACTGTGTATTTGCATGCTGAGATGTGAATACCTTGTATCAGGCAGTGCTCCGGGTGTATCTGGATTATACCTTTTCCACATTGCACAGAATAAGAACATCTTTTAGGGATGTGGATGTCCAGTTCTGCTCAGCATGAGCAGCTGGGGAAGCTGCAGTGCAATAGTGACTCCCAGCTTCACAGCTCATTGTGCTGCCAGTCGCAGGGAAAATCCAACGTGCTAGTTAAGAGTTTACAATGCACTGGTTTGCAAAGATCATCAAAGAGTGCAAGAATTGAAACCAGCAGCAAGTTTCCATCTTTATCCATTTATTAACACAAAGAGCTTTAGTTCCCTGTGGCAAATTTTCCAGAGTCCCTTTGGGGATGCTGTGCCTGGGTGCAGCTCAGGGCTGAGTTTTGCTCTGTGCTCACTATGAACACACACCAGCTACCTTGGCATTTTTGCAGTGCCCCAGGCTGCTCAGCACCAAACACCCGCTCCCACTTCACCTGCAGAATGAGTTTATGATGAATATCGTGCACACATGACCAGGGCGGCCACTTGGTGTGGGGTGGTGGTGGGGATGGGGACAGCCATCCCACACCACCACCATATGCTCTTAGCATCCCATCCCATGTGGCTTGGGGGATGGTTGGGAGAGGATTGAACGTCTGTGACTTTTCTAGTGTTTTTCAGGGTTTTTTGGGCCCAATTGCTTTTAATTACGTTAAAATCCCAGATAGTTGGACTCATTCCACTGCTAACTGAAAAATGAGGGGGCTGGAAAGGCTTATGTGAAAATGTTGTTAACATATTCCTCTTCCCACTCTCTGCACTTCCTCCAAAGTGCCCTGAAAACTCCAGAAATGCCAATCAGTGCTAATGAGCCCGTCAGATCTGTGCAGGGAAGCACAGGATGGGAAGTGGCTGCACCTGGCTGAGCATAGCCCTGGGCCTTGCAGCAGCATAGGATGCCTTCACCTCCATCAATTCCTGCATGCCACCAGGCTGTGGCTAGGGGGGTGGGTCCAGGTCTTGGGGATTTCTGCTCTCCCATGGTTCTCTGCAGGTTTCCCTCACTCACTGCTGCTTCACCTGCTCCGTGCAAGTGCATCTGTTGACACAGCATTATTTTTTAATCCCACAAGACAGCCAGCTTTCAGGAAAAGCTTTGAAAGAGCTGCCAGTTCTTGTATCAAAAACATGCGGGAAGAAAATAACATTTCTGCCCCCCTGCTGGTACCTGCATACCCCACCGCGTGCCATCAATCACACACTGGTGCTGCCTGACACAGTACAGGGCTTTCTCCTTATAGAAATTTCCTCATGGTCATGAATGCCATTAGTTAAGTGTTTCAGAGGCCAGCCTGGACCAGCCTGGGAAGAAGCTCCTGGACAGGGCTCTGCAGGGGAGCATGCTCTGGGCTGATGCATGGTGCCATGTCCATGGGTGATACTGAGATTTGACAGCTCCAACACTGCAAGGACAGCGGGAAGCTGGGGTTGAATGTGGCCAATGCATCTCACAGGAGATCTTCACCAGATCTTCCTCCTGCGCGTTAAATACTGATTGCTGGGTTCACCAGTGAAGCAAAATTGCTGTAAGGTGGAAGGAAGATAAGGACTGAAGTGCCAGCTCACTTATATTGGGCCCAGTGAAGCATCCCATGGCCCCAGCGTGTCCTGCACCCATGGCTGCATCCTGCAGTGCCCAGCTCCCCCCAGGCTGTCATCCCCAAATGAGAGAAGTCCCACTGGGGCTCATTACTACTCCTGGCTCCTTACCAGCAATTAGCTCAGCATGGCTGGTTGCATTTCTGCACAGCACAGGCTGTCATTATGGGCTAGGCTGGTAGTAATTCTGGCTGTATTTCCCTGGCATTTCCCACCATAAAATCGTGCTTTTGGTCACCCACAGCCTTGCTCAACTTTAACCGTTTAGAGAGAAATTCTCCATCCTAAGAATCTGCCCCAGTTTGTGGTTCTTCGTTTTTATGGAAGGATGTAATTCAGGCTGAGAGCAAAAGGTTGCTCTGCTCATCCAAGTCACACGTTGGTTCCAGTCAAACCCAAGGTTTTCCTATGTTAATATGGCAATGGGATACTTTGTAATTGTTTTTTAGTGTGTGTAAGCATAGTAGCTCAGTGAGAGTCCTAGGAAATCAGAGAGACTTCATTTTGTTCCTTGGCGGATTGGACAGCAGTCACATCATCTTGCATCTGGGCCTTCAGTGCTTCCCTCTGGAGCCACCAGGCCTTGGGGTTTGCTGCCATTAAATGCTGAAATGTACGGCTGCTTTTCTCCAGCACTGAGAGAAAGCCAACTCTGCACTTCGCTGTTCATATCTCACACGGATCCCTACACTCTGCTGCTAACACAGCAGAAAATGCTTGCAGCGATACCATCTATTTAGAAGTAACGAGCCCAGGGCTGTGGAGCACAGCCCTGCAGTGCCTGGGTCCAGCATCTCCAGGCAGGGAGGGCCCTGTGGGATGGGACTGGTGGAGCTGGGCTCTTGGGCACAGAGAGTAATGGGAGCATGACTGTGGGCATTGCACCGAGAGCTCCGGGAGTGTGGAGCTGCAGAAACCTGGCAGAGGGAGGGAGGGGAAGAGCTGGTCGGGGAGAAGCAATGAGGAATAAAGGGACAGGGTGGAGACACAGGGCTGGCAGGATGATTAGCACCAGATGGCAGGTATCAATTATTTACCATTTATGTACGATAAAAAAATACGCTTTAATGGTGGGAAGAGCACAAAACAAGCTCAATAGCAATTTAAAAGCATATGGAAATAAAATGCGGCAATTTAAGGGGTTGTAATAAATGTGCATCTTTCATTGTAATGCCCCTGCAAGAATTACAAATGTTAAGCCTTAGTGAATTACACTTAAAAATACATGTAACATAAAAAAGAAATTAGGTGCACAAATAACCTTACATTCAGGCATTTATAAAAGAAAATCTGTTTGCAGCAGCTAATTAGAAGAAGGGTTCTAATGAGCATCACTTTTCCTTACCTTAGAGTCAAGGCTGAAATGTTAGACATCAATATAGGTATGGTGGGTGCCATTAAAAGCTCAACTTTTGTAACTTGTCGGTGATTTCGAAGATGAGATATCTCTTTTCCAGAGAAAAGAGTTGGAGTTTTGATGCCATTAAATCTCTATCGTGTCAGGAAGGGCCATCTGTGCTGTTCTGCAGATATCCCAGTGCTTGCACTGCTGTGCTTAGTACTGCTGGCACCATCACAATAACCAGGATATGTGGCCCATCCCACCCGCACTGAGTGCTGCCCTGCCCTTGTCCCTGATCCCCAGTCTCTAATACCTGATCCCCAGTGCCTGATCCCTGCCCTGTCCTGTGGCACCCCTGCTCAGTGTGTGAAAAATGCCATGTGCTTCCAAGCAGGTTCGTGGAACAGGATGCTGGGGCCTCCTTGCTCTGACACAGGCAGTGAAATTCTCTGACATTTTGATTCAGAAACAGCAGAAATGGTCTTACTGAAATAAGGAGCATCTGTGCCACCCAAACAATGTATTCTAGGAGAAGCGCGCCAGAACCAAAACAAGGCAGTCAAAACAGATCACTGATTTCTGGTGAATTAGTAGCTTTCCATCAGTGTATGGAGCTGATAACTTCCTCCAGAACACTTGCTTTTCTCTGCTCAGTGCTTGTGAACAAAAGAGCAGTGCAGAAAAAATAAGGCAAACCAACAGTGCTGCCTGGTCTGCTCCTCTCTACCCAAATTGCTGGGAACAGCTTTGACATTCTCCACAGATCACATTCCTCTGGCATGAGGAAGACTTGCTCTTTTCTTTAAACTGGTTTTCCCTGCTCCTCTGCTCAGAGTAGGCTAAGGGGTGGCTGCCAGAAGGGCTGGCCTCATGCTCTGCACTTTGTTGTGGTTTGGGGATGAGGAGATGGTCTGTGTGGGCTGTGGACAGTGATGCTGCTCCGCAGGGATCAGACGTGGGGAGAGTTTCCTTATTCGGGGTTTCTTGAGTGTTTGCTGGTGCTGGATGAAGCCCCTGGAGCTGGAGCCCTCCTCCCAGCCTGAGGCAGGCCTCACCCCTCTGCTTGTCTGGACTGCGGCCATGGTGGTGGTTCCTGGTGACGTGGGAAGTCAGAAAGGGGAACAAGGAGCCTGGGGAAGGAGAAGTGCCTGGTGGGCTGGGGTGTGAAGGCTGGAAATCCTGTTACCCCACAGCCCCATCCCATCTGGTGCAGCACACCGGCACTTCCTCACTGCAGGCACGGTGTGACCCACGCTTGTGTTTGCCTTGCAAGCCAGCAGCACTTCCATATTTTTAAATATTTAATCTTTGCAGCCCAGTTGCCATGGGAACCTTCACACAGAAATCTTGACTTTGGGTTAATTTGGAAGGTTCTTCTTACAGGAATGTGGCAGCAGGATGTCCCCCTGCTGCTGGGTCAGCATTGCCCCAAGGCAGGTCATTGGGTCTTTCGGTATCAGCTCCTGATGTGCACTCACCAAATTCTCAGGAAATCCCCTTCCCTTCCCAATACTCAAATAATTCCCGTTTAATGTCCTAGGAACTCCTGGGTTCTGGCTGCGGGCAGCAGTCTCTCCCAGGACCTTGGCAGACCCACAGTGCCCAGCACAGAACTCTGCCCAGTGCCCCAGGAGGTTTGTGGCTCCTCTCCCTGCCAGCAGCAGCGCCACTCTGTCCCCCTCAGCTGCTCTGAGGCTTTTCCCCACTGCCGTTGGAACACACCATGCTTAGGACTGGATCCCAGGGTGCCCGCAGCACTGCACAAAGTGAGGTGATGGCAAGGAAATCATGTCAGCAGTTGTGTGAGAGATGGTAGTTAGCCAAAAAGAAAAATGTGTGCAAAAGGTACACTCTTTTGCCAACAAATTAAATCTAAATTACAGTCTGGGATTCTTCAAATAAGTTAAAAGCTATTACAAATTTAGTTTCAATTCACAAATTAAATAGAGAAGCAAGCTTGCTGCCTAGCAGCTATTGTGAAACAGGAGGTATTTTGCAGCAATGACCTTTTCTCCTGTCACCATACAGAGTGGCTGAAAACAGTATAGATGCAGTTATCAGTGTGTCTACACTTGCAGCCCCACTCTGTGTCCCTGCTCCTGCTCCGAGCTCAGCCTGCCCAGCCCTGCACTGGCTCGGGCACTGCGAGCAGCTGGAGATTTGCACCTGCTGCCTACTGCAGTGGGGAGAGGTGGCAGCTCACCTTCCCTTATGCTGAGAGAGAACTTAGTGTGCCACTCAGAATAGCAAGGAAGCAGTCACTGGAAAAGCCTCTGAAGCCAATACCAAAAAAATATGTTGACAAATTCTACAGGACCCTAAGGAATGTTTAAGAATGCTCTTTTATTCCCCCTGCAGAGCACTGATCTGTCCCTGTCCCAGCACGCACAAGCCACCACCAAGGGGTCAGTCTTTACTTAGGACTTTTGCCTGTAAAAACCCCCTGGGGCGACTGCTTGTCACTGGCACCAAGGATATCAGGGACGAGGCACGGGGACTGAGAGCAGACTGTGGGAATCCCCCAGGGACAGTGCCAAGGGGAGCAGGGCCACCACGTCCCCTCCGACTGTGCTTCAGCAAACAATCCGTGGCCAAACGCCCTTTTTTATTACTTTACAGCACAGTTTTTCCTCAAATTTTATGGCATTTCATTAAAGCCGCCAGAAGGTGATACTGCCCTCTTTCCAGAAGTGAAATAAATCCAAGTTTTATCGCTTCTGGAAATGCTGGAACAGCTGTCAGGACAGTTGATGGATTTTCTCAATTACAGGACTTGTGGAGCATTTTATACTTACATCCGCGCCAAAGTTTAATATACTGTACGAGATGTTTGTGTCCCCCTATCTCTTATCTCTTTGCATCTCCCTTCCTAATAATGGTCAACTTGTTATTTTTTTCTCTTAATTCCTTTTCTACTATAGCCTTTTTTTCCTCCTCGACAATGATCCAGCTCTTTCCTCTTTATTTATTTTATTTATTTCCTCTTTATTTTCTTTATTTCTTTATTTCCATCTGCTTGCTCCTTGTCTCCCCAGTTAGAAAGGCCACGTTGACTTCCTCTCCCTATCACACACTAATAAAGCACATGAGGATGCCAAATTGCACCTTTCTTTCTTTCTGGCTTTAACCCAAAGCACATGGCAACTCAGTCCTGGCTCCGTGGAGACAAGGTGAGCATGGGAGCTCCTCACCCCATCTCTGCCAGCAGAGGGGTCCAGGCCCACACCTTGGGTCCTCAGCAAGGTTCAGAAAGCTGAGGTATGATCCCACATTTATTCAAATTAGAACAATTAAGGCAATTAAATGCGCAGAAGTACTTGGGAAGGAGGGAACTACTACCAAGTAGAATTGCTATTACAGTCGATCAAATTGACACAAAAAGATTAAAAACCTGATTTACATTAAAAAAAAAAAAAGTCAGGCATTCACTAAAATAGATAACACATCCTGCTGAGAAAATCACTCCATGCATAAAAGAGAAGCAAAGGTGATTATATTTAACAAAACTAATCTTCTCTATTGCTTTAATCACCTCAGACCGTTTCACCTGCTTATTTGGAAACTGTTAACTTGAAGAAAAAATTATTGTGAGAATGTCCTCATTTCCAGTGCTGTGCTCCAATGGACTTGTTTTCCTACACTTCCATCCGCAGCCTGTAACAGCAGCCACTGCTCTGCGAGATAGATGTTTGCTTAAGAATATTGTGTGGCTACTGTGTTTATTCATGATTTGAGCTGCAGATGCAGTGAGGGCAGAGGGTGCCAGGCAGCCAGGAGTGACCCACTGCGCCCATCCTGCCACCACCATTCTTTCCCCAGTTTTGAGGGAGCAGAGCACAGGCATTTTTCTTTCCATGCATCTTGGTCAATATGGTGCTTGCAGCCACACTGGAGGGGAAGGAAAGGTGCAGTGACTGGTGTGGGCATGGGAGTGGACTGCAGGTTGCAGCAACATTCAGAAACTATGTCCACAAAGATCAACATATTGGCCCTGCGCCGCATGTCCATGGCAATCCCAGCATTAACCTATTTGATGTTGAGCTGCAGCAGCTTTTTTTTTTTTGCTAAACTGTATCACATTAAGCCTGAGTTTTTCCTTGTCCAAGAAACAGCTAGCTAGATCGCATAGATGGCTCATTTTTACACATCTCAACTTTGACCCACTAAGTGCCGTGGGAGCCCCCAGGCACGGAGATGCTGTGCCAGCCCTGCAGTCAGGAATCAAGCTGCTGGTGCAGTGAGTGGGCTCTCACGCTGCGGCACTGGCACTGAAATGGGCAGCGCCATGCTGTAGCAGTAAATTCTTGCAGGTCTCCATAATTCACCCAAATGCCTCACTCATTTCTTTTACAAATGCAGTTTTGCCATGATCTCCAAATTCAGGACTGGCATGAATGATACGTGCTATCACAGGCTGTCAGCAAGGGCAGGAGGAAAAAAATCGCTCTTCCAGTGATTGGTATACAAAACGGTTTGGGCAAGAAGTATGCTCAGTTTCCTTCCAGAGACTAACGACTTCTGAAACTCAACATATTCAGAAAGGGGAAGAAATGGAGTGAGGGCACACAGAGGGAGCAGGAGGACAGCAAGTGTTCTCCTCCTCACCGTAAATCACAGAAATCAAATTAGATCATCTCAAATCGAGGGACAAAAAGCCAGTTATAGATCCATTTCACAACGCCAGCCGACATGGCTTCCATTTGTGACTCACAGAGTGATATTACTTATCCTGAGTGCTCTTCTGACAACATAAGCACTTAATGTGAAGACGTGTAAAATTACAGAAAAATGAATGAAATTCAGGAAATTATGTAAAGTTTATGGATTGGTTTTTTAATTCTTTTTCCTTTTCCTTTTCCTTTTCTTTTCTTTTCTTTTCTTTTCTTTTCTTTTCTTTTCTTTTCTTTTCTTTTCTTTCCTCCTGAGCAACTTCAGGCTAACACAAGCACACACTGAGCAGTGAATAGACCTTTATGTTGATGAGACAAATCCTGAGGCACTTAAAGGCAACCTACACTGAGGTGTCTCATGTATCTCCGTCTTCAAAGTGCTACATACTTATGGAAATTGCAGATGCTGTGGTGCTATTTGCCTGGAAGAAGGCATTACAGCTGACATATGAACCTGATTTCTCAAACAGATGAGGTCTGTGACTGGTTTAAGGAAGCATCTATAAATTAAGATGCATAATAAAGTTCCTGCTGCCTTCCTTGGCCGCTGTCTTGTCGGCTCAAGAGCTGTGCTTGGCGGAGCAGCAGACCTCCCCCGCCCAGTGGGCAGGCAGAGCCCAGCGCCCAGCACTGCCAGCACTGCCCTCTCCCCAGCCTCTGCTGATCCAAAAAGGCCCCACTTGTGCTCTGCAGCATCCTCTTGCCCAGCTGCACTTCCTGTGTAGAAGCGAGGTGGTGGAGTGAAACCAAATTCCTGCTGTCATCTTCAGCTCTGCCCCAAGAATGCACAAGCCATGGAGCAGATGTGCTCAAATAGCCCCCATCCCAAAGCCTCCCTGGCTGCAGCAGGAAGAGAATCCAGTGCTGTGCCAGGAACCAGGGAGCTATACCAAATGGGCTCGGCCCTAAAATCAGCCCTGAGAAATGAGTGTCAAGGGTCTCGAGGTGCTTTAATTGTGCCTAGCCAGCATCCACAGTGACAGAGCAAATGGGAAAGCATGAAAATATGATGATTTTTTCTTCAAAACAGATTTTTTTGTTGTTGTGGTAGTGTATATAGATGGATTTTTTTTTAGAAAGGATGAAAATAGTCAAAGCCAGAAAGGTTTGTATCAGCCAGCACAATCTGGCATAGGCTGCTGCATCTTTTTCCCTGACTCGGTCAGAAAATGCACCGTTTATATGACTCTGTGGACCACAGAAGGGAAAACACAGCAAGAAATTACTCTTTTCTTTATGAGTACAGAACTAGATGGAGAAGTCCATGGTGGGAAAGCAAATAAAGAGAACAGAGGCAACCTGGTCTGACCAAGAAGTGGCATTGCCAGCACCCACATGTGGCTAAAGCACACATAGGCAGTCCTTTCTCCTGGGATCGAACTGTCCATACCAGCAGTGAGGAAGGAACAAGAGGAAGAGGAGGTTGCCACTGTCATAAGGGTTTCATCTTTTCTGATCTCACACTGAGCCAAGAGCAGCCCCTAAGAAGTACCCTGGGGGCATCCCGGCTGCACTCCCAGCACGAGCTGCCTTGCAGCAGATGGCTGCCGGTGGTTTCCCTTCCATCAGTGTAATCTGCTTTGCAGCAACAAGGAAAAGCTCCAGACCTGGACATAAAAGAGGCATCAGGCAAAAGTACTTCCATTTGTTTCTTTGCAGATAACAAATGGCAGCTACCATTTCAAGTCTTTCTCTGCTGAAGACCTCTGTCTGACACCACCAGTCATTTACGATCTGCCATTAGCTATACACAGTCATATCTCTTTTCCCTCCTAGCGGCTGCCCTGGAACTTTTTGCTTAGGCTGCACATAAGTTCTTGTTGTGAAGATTTACAAGGAAAAATAAAGCCATAGAAAGATCCCATTCTGCCAGGTGCTGTCCCATGCCCCAGGTGTGGCACTCACCCTCTGCATGGCTTCACCTCTTTGGTGCGCTGCTGCCTTCCCACAGCCCCAGCGGGTTGCAGGGAAGCTGCAGCCCTTTCACCCAGGATTGTTCCTCCTGGACAGAGCACAGCCCTGTGCTGTGCTTAAAGAAACAGTGGACCCCAGGAATTCATGCTGCAGCATTGTGCTTTCTTCTGCAGTTTCTGGTCTTCCACAGCTCTTGATCTTCTTCATTGCTGAGATATTTGTGTCAGACAAGCCATGAAAATTTGGCACTGAAATGAGATTGGGCTGTGGTCGGTGTTTTCTCATTATATAGCTCTTGATCCCTCCTGTTCACAAGAAATGACACTAACCCAAAGGCTGCTAAGCCTTCCTGAAGCCAGCAGCAGCTCTGGGATGTTATCCCACCTTCCCGTTTGACATACTGTTGTTGATGCTGTAGCCATAGTGGAAGTGGTGCTGAAGGCAGCCCCCCAGGAGGAGGATGAAATCCACTACTTGAGAGCAGATGACCTGCTGTAACTTGGAGGCTTCAGTGGGAGACCTGGTTGTTGTTTTGCAAGCCACAGTTCTCCTACTCTATGCCCATTTTCCAAAAATCAAGATCTGTCTAGATGTGTTTCACCCAGAATTCCAGATTGCAGGGGGAAGGCTGAATGGATGTTGTGGGATTTACTCCTCTGCTAAAGAATCCATGAATGAAACAAAACTATTGCCACAGATCCTTACAACATTTTATTTCCTCCTGCTGGCACAGGAACTAGCTACATTGGGCAGCTTGGGACTGGTGTGGTGGGCTGGACACTGCCCACGTGCCAGAGCTAAATACGAGCGAGAAAATATTCTCCACTAATGAACCTCTCCATCAGCCTCCTTGCTGCTGTCCTCCATAATCCCATCTTACAGAGGGGAGCAGGCAAGGTGGTGCCTTTCTCAGGATAGCACCTGTCAGCCAGGGCAGAGTCCTTCTAATGTGAAGCCATTCACATTAAACCACAAATCTCTTCTAGGGGTAATGTCTGCTGTCCTCCCAAACCTACTCTCATTTTATTTTGCTGTTTTGACACCATTAGCCTTCCAAAAGTGCTAGCCCACACACAGAGATAATACTGTCAATTTTAGCAGCTTAAACTCAGCCAAATGCTTGATTTTGGCTTTCCCCTTCCGTATAATATCCTTTTGTACATAGCTCTGCATGGCAGCTCACTTATATATCAAGTTTTACCAGTTAAGGGAGAGGAGAAGAGAAGTAATCAATCTTTATCTTGACAAAGAGATGCAAAGTCAATACATTGATGTTTTCTATCAGCTGAGCATCAGCCCCTCTGGTTTTATTCCCAGTTTGTGGCAGAACCATCTGTTATCATAGAATCATAGAATGGCTTCTGTTGGAAGGTACTTCAAGAATCATCAACTTCCAACCTCCCTGCCTCAGGCACGATCACCAACCTCCAGATCTGAACTAGACCAGGCTGCCAAGGGCCCCCCCATCCAACCTGGCCTTGAATGCCTCCAGGGACAGGGCATCCACAGCCTCTCTGGCAGCCTGTTCCAGCATCTCACCACTTTCTCTGTAAAGAACTTCCTCCTGACATCCAGTGTTATCAACAAGCAAAGGTCACTTCCTCTTGTTGGCCTGGCCATGGCCTTGTGTGCCCACAGACCCCCAAAAGCAGAGCAGGAGGGTATCATGCCACAGATGCAAAAGCAGGAGCTTTCAAAAAAACACAGAATAGTATTTATTCAAGTTGTACAGCTGGATCTGGTCTTCAGGCACTTGTTGCTTGTGCAGATTTGCATGCCGACAGCAGCAGGCCCTGGGCCATTTCCCAAGATCTCGTAGGAGCAGACACAAGATATGCTCTGCAGCATCAGGAGCCCCCCAGCCCCTGGAGATCAACCCCAAAGTGAGAGGCAGAAGGAAAGAAATGAGCATTTGTCCATGATTAGGATTTTCTAAATCAGCAGATCCCTTCCATATGTGCAGTCTTCAAGTGCAGTGTAGAAAAAAATCAATTTGTTTTCCTCAGTCCAATTCCCCTCTGTCTAATAGGTCTGTTGTAAATGCCAATTTCACTGTCATTTACACTGTGCCCATTTGAGCTATTTTATCAATAGTTAAATAAGAATACTTTAAAGTAATGCAATTTTTTTATTTGAATTCCAATTTATGTTCAGATGGTTTGACACAAATCTAGTAAGGAAGGCACACTATTTTCATTGAACAAATTAAATTATATGTTATATAGCCACACAGGTAAATATGTTATGTAATTGGATAAATAAATACCTGTGATTAGATACAGTATCTCATTCTCACCTACATATAATAGCAAAGCCAGGGGAGGTGTTGTATAAATCACCACGTTTTAATAGTTAGCAATCCATGAGAATCGACCTGAAAGACAATAAGCAAAAACAAATCCAAGAGAAGGCTAAACCTCGTTATTTAAATCCAAGCTTCCTGCTTGCCTGTTTAAATTGCCATTCAAACCAGCTTGTAGTCATCTTCACGTCAGTGCATGTGGTGAGAGCTCAAAGCAGTTAGTTGTGCAAAAGATGATGGTGTGGGATGAAAGGTGGTGATGGAGACCACACAGATTAGTGGTGGGGATGGAGGTGGATGGTGGGCATGGGAGATGGGCATGGATGATGGGCAGTGGGGATAGGAAGAGAAGATGGGGATGCATGATGAACAGTGAGGATGTGCCAATCTAATGGTTGAAACTGACCACCTACAAGGAGTTTGGGAGAGCACGTCATGTTGTCTGACAAGTATTTCCTCCTGACTGTGGAAGGGAAAAATTCCATTTCTTTTGAGCTGATAAATACAACTCAACAGGGACCCAATTTGCTGTTTGGGTATCACAAGCTGAGAGAAAGATCAGAGCCCCGGCTTAAGTTAAAAGAATCATGGTCCCCTTGTGCAGCTAAATTAGCAATGGATAGCATACACTTGCAATGGAAAACTAAGGAAGTCAGCATTAAGAGTTCCTCTGCTCTTCCACCTTCTTTTTTTCCTGCTTTGTTCCAATAAGCCTACCCTCCAGATGTTTCTACCAGTATTTTCCCCCTTCTTCCCACAACTCCAACAACCCAGCTTTATATCAAATGGACATGCTGAAAACTGGAGCAGCTCAACATACACAGACATTAGCTAAAGCGAGACGATGAGATCCCGATCTTGAAACCAAACACCACACGCATGGACTCCCAGCTTCCTGCCGCCACCAAAATTATTCACCAGATGAATGTTTGCTAGGTTCTCACATGACAGAAAGACAGATAGAGAGGTGTAAGATTTATTTTTATTTTTTCAAAGTATGGAAGTAACTCTAAATAATGTTTTCTATATGATGGGAGCTGACTCCAAACCAGCAGGCTGTGCCGATAGAAATGCAGTATTTACCATCAGAGTGATTATCCCCGGCAGCCAGCCTCAGACTACAGTGCAGGCACTCTGAGCTAAAGCTGGCCAAATCTCAAAATTATTCCCTGAAAATTTCTCCCCCACCGCCCCATTTTCAGTCTGAAAGCAGTCATTGGGTTTAGTGTGTTTTTTCATTTCAACATTGACTTCCATCAGGTCTTCTACATCATTTTTTTTCTCCATGTGCCACAGATAAATTCCAATTCCCACAGGGAATGAAAAGTTCCCACCAAGAGATCTCTCCCCTGCGTTGGGCTGGCCTTTCTCACCCTGCAGTCACATCCCAGTACATGGTATCTCAGCTGCAGGCCTGTTCTCTTTGCATTTGCTGTGCCTGACTCTTTAGTAAAGCACTGCCAATATCATTAATCAGTTTTTTGTAGTTCTTAAAGCAACAGAAGGGTTTTGGGTATACCCACAAATTATGAAGTATGTGGTAAAAGAGCTGATAGACAAGAAAAATGTCCCCATGTTTTGGTACAAGGGAGGTGCTGTCAGTACAATGACACTGATAACCAAGGTGCTGTCAGGCCATTTCCCCGTAGGTCCCAAAGCAAGAAAAGCAGCACAGAGCATACCTGCACCTTCACTGCTGCACTGCTGTCAAAATCCCACCTTTGCTGCATCACTGAGTGGCACTGAGGTGAGGGCAAAGGCTGCAGCTTTGCAGAAAGAGAAGTAGCGTGTCCCCACCAAGGGACAGGGATTTCCCCTCCTGGGCTGCTGCTTTCACAGGAAAAATATGACCGATGCAGCAGCAGGATTTTGTATTTCAAACAATGGGGGTTAAGCCAAGTCACCAATTTCCTTGGGCTAATTGAGCATGCAAACTGCCTGCTTGTAAAGCCTGTATTTGGCCTGGAAGATTTATTGCTTTTAGCAATGATTAATGTCCAAGAGCAGGGAGGGCAGACCTGAGCTGCAGTTCATTAACTTTAAGTGGGATGATGTTGGAAAACCATTTCTATTTTTGGTTACTTTGTTCTAAGGTACCTGTGAATTTAGACCTACTTCTGTAATATAGTGCTCAGGGAGCCCAGTGAATCTTCTTCTCCCTGGCAGGTACTAAACCTGTAGGGTTTTCTCCTCCTCCTGATGAGTAAGCAGTTTTAGCTCGTCCTGAGAGGCTATAAAATGATTGAAGACTGCTCTGCATGGGAGTTTGTAGCTAAGCCTCCATCTATTTCAGATGCAGAGACCAAAATGGAGGACTTGCCATTGGATTTCAGAAGAGCATCTTTCATTTTTTGCCCTACCAGTCACCACTAGATCAGTCTGCTACGAACAGCAACGTCCATTACAGAGACATGGAGGTACTCCTGCCTCCCTCTGCATCTGTTTCAAAAATAGTGCAATGCAATGCTTGTTATACTGAAATGTACTGGACACTTTGCTAACCATCTAATGTAACATCTGCCTTCCTCCACATTCATTACTTGCAAACAATCTGCTTCTGTCTCTTTCTTTCCTGAGGAGAATATCCATTAGTGAATGTGGTTGTGAAGCCCTGGAGCACACCCTACCTTCTTTTCTTCCCAGCAATACTTGTGCTGTACGTTAAGTCATACACGTACAGCAAACACCCTCTCTCTGTCCCTGCACTGCCAGACCACAATGGTCTTATGGGAACTGACAGCGAGTATGTGATGTTGAAAGATGTTTTCGTTATACATCAGTCCCTGAGGTGGCTTCAGAAACTATCTTTGTGTTGCATTCTGCTCAGTGGTGTGTAGACCAGAGTGCTTAAAACGCACATTTCTCTGTGTTTCCGCAATAAATATTGCCTTGTGTGTGACCAGCATCAGCAGTTCTGACTACTCCAGATTGCCACTTGTGGTCTATGGCTCTGCCACACCTCGCAGCCAGGTGCCAACCTTTCTGGATCTCTGTGCTACTTCTTAGCCTCCACAGACCCTGGGTCTGGGGGAATCAACCTGAAAAGCCACGAACGAGGAACCACTGCCCAGGATAATCAGCCTGGCAGCTGCAGAGCTAATGAATTTGCCCCTGAGGCTTAACTGTAAGAAAAGTAATTAATCTTGCTGGGTTTCACTCATCATCAAGCAAACTTTCACTGATGAATTGAAAACTGCTGAGCTCTCCAGTTTGCTCCCCAAGTCAACCTCTCCCTTTTGGACTTTGTGGGTAATTGGTACATCATTACCATCCCATTTTATCCAAATTCCCCAAGAGACCACAGTGAAAGGAATGCAGATGCTAGTGAGGGAAGGGGTTTTTGCGGCTCAGACTCCCACTCCTGAAGAAGTTCCAGTTTTACTTAGAGTCCTGATTTTGGTCAGGATGCTGACTGAGAGGAGAAAAACAAGTACCCTGGAAGGGAAAGAAGAATGTGCAAAACAGCTGCCAGAAAGTTTCAGAGCAGCTGCACACGAGATGATCTCCCAGTCTTGCCACTGAATCAGTGTGAGTCAGGGCTGAAGCCAGCTCCAGTCCACATATGGTCTTAGCCTCAGCCATGGGCAAGAGATGAAAATACCACAGAAACAAAACATTGGCACAATCTCAAATGACTCCAGGCATGTGACCTATCCGAGGCATCTGTTTTAGTTTGAGATAAACTGCACTCTTGAGCTGTGTGCGCTAAGAGGAGCCTACGCTGGCAGGCAAAGGAGAGCCACCACTGCAAGATGCCCTTTGCAGCTGAGCTGATGGACTTTTGAGAACACTGTTGAAAGCCCCAAGTGAGTGCAGGTCTGGGGAAGGCCAGCGGGATTGCCAGAGGATTATCCAGACCTTAAATGGGCAGCAGGATCAGAGCCGTGCAAGGAGCTGCCCGCCTGTGTATATAGCTCAGGGCCCGGCTGTAACCCAGCCCTGTTAGCAGTACTGCTGCTACTCTGCCTGAGCGTGCAGCTGGGGCTACTAGTGGGAGTCGCTGTCTAAGGCCTGGTCTGTGCCTTTTGGTTGCCTTTCAAGGACTGGAATTTATTCTTAAAGGCTTACTGATCCTTCAAGGTTGCTGCCCCATGGTGAGCAAGGCAGGTCTGGGAAACCGGCATGTGTAGAGAACATCCACCATGCTGGTCACGGGGAGCAAACAAAGATGATGTAACACCAAGATCAACACAAGGAGGGAAGAGGATTGAGAAAACAGATAAAGAAATGCAGGAATCGAAAGGAGACACTCAGATCACCTAGTCTGTTCTGCTCATTGCAGGCATTTTGTCACATAGGTTCTCATAGCCTTGAATCTCCATGCCTGCAGACAGGCCAAAGGGGACAAGTACAGCACAGTGAAAAATGAGATGTGGCTGCAATTATTCTCTGCACCGCCTTTTAATTTTGGATGGATTTACCTGAGATAGTCTAAATGAAATCCATTGGGCGTCCCTGAGAAAACAAGGCTGGACAGGAGCGCAGTGTCACTGAGCGGCAGAGCTGGCGAGCACAGCACTGTGCGCTGTGGATGTACCTGACACGGAGCTTCAAATCTTAATCTGCAGTGCCATCTTGAGGTTTCGTGAGACAAAAGTGCTTTCTACGAGAGCGCGTTGGGCTTTTATCGGGCTGTAGGAGTTGGTACAGTCGGCCCTCGTCTCTACGGGACGAGGTGCGCCCTTTAACCCTGACATGACGGTCCATGAGGTGCAGGATGTGCAGGAGGTGCAGGGTGTGCAGGAGGCGCAGGGCGTGCAGGCTGTGCAGGCTATGCAGGAGGTGCACTCTGGCAGCGCACCCCGCCCCGAGGCAGCACCGGCTCCTCGAAGAGCCTCCCCTGGCAAGGCTCTGCCCGTTCAGCGCTAGAAGGAGCCCGTCCGAGCTCCGTCCCTCCCCGGGGTGCCAGAGCACGGCGCTGCCGGGTGCAAATGGCCGCGTGGCCCGGTGCCGCCGCCGGCGCTCCGGTTTCCTCCTTCCCGGCCCGGCGCCTGCTCCTCTCTGCTCCCCCCGGCCTAGCGGCGGCCGGCAGCAGAAAGCTTCGCGGGCGGATCTGCGCCGCGAGGAGGGCCGGGTCTCCGCGCCGCCGTGCCGTGCTTGTGGAGACGTTGGGTGTGGGGGTCCCCGCAGACCGACGAGGCCCCCAGGCCCCGAGATCAGCGGGTCAGCGAGGGGGGAACCCTGGGACGCGCGGCCCCGCGGGGCGGCGGCCGACGCGCGCTCGACGAACCCGGCGTCCCGATGCCCCGGGCGCGCTCTGCGGGCAGACGACGGCCCGCCCGCGGGACCCCCTCGGCTCTGGGCGATTCGGCCGTTTCCGCGAGCGCCCGGAGGTTTCCGCGCCTGCCCCGCCACCCGCCCCGCGGGCCGCCTCGGGCGGAAGCGCCGTTCGCGCCTTCCCGCGGCCGCTCGGCTCTTTCCGCCAGCCCTCCGGGGCGCTTCGTTCGTTTCCGCGGCCGCTCGGCTCTTTCCGAGGGGGCCGGCGGCGCGCTCGGCCGTTCCCGCCGCTCGCCGCGCGCTCGGCGGTTTCCGTGAGCGCTCGGCGGTTTCCGTGCGGGCCGCGGCGCGCTCGGCGCTTGCTCCCTGGCTGGCGCTCCTCAGTCGGCCGCTGCCTGCCTGTCGCCGGGCTGGGAGCGCCTGTGTGTGTGTGAGTGACGCGGCGGAGGTGTAGTTTGACGCGGTGTGTTACGTGGGGGAGAGAATAAAACTGCGGCGAGATCCCAGGCGCGAACGAAAGCAGTGACGGAGCAGCCCGCAACCGGTAAGAGGAGGACGGCGCCCAGCGAACAGGGGCGGGGGGGAGGGAAGGAAATGGAGCCCGGCGGGGACCGGGGCGGCCGGCGGGCGGCGGGACGCGGGGGCCCGGCCTCGCACCGCCCGCGGGAGGGGCGCCCGCCTCAAAGATGGAGCCGAGCCCCGCACCGTCCCCGCCGCCGCCGCGCCGCGAACAAAGGATAATGGCGGATGGGAGCCGGCCCGGCGGCGGCCGCTCGGCCGGGCCGCTCCGGCGGC